>NC_058133.1:296794747-296862831 GCF_016433145.1 Gracilinanus agilis | reverse complement strand
AAGAGGAAGGAAGGAAGGAAGGAAGGAAGGAAGGAAGGAAGGAAGGAAGGAAGGAAGGAAGGAAGGAAGGAAGAAACCTTGCTGTGGAGGCTCAAGTGTGAGACACTGCAATAACCAGATAATGTAATAAAACATATTACATTAAGTATATTATTATATACTTGTCTTATTCATTCAAGCAGGACTATTCCCTGTAAAGTAACTCACCCTCATTTTGTAATCCAATTCTGTTATGTCTCAAGATTATAGTCGAGCATGAGATTGAATTTACAATAGATTATAGAATCTGGGATATTTTTCTTCTCCTATCCTACACCTTACTTGTATTTTCTTGCCATTTACTGACTCTTGCATGCATAAACGATACAATGAAAGCATTTGAATTTACTTTAATAGAAAAGAACTGTAGTTCGTAGTAGTCAGAATTTTTCCTTTGTTTTGCATGATTATAGGGGGCCATGCCTCTATATGATTTTTTGGGGTCCTGAGCGGCGTGGTGGCATAGGATGGTTAAGGCAGGAGAAAGAAAATGAGAACAACTAGACTAGTGGTTAGCCCATGCTGTTCCAAAGTCTGTGGGCTTGGGAGTTTATTATATACTGGTTTCAAACAAAGAACACAGCTATGAAGGGGTAACAGATCATACATAACCCATTAAAGTCTAAAGAGTAAAGGTATAAGTACCAAGACAATGGCCAAATTCCAACCATCAATTAGTAGGGATAATTCTGGGAGAGGAAATATTTTTATGGAGATGCTCACTTATTGAGTTCTATCTTCCAGGATTATAGGCACCTGGACAAATAAAGTCAAGACTAAAAGCGCCATACTTATCTAAGTATGCAGACTTATCTTAAGTAATGTTTGTCAGGGTCCAGGCTTCTTAATTATCAAGGAGAGGAATCATTAACTCAGTAGATGCTGGTCTGCCGCTTCAAAGTTTTCCAATAGGAGTTCTAAGAAAGGTGGGGATCAAAACTGAGTCAAAAGAGGAGCCTCAGATTTTTATCTTAGATGGCCCATTCTGTCTGCATTCCTGACATGCAGTGCAGAAAAATCATACACACAGTTTTACTTGCCGATGATTTTGTAATGGGATCCAGATAAAATATCTGTTACAGACTCTGTTTCTCTAAATGACTCCTAAATAGCCTTTTCGGAGGGATCAAGTTGATTTTGGATTAACCTACCTGCTGGTACCAGAGCCTTTTGGGGCTCAGGTGACCAGGACCAAACACAAAGACTGCCTCAGCCTGGATTGGTCACATAGGGAATCCAGATAACAGGCCCTAAATTTGATCCTATTTCTCCAAAGGCTTTAATACATAGAACGGCTTCCCACACATGATTATTTGAAAAACTTAATATGCAGTTTAAATACAATAAATATTCATAGACATACTGAATATTTTATACACTTGGACATTTCCATGTTGGTGCTTTAGGTATTATTGTCCTGTTTTAGAGATGAGGAAAGTGAGACCCTAAAGATTCTTTGCTCACTGTTACAGTTAGTAAATATCAAAGGCAGAGTTCAAATCCAGATCACTCTCAGTCATCTCATTTAAATCTTAGTATTATAGATGATAAAACTGAGACCCAAAAGGTTAAAGAACTACCTAGTATCACAACTAGTTAATGTCAAATAGGATTTGAATCAATGACTTCTTAGTTCCAGGACCTCTATAAGTATATAATATTGTAATATATAAATTGTAAGTTCCCCATTTGACATTAATAGTTACATGAGTATAGACAAGTTCCCTAACTTTTCTGGATCTCAGATTTTTTATTCCTAAAATTAAGTTTTAAACTAAAGTAATCTAGAGTGGTAGATTCAGAACCAGAAGAGATTCAGGTTTAAATTCTGCATTTGATATTCAATAGATATTTGATTGTGTTAAAGGAATCTATTAGAGCCTCAGTTTCTCCATCTTTAAAATGGTCCAATAATACCTAAAGGAACAGGGGCAGTTATATTTTTGCCTTTCAATACTGAGGGTTTCATATATGATGGATGCTTAATAAATGCTCATTGATATATTTGCTGAATATTTTTAATTTTATGATTTTAAAATTCATTATAGTATAACTTCAAGTACTTACCCTTGGAGTGTGCATGTGTTTGAAATTTGTGGTTATTTCAATTAATTTTAAAATTATGAAATCATAATGATAGGAAACTGAAGGGGAAAAAATTATTTCTCTAGAGGCATCCTGAGTCATCAAAGACAGTCTAGGGACATTTTTAGAGTTGTTAATCTGATCTATAGCAGCCATTCCTACTATAAAAGACATGTTAGTCATCATTACTTTTACATAAGCTGATAGTTGGAGCCATCCATCAAACTGGAAAGAGAAACTTATGGATGCCTGCAGATCAAGTGCAAACTTCGAAACAGACAGAACCGGGGAATTAACTCTGGCTGTTAAAGGGAACAAGAATAATATAGATGAACCTCTCTTCCTCCTTCTCCCAGGCAGTCACCAGATTCCCTCCCACCTTTTTTTAACTTTGAGATGTTTGTCTCATCTGTAAGTTCCTTTCCATTACCACTCATATGAGAAGTACTGAGGCAGAATGAATTCTCCATTGGATTTGGAGTTTAAAAGACTTTGGTTGAAACTCTATTTTAGCTATTTAGTGCCTATGATACCCTAAGTAATTTATTTACCTTCTCATGGTCTCAGCTTTTTTATGGTTAAAATAGAGAAAGAAGCAGGGTTTGCTCTTATTGGCCTCCAAAGTCTCTCCCAGCTCTAAACCTATAATCCTATTACTGACTTAGCCTAAGCTTTTTACCAGCTCAATAAATTAATAAACATTTATTAAGTGCTTACTATATGCCATGCACTGGGCTAAGTACTGGGGATACAAAAAGAGAGGCAAAAGACAATCCCTGTTTTCAAGGAGCTGTCAACCTATTGGAGGGGGTAACACAAAATCTATGTATCTGTACAATGCAAAACAAGTTATATACAGGATAAATAGGAAGTAATTAATACTGGTTTGACTCTAGAATTAAGAGGGATTTGGAAAAGGCCTCCTCTAAAAGATGAAATTTTAGTAGGGATTTAAAGGATGCCAGAGAAGACAGTACTTAGAAGTGAGAAGAGAAAGCATTCCAGGCATGTGGGACACCACTCATGGGTGGGTGTTTGATAATATTTTTAATATTAGTTTCTCCACTCCAAATTAATAAAGGGAGCCTATATATCTCTAAAATTCTTTAACCACATGCTTTACTAAAATCATTAAGGACTCTACTCCCTTCAAGAAGGGATGTGGAGATATAACTGACCCTTAAATTTATCAACCTTTAATTCATGATAATTGCACCAGTGGAAAATAGAATGTTTAATTGTTATTAATAAAGTAAGATCATAGATTTAGAAGTGGAAAGAACCTTAAAGGTCAAATAGGATAGCCCTCTCATTCTCTGAATAAGTAACTTAGAGCATAAAGAGACAAACTAGTTTGATTAGTAAAAATTTTAAAAAAATGTTATGAACAATAAAATTAAGGCAGATTAAGAAAAAGGCTGTATAGACTGGAACATATTTTGTACAAAACATCTTTAAAAACATTTACATTAAAAAGAATAGAAAATTGACACAAATCTTTAAGATAAAATACTTTCCAGTAGAAAATTAAGACGTAAAAATTCTCAAAAAAGAAAGATGCTAATATTCATTTTTAAAGTTCTTAAATTTTCAGATAGTCAGTTTGTAATAAAACAAGCCTATGAAATCACCTTATTTATCAAATTACAAGAGATAATAAAAGTTGCAAAAAACAAAATGCTATAATGATTTGCTGCAAGCAAAGTTGTAAATTGGTCCCACATTTAAAAAAAAATAGAATTATGCCATAAAAGATAAAGTTGTTCATATGCTTTAACTATATGATCCCACTATTAGATTTTAATCTCCATAGATATTATAGAAAATATAAAAAAAAACTTTTATTGTGAATATCAAAACAGTATTTTTATAAACAATGGCCATAAACCATAGCCTTAATGCTTTGGGAATAACTAAAATAAATACAATATGTCTGAAGATAATACATTGATTTATTTTGCATAATGAGGCATGATATATAGGAAGAATTCAAATACAAGTTCTACATGAAGTATTCACAATAACTAAGTAAGTGGAGGCAACATTAAATAGCAAATTAATTCAGATAAAAGAGAGGAGACAGCGTTGTTACCAATTATGGAACATCTACCCACCAACTTTGCTTTTAACAGAAGATCGCCAAAGTAGAAAGCTGATTTAATTAGTAGTTGCAATTACTCTTTCCTGCACTAAAGATTATGTATTGGGGAGAATTCAATTTGAGTGGATGCAGGTTTCATATTTTATCCTGAAATAAATTCTATCAACATAATTTATTCATTCAAACAATAAAGTCATTAAGTCAATATTTTTTAAAAGCACCTAATCTGTGCATGAAATGTTTCTATGTTCTGGGAATATTAAAAAAAAAAAGGTAAAACAAGAAAGTCCTTATTCTCAAGGTGCTCAAAATCAAGGAAGACAACATACAAAAAATTAGGTACAAACAATTTGGTACAGGATAAATTGGAAATAATTGACATATTTCAAAGAAAATAATTTAATAAAATAATTTTGAAGGAAAAAGAAATACATGGCATATTGAACCTATTCTTCCTTTTTTATTGCCAGGCTGGAAAAGTAGATTAAAAATATGATTTCTTTTACCTTCAACATTCATTGCATCTCTTACCTCATTAAAAGAATTACCCTGACACTGACCATTGTATTCTTTTCCTATCCTACCCAATATACTATCCTGGGTTACATACTCATCTTTCAGTTGTGTGTGTATGGAGAAAACAAAGTCATCAGAGAAATCTCTGTGAACACACTTAAAACACATATCCTATTTCTCTGCCAAGATTATTTATGATCGGATTCTCATAATTTCCATTCTTTGCAATTTCTCATCCTTCTTTACCTGTAACATCCAAAGCCATGATCCATATCTATGTATATTTGTTCTTTAAATATTTTTCAATGTTTTCCTTAAATCTAGGGCATATGTTTCATTGGCCACCATTCCCTACCTTCATGGCTATGTGCACAAAAATGGCACAGTGACTTCTGAGATTCTTATCACTTCCACAACACTGAGCAGGTTTTTATTGGTAAGAAGGAAATCCAGCTGTAGATATTTGCCTCGTTGTTTTCCCTTTTTCTAAAGAAGACAAGAGTTTACCAGATGCTCTACTGTTAGTAGAATGATTCTACTAGTCTTTCTCTCAATAGTAGGAAGGACTCCATCACTCTTTGATCCATTGGTGCTGTGTACTAGGAAATGTGACTTTGAATGTCCTGATCACATTCTGGTCACAAAAATGAATAAGAAAGAAGTATCAGTATAAAAAACCTAGATGGATTCTAGTTATGTTTTTAAAAAGTACAAGTCAAAGTCCTATGGGTTACACTGAATTTGAACTCAGAAGACTTTTTGTTTTATTTTAGTGCCATTGTTTCTTGTGTGAGTGTGATCCTGTGGGCCTAATTTCTTCATCTTTAATTGAAGAGTTTAACTAAATTATCTCTAAATTTCTTCCTAACTCTAAATCTTGTGAATTCACTCTTTTATCTTTCATAATGTGGGACTTTTATGCCTTTTCTTGATCTTAATAGTTGCAAATTTCTATACATATTCAACTCAGTAAAAATGTATTAAATACTTCCTATATATCACTGAGTTACATGCTAACAATATTAAGACCAAAGCAAAAGGAAAAAAAAAAGATTCCTTCCCTCAAGAAATGAAGGGAGAGAGAACAGGTAGACATATGTACCCCAATCAGGAAAAGCAAGACATTTACAAAATTGTACAAAGTAAAATCAAACGAGAAGGACAGACATATGTGAGAAACTAAGGGGAAGGGAAGGAAGGACATTAGTTTTTTTCCCTAACTATGACTATGTAACTATGACTATGAATAAGTGATTTAACCTCTCTACTCCTCAGTTTCTTTATCCATAAAATCAGATAGAGGAAAGACGGAATATAGTAGTGGGGAAAGGAAGGAGTAAAATTGATTGGAGAAACAGGTAAAAGAAAGAGGCAGATGAGGGAGAGATGTGAGTAATATGCAGGAAGACAGGAAAAAGAAAGAAATAAGGTACAAAGGGATATAAGATTTGGAGAAATAGTTATGGGAGAGGATGGAGGGAGACAGTGGAGGCAGACAGACTACAGAAGGGGAAAAGTGATGAGGAGTATAAAACAGGGAAGGAAGCAAGGAAAAGGAGAGGGGGGTGTCCATGGAGGACAGAGGAATGAGACAAAGGATATGGAGAGTTACTGGAAGAAGCCTGAGGGGAATGGAAAAATCAATCACAAGTTAGTGCAGACACATCACAATAATCTGTTCTTAGCAACTGGCTGGAAGGCCCATTGTTTCTGTAAATGAAATAGTTAAAAGCCTTCCTAATTAACTTACCCACTGACAGAATCTGAATCAAACTGTCTGTATTTCTTCAGATTAGCAAAAAAAAAGTCTTGTCAAGACTGAATAATATGCTGGTAATATCTTTATAAAGCAATATTAGTTTTATTTTAATTTACAAACCTATTGCATGATTATGACCTTGTAATAAACCAGCTCATACAAATCAGCCTTGGAACCTTCTCCAAAATGGGAGAGATTTATTTCACTTGTGCTTTCCACGAGGAAGAAGATAAATCAGTGTCATCATGTAGCTATAATAAAGCTTGAAACAATCAATTCAGGCATTATGTCAACTAACCTCTAAGTGTTAAAATAATTAGAAATTATACTGATATTTACAATCTTAGAAATATGATTTTTGCCAATAAATTATAACAGAGCCAAGGAGACATGGAAATACAGTTAAAATGATGTCTGTGCCGTGTCAGGGTTCAATAGCTCTTCTGTATTTGTACAAAAGGGATGTAACAGATCATTTAGTAATGGCATGTCCCCCTGGGCCTAATTAATCAGTCAGCTAAAGGTCCTATTTATGGGAAATAATTGCCATGCTGTAATGATAATTCCACATAATAAAAGAAGATTAATGTTTTGTGGTAAAATTGCTCACCTCTCATTTATGTACTAAGGGTCAAAATAAGTTAAACAAATACACGTATTCACTGTCATGCATATACATACAAGCTAAGTTGGAAATACACAAATTCCAGAGAATCCATAAAGGGAGATGGCTACATAATTTTAGAGGAAAGAAGGATAGAAGGAAGGAAGGGAGGGAGGGAGGGAGGGGAGAAGGGAGTGAGGAAGGAAAGAAGGAATAAGAAAGAGAAAGGGGAAGGAGAGGGGCAGGGAGAAAAGGAGAGAAGCAGAGATGAAAAGAAGTGGGGAGAGGGTTTCTGAATAATATAAATACTGATAGCATTTTAGGACATTTCACGATTATCAAAAATAACACCTGTTAAGTATACATTTTACCTATCTTGGTCAGTAGGTGGCAAGTTTCCATTTTTCTATAAAGAGGAATCATTACAGAATGGATCAAAATTCTGCATTATAGATCATCATATATAGCTCATCCATCTTGAGCCTTAATCCACATACAGTTTAAGTATGTCAGTTACCTCACCTTAAATCAGCATTTATTTCATACTCTAATACTTAAATACCATCAGCTAAAACTTAAGGTAATTTTCATAATTGCTGAATATTTCAAGAAAGAGAAATGTATATCAATTATATAGTATTTCTCAATATGAACATTTATAACAATTCTAGGCAAACTGTAGGTAAGAAGAGATGTGTTTTTACCTCATTGTGCAGAGGACAACACCAATAGGACTACTGTCATCCTTGGGGATTTGATTTAAGCCTTCTATATGGAATATTTCTTGGCTAGTTTTTATTGAGGGGCAGCTAGTCTGAGCAGATAGAATAATTGGCTTGCACTGATGAAGATTTATCTTCTTGAGTTCAAATATGGCCTCAGATATTTACTAGCAGCATAACCCTGAGCAAGTCACTTAACCTTGTTTGCCTTGGTTTCCTCATCTGTAAAATGAGCTGGAGAAGTAAATGGCAAATTACTCCAATATCCTTGAAAAGAAAACCTCAATGGTGTCATAAAAAGTCAGACATGACTGAAAATGACTGAAAAACAAATATGTTAGATATTGGGAATATGAAGACAATAACTAGAGAATCTTAGACTCCAACGAATAGAATTTCTTCAGATGGTGTTAGGGATATAAGTTTTTGTATAATAGAAAGATATTTGACTGGTCTCAGGATACCTAATTTCAAATTCCCCCTCTGATACTTTTTACCTTTACAAACACAGCTAAA
The DNA here is from genome assembly GCF_016433145.1 of Gracilinanus agilis. NCBI lineage: Eukaryota > Metazoa > Chordata > Mammalia > Didelphimorphia > Didelphidae > Gracilinanus > Gracilinanus agilis. Next base: position 296,854,489 of record NC_058133.1, on the reverse strand, counting down.
TCACTTAACCTCTCTGCACCCCAGTTTCCTAATCTTTAAAATGATGGGACTGACCTATATTCCTTCTGAAGTCTCTTCTAAATCTAGGTCTGTGATCTCATAATCCTAATTCAATACATAATATAGAGAAAATCAATATAATTTCATTGAGGCAGAGTAAAATCAACTGGGGAATTGTTCATTCTTCATAATTGAAAAGGATCAATGACATCATAGTGTTGGGTTAGGGTACAGGGTGTTCATCTATGGCTAAACAAGGAATCACGAAAGTCATCCTGAGATAGCAGCATTAGAGCTGAGCCAAGAAAGGACCAAGGAATTTTAAGAGGCAGAGTCTATGAGAGGAAAATCCCAGAAAATGGAACAGCCTGTACAAAGGCATGGCAATGGGAAATGAAATTTTGTGCATGGTGTCAGATCAATTTGTCCAAAAAGTATATTGTGCTTAGGGTACTAAGCTGACATTCTAAAGAGATGTGTTCTTGAAGAACAGGCCAATATTTCAAAGTCCAAAAAAGAAACTGACAACTAATTTATAAGCCTGTCAATTTGGAGGACAAGATTCCTGTACAATCCAGAATGAGATTTCTGAGAACATTCATTCTGGAATACAAATATGGTGGTTGAGGGTGGAGTGAAGAAATTAAAAAAAAAAAGATGTAAAAACAATCTTGACCATATTCCAGAACCATTTTGAAAATATTTATGGTACTTACATCTAAAATATTAAAGTGCCTATTCAGTTGCTAGTTCTTTACGAAAACAATCAGTCCTACATGTAATTTGATTTCTCATTCTGCTGTAGAATGGTTTTACATTTGGGAAAAATAGGCCTTCTTTTCCCTTTTGAATACAATATTAATAATAGAGATGGGTTCTTTAGAATACATGTATTTTTTTCATTTCTTTACTGTAAGTGGAAAGAATAGACAATTCTACCCAAAATGACTTTTAAAATTTGCTATCATTTAATTTCCTGCCAAAGTAATTCTTTCCAAGATATGTTAACATCAAGACATTGAATTTTCAATGAAATACCTCATTCCTTCCTAATACCAAAATAGATTTTTGTTGTTCTGTTTTGCTTTGTTTTCAAGTTTGCATTTCCTGATTACTTTCTAACTTCTATTTTAAAAATCTATGGGTGAAAAATGAATCAGAGAAATTATGTGTAATATCAGGGAACTAAGTAATATTACATTTAGCCAAAACATTTCTACTTTTGAAATTCTTAATCATGTCAACCCTACCATCTCTTAAACTCAGAATGAAGTTTCAGAATGCCAGTGATTTTAAAATCAATAGAAAATATTAACATAAAATCATTTTTAAGTGACAATATTTGGAATGTTTTTTTTTCCTTTCATATACTTCCCCAACATGCTTGGAATGCATCAAAATTATATTTTTATATCTACCTTTTTATAATTATTCAAAGAATTTCATTTCTAAACCACTGAAATCAGTCAAGTCACCAAGCCCCAAAGATGTGGTTTTATGAGTGTTCACTGCAATCTCCTTAAAGTATTAATCATCAGAGAGTGAAGTTAGGATTTACTCCTCATTTATTCAATTCAAATACCAAAATTCAAACAAATTCAGCTAATCAGGAGGAGAATAGTGTTTCTTTAAATCACTGTGTCCCCTTTCTTTTGTACAAATGTTTCTCTCCCAAGAATAATACAATTTCGCTATTTGTATAAAGAAATGCAAATTTATTTTACTTTAGCAATTTAGAAGTCAGTCCATTTTTCCTGAGACTATCTTGAGAATTGGAAATATGTGCATAGTTTCCTAGTGGAATTTTCTACTCTTAGTGACATCATTTGTAGGATCTTTGTCTACCAAAAGAATATGTCACTTGTAAATAACATTGTTGTATTACTCTGTGTATATTGTGTGTAAGTGGGTAGGTGCCCCTGTGTGAGTATTTCCACTTAAAACCAATATTTAGGGGCAACAAGGTGGCCCAGTGGATAAAGAGCCAGGTCTGGAGATATGAGGTATTTGGTTCATATCTAGCCTTAAACACTACCTAACTGCATGACCCTGGGCAATTATTTAGTTCTCTGATTTTATACATAATTTCTCAAATTTATTTTTCACCCATAGATTTATTTATTTATTTAGAATATTTTACCATGGTTATATGATTCATGATTTTTCCCACCCATCTTCCCTCCCTACTCCCTGAGCTGACAAGCAGTTTCTCTGGGTTATACTTGTATCATTGTTCCATATTATTCATATTTGCAATAGACTGATCTTTTAATGCCAAAACCCTAATGATATCCCGGTCAAAACACATGATCAATCATATTTTTTTCTTCTGCATTCCTACTCCCACAGTTCTTTCTCTGGATGTGGATAGCGTTCTTTCTCATAAATTCCTCTGGATTGTCCTGGGTCATTGCATTGTTGCTGGTAGAAAAGTCTATTATATTTGATTGTGCCATAATGTATCAGTCTCTGTGTACAATGTTCTCCTGGTTCTGCTCCTTTCACTCTGAATCAATTCCTGGAGGTCTTTCCAGTTCACATGGAATTCATCCAGTTCATTATTCCTTTCAGCACAATAGTATTCCATTACCAGCAGATACCACAATTTGTTCAGCCATTCCCCAATAGATAGACACCCCCTCATTTTCCCATTTTTTGCCACCACAAAGAGAGCAGCTATTAATATGTTTGCACAAGTCTTTTTCCTTATTATCTCTTTGGGGTACAAACCCAGCGATGGTATGGCTGGATCAAAGGGCAGGCAGTCTTTTAAAGCCCTTTGGGCATAATTCCAAATTGCTTTCCAGAATTTTGGATCAATTCACTACTCCACCAGTAATGCATTAGTGTCCCAATTTTATTACTTTCCTTTCCTATTTTGATTTTCATTTCTCTAATTATGAGAAATTTAGAACACTTTTTCACTTACTTATTAACAGTTTTGATTTCTTTATCTGAAAATTGCCTATTCATGTCCCTTGCCCATTAATCAATTGAGGAAAGGCTTGATTTTTTTTTGTACAATTAATTTAGCTCTTTATAAATTTGAGAAATTGTATCTTTGTCAAAGGTTTTTGTTATGAAGATTTTTCCCCAATTTGTTGTTTCCCTTCTAATTTTTGTTGCATTGGTTTTGTTTGTACAAAATCTTTTTAAATTAATGTAATCAAAATTATTCATTTTAAATTTTGTACTATTCTCTATCTCTTGCTTGGTCTTAAAATCTTTCCTTTCCCATTGATCTTATTGGAAAAGTTTCTAACTTATCTCCATTGCAGATGATACTTGCTGATGGTTTTAAATATGTACTGCTTTTTATTTTGAGGAAAAGCTCATCTATTCCTATATTTTCTAGTGTTTTTAATAGGAATTAGTNTATATATATATATACACCCAATAGCCTAGTTTACATCTGTAGTTTATTTGCTCTGACTACCCACAAACCAGTGCTGTCTCTCCATTATAATTCTAATATACCCTGAGAGGTTCAATGGTGTCTCTTCTCTCCTATAAAAGACTAAAGCCCCAGACTATGCACCCTCATTGTTAGGGAATTGTGAAAAGTGAACTCCTAAATATCAGTATGCTTTTACAAAAGGATATTCACTTCAAAGGCATACTAAGAGCAAAGAACATATCTTTCCACTCCCACCACATAAGTCTCTATGGGAATGTGTTTTGTTTCATTAGTTTTCCCCACAGTTTTGTTCCCTTAAAGCTTGTGTCTAAATGTGGATTTCTGCCAAATGTGTTCTTGTCTCCACTTTTCTGGGTTGGGGTCCCAAAGATCTTTCTAAGGTCACTACTTACACCTTGGGGCATTGACACTGAGCTTGCTATGTAATACTTAGCCTAACTGACTACTGAATTCCTTGTGGTTTTGCTCTTCCAGTTTTTAAAAAGTCCCTGGATTGCAGTCTACTTCCATCACTGTGCACCAGGAACAAAAGAGATACTGAGAGCCCTCTGTAGTAAAGTAAAACACATACATATGCACACATACACATATACACAGAGTAGATGAAGTTAACAAAATTTTTGGAACATATACAAATCCAATCAAAGAGCTTCTTTATCATGTTGGTGCCAAATTGAACCAGATTTTTAAAAATTAACTTTGCATGTGCCTTCCCAAGACCCTCCTCTTATCCTTTATTATTAACTTTTCCAAAAAAAAGTCTCTAACATCCTCCAAGAGAGGTCTATTTATTCTCTAATTGATTAGCACCCCCTCAATTTCCAGTCCTTTGCCATTACAAAAAATATTTATACATATTATTATATATATTTAATTAGAGATTGTTTTGTTTAGAACTATTCTCTCCCTTAACCTTTTTGTGTTTTTTTTTCAGTCCTATCCCACTCTTCTTGACTCTATTTGGGATTTTCTTGGCAAAGACACTGGAGGTGTTTGCCATTTCCTTCTCTAGCCTTTTTTACAGATGAGAAAACTGGAGCAAACAGGGTTAAGTGACTTGCCCAGGGTCACACAGCTAGTAAGTGGCTGAGGCCAATTTTGCATTTTATTTAAACTACCTTTTAGCTGCCCATTTGTTACCTTAACAAGAGGTAAATCTTATAAGGGAAAAGTTTTGCAGTATCTCTTTCTCAGATGTTACTAGTCTTATCTTCCATGCCATAAGCAGAGGTAATTGGTCTGGAATCAGGAAGACCTGTGCTCCAATCCAGCCTTAGATATTTATTAGCTTTATAACCTTAGGTAAGTCACTTAACCTTTATTTGCTTAAGTTTGATAATTAAATGGGATACTATTAACAAAGAGTGCTTTAGGAAAGAGTCTGACATGTAGAAGGTGCTATATAAATGCTTATTCTTTTTCCCTTCCTTCTACCTAAAAGATGTATAGGTAATAAAAAAAATCAATCTCTGAACCAGAAAGATTTATACTCAAACAAGAAGGATGAGTGGGATGCCGTGGGTATTTGGGGGAAAAAAGTCTGTAGTACATCCAGAAGAGGTATAATTATAATGCTACATTCTTACCTCCAACATCACATATTTCGCTTTCCTAGAAAACACTCTTCCTCTTTTCCCAATCATCTAAATCCTGCTTATCTACCTAGACCCACATCAGGCACCATTTTCCCCCACTAAATCCTTACTTTCTATCTTAGAATCAATACTAAAGGAGAACCCCTGGGGTTAGGGAAGGGTACCTTTTGCAAGAATGCAAAATTCCAAAACTTAGCTTAAAAATAAAAAGAGAAATTTATTAATTTAGAAAGTAATATTGAGAATGGCCAGTAGGATAGCAAGGTGGAACAGCAAGATGGGGAGCTATTCCCTGGGAGAACAGCATGAATGGAAAAGCTATCCACTAGGTGGCATCAATTCTGGGAATTTTATACTCTTTACAAGAGTGGAGACATGACTCTGTGCCAGGGTGAAAACGTGACTATAGTGTGGTAAACACTCAGGCACTCGGTGGGGTTGAGGGGTTGGTCCTACTTGGAGTCATAGAGGGTAACTCTCATAGTTTAGGGGACAGATGGATGTCTGGAATACAACTTGATATCAAAGAAGCGTATCTCTCTGTCCATCTAAAGGACAATCCAAGGAGGATAATCCTCTCAGGGTCTTTTAGGAGTTATCAGATATTTTTGGATTTGGAGTCACAAGGATAGAAGGTAGCAAAGCAATTACCCTGCTTATAGTTTGCCTGAAACACTTCTATAGTTTTGGGGGTACAATGCCCATGCCAATTCCAAGGCAGAAGAGTGGTGAGGGATAGACAATGGGTGTTAAGTAAATTGCCCAGGATCACATAGTTAGGAAGTATCTGAGGCCAGATTTGAATCTAAGACCTCCTGTCTCTAGATCTGGATCTCAATCTAATAAGCCACCCAGCTGCTCCCCAACCTCTTTTACTCAATAAACCTTTTCTTAACCACTTCAGTTCCAGATAATCTCACTGGTCTCAGAAATCATAGCATGTATTGTCTATAAAATTCATTTAGCATGTACTTATATGTTCTTGTTTTTCAATTATTTACTAAAGGGATCATTGACATCACAGAATAATATCTTAATTAATGCACAAATTTAAATAAATTACATTTGCATAATGTTGTCAGTCTCACTTTGTTCCAAAGTCATTCAAGTCCAATGGCAAGACAAAAGTCAGGAAGACTGCTGATGGCTCAGGTGTCTTCAAAGTCTGAATGAGCTCTAAGCATTCCATTGTACTTGCTTCAGTTGCCTTCATGGCCACAGGGACAAACTCTTCTTCTCTACCCATTCTGCCAGAAAGAGTCTTCAGAAGGTTAGGAGAAGCTCCCCTCCTCCCCAACTCATTGATGGATTTTGTAAAAAGGAAAAATTAAGTATTTATAGATATATATTAAAATGTGTGGCCGCCAGGAATCAACAATTCAGGTTGATTCCGTAATTAAATCAGACCCAAGTCAGCATCGGGTTGAGGAGTTTATTTACAATCTGGTAGGTAAAAAGTAGGAATAAAGAGAAAGGGAGAGGCTAGTCCAGGCCAAAGGCCTGGACAGAGAGAGAAGGTTAAAAGGCTAAATAAATAAAGCTGTAAGCCACAAGGCCCAACAGCCAGATAGGCAGAGTTAGAATTGGCCCAGCAAGGCCAAGGAAGTCAGCCTAACTTACCCACGTGATAATATAGAGTGTAAGCTGTCTGTGGTCTCAGGAGATGCTTCTGCTCCCAGTTCGAGACAACAACTCTCCCACAGGAAGTTCACTAACTTACTTAAAGAGATAGTGTCTTTCATCACTTCCTGTGGTCCACCTCTAATTCAAATGGACAAATGGCAGGTTCTACATTGATTTGGACTGCCCAAAGGGCAGTCCCCTATTCTTTATTTGTTACTTATTGTCACGTGTGGGTAACTCGTCTCCCCTCCCCACTAAGGGAGGTAAGAGTGACATCATTAGCACGCCTAGGTTGAGTGGATTTTTTACTATTAATGGGCTCGAGCTAATTCTATTTACACAATTTGTGACCCATCAGTTACTCTCAACCTGATTTAGCCCATCTGCCAAGATGATTTAACAGGTTATGGTTGCTATGCATGCTTCAGTGTCTTAGAGCCTCAGGTGAGAGCTGAGAGCTATGTGGACACCAAAGGTGGTTGAGCAGCCCTGGAAAGGGATTGGCAAGCCCTCACACCAGAGGTGCTTATCCATCTTGAACACTGACTCATGGAACTCTTTGTGTTTTTATTGACCTCTTCTAGTATTACTTAATTTTTCAAGCATAGCCCTGGGTTAACAAACTATATTTGGACATCAACCAAGTCTGTGTATATAGTATAGATAACAATGCATTTAAAAGTTCAATGAATTAATTCAATATTGTGATACTATGGGTCAAAAGCCAATCAACGGTATATTTTTCACACAGCAAGCAAGTCAATATGTTTCATTATTGAAGATTCACTACAGAAATAGCAACATTTATCATGCATTTATTATTAGTCAATATTTAGAATATTATGAGCAAAATTATTTCCTATCTTAATTATTGTAAAGGAGAATACTTAAACATGACCTCCGGCCTTATCATTTTCTTGTTTTCAGTGTCTGATAAAGGCTGAAATAAATGACACCAGGAAGTAGAAAGAAATGACCATTTGCATTAGAATTTAGAGGAGTGTTGGTCTCATTTTTTGACATCAGATTTGGGCTAACTGTTATGGTTTTTAGCTGTCTTTCTATTATGCAAAATTGTAAGAGGGTTGTCATTTATTTGTTTCATATCTCATTGAGGATTTAGAATAGAGAAGGAGCATAGTATGGTGAAAAATTTAAGTTACAAGAATAAATACTGCTTCCAACTATTAGGGTGATTTTGATCCAATCAATGAACATCTCAGAGGCTTGATTTCTTTAGCTATAAAATGAGGGAGATGGATTAAGAGATTCTTTTTCACTTCAGGATTCAATCATTATGTATATAAAATAAGTAGTTATTGTAATTTATTCAATCATCTTCTTGTCCCCCATACCACGAATTCAATAAAACTGATTTGTATCTGTAGTCTATATCTTAACATTATCATTTGTAATACTGCCAATCTTCGCTGAGATGTAATAGTGATTTAGTATATAGCAGTAAAATACTTTGCAAAATTGATTAGTCACTTTGAATTTTGTAAAGGTGTGCTATCTATGCAATTTCTCTGAACACTGAGTGGTAGATTGTGGATCATTATATAAATGTAAACACCATTATAATGCTGAAATAAGACTCACTGGGAGTTCATTTTTTTTTAAAAAAGAACTTGATTGTGGTGAACACAATATTTAGGTCTTCCTAGACTACTAATTTCATCCTAATTCATCTCTTTTGAATTTATTCCTACTTTAGTTCTGCATCACATTGATAACTTAAAAGGGCAAATGCTAAGTGAAAATGTCAAACTGAGGAAATGAATTTTATAATCAACTTCATTTTATTTTCTAGTGTTTTGAATCTTGTCCTCAGCATGATCCAAGTTGAATCCAATTCCATTGCTAGCCGAAAGTCTTATTTCCTTTGTGGCTTTTGCAGCTAATATTTAAGACATTAGGGCGCACCTAAAAATGCCTTATAAATTTTTATTTTTTATATTAACAGGTGAGCAGAATTTATTAAGTTGTTCTATTTTTTGCATAGTAGCTCCTGATTTTATGTAGGGTGCAGTGTTAATGAAAATTAGACAGAGTGGAAAGAGTGCAGCATATTAAATTGAAAGGTGTGTGGTCGAATACCACTTCTTTACTCTCCACCTCTAGTAAATGACCTTGAGAGGATCTCAGCTTCCTTTTCTGTAAAATGATGGGGCTTTGGACTTGGTAACTTCTGTGATCTCCCTTATATCTAAAGCTATGATCCTATAGTATACTCTGTATACACAATAGGTTACATTATAATGAATTATTGATCATAGATAATTATGCCTTAATTCCATCTGAGATTCACTGAGGATTTCTGAATAGAACAATGGATTAAATCTAAGTGATAAAGCTTTAAATAGCGATTCACTTATCAACTGCTACAGATGAATTTAAAAGTTCTGGAGGAAGTCAAGCTTGAATCCATCCTGCTCTTCTTGACGTCAATTGATGTTTCTCAGTCTTTTCCTGTATTTTCCTTGTTCTCCTTGTTTCTTCCTTGTTTCTCTCATAAGCATCATCACTCACAGTAAATCCCTTGTATCTCATATCAAATGATGTTCTGGATATTATTAATGCCTATATGAAAACTAGAAAAAAAATCTTGTAGTAGGTAGAGTGATCCTCAAAATTAGGTAGTCGTCTTCTTCTTTTCTTGTATTTGCTGGAGTGACCCTGGACAAGTTAAATAACTCCTAAGTACTGTAGGTAATTCTTTTAATTCTTTAACACTAAGTTGCAAAAATATCAAAACTAGTATTTGCAAAAAGTTTCTTCACCCAGGAATTCCCTAAGTCAATGAAATCACTCATCTAATCCTTATCTCTCTATTACAGTTACTCTTTGAGATGAGATGTTGAAGCCATCCATTATGTTCTATTTACACTAACACATTTTATCCAGATTCTCTGCTTCTCTACTTCATCCTACCCTTTTTCATCAACTAAATATAAGCTAATACAAGCCTGAAATCTCTATTGAAATGTGAATTTGGAGTCAGAAGAGCTGACTTCAAATTCCACTTCTTCTGGATTATAGTTCTTGTTCTATGACCTGAAATAATTCACTTCTATCTCCGTACTTTAATTTCCTTATCCGCACAGTGAGGGAGGTGGATTAGATTATTTCTAAGGACTCTTTTAGTTCTATTGCCTACATGTTTATTCTCTTTGCTGCTGGTTTGTATTTGTTTATGGCAATTATCCCAGCACACATGGCCAAATGATGGTAGCTTTATACAGCATGCTTTAGGAAAACAGATGGAGGCTCATTTACAAGGAGACTGCTGATTGTGTAAAGGGAGGAGGGAAGTTACTTTCAGCCCCAACATCTTCCTCTTGCTCTAATAAAAAAAAAAACCACATCATAAAACAGAACTGCTCATACTTAAATTACAATGCTTGAGTGCTATGCTGGCCACATCTGGGCCATTTTATGAATTGATTGATATAATAACTCTCTCAATAATTTATTACTTGGAGGTGGTGAATCTAAAAAGTGTTAGATTGTACATATGAATTGCAGAAGGAAGAAGGTAAATCTTTGTTCAGGTCTTTTCTACTTTTTTAGTCATTGGGCCTTCAGAAAAATATGATCACTCACAGCCTCCAATTACTATGGCTTTTCCTCCCTAATAAATGTATTTAGCTTGCTGATATTTATTCTATTAACATGCACACTATTGATACTTATGTACATATCCATTGTTTTTCTTGATACAATATTAAGCTTCTTGAGATTAGGGATTGTTTCATACTTCGTATTTGTTACCTCAGGACCTACTATATTGCCTGACACATATTAGACATTTCATAAATGTTTGTTGATTGATAATTGATCTCCTGCCCTTCCTCAGATCATTTTGGCTTGTCTGCCAGAAGGAAGACCTTTTTAAAGTACTTTTCTGTGATGTAATTCTCTAATGCTGAATTTTAGATGGAATAAAAATTCCTGAGCCTTGCATTTAAGGCATTGCCCAACCTGTAGTCCATCCAACTTTCCCACTCTATTTCATAGTAACCCCTTTTATGAATTCTACATTACAACCAAATTAGATTATTAGCTGTTCCTAAACTCAAAACTAGGATTTGAGTCTCATTGTATCTTTACAATCCATCCTTCATGTTTTCCCTTCCCATATGAACTTCCTACAATCTTTAGCTTCAAAGTTCAGTTCAAGTGTTACCTCCTTCCTTAAGGCTTCCCCTTTCCTTTTTCTATTGCCACTTACCCACCTTAGTAAATCCAATTTTTCGTAATCAATTTTCTTGAACCAAACTTATTTGTGTCCACGTTGTTCTCTCCACCATCCCCTTGAAAATCTGTAAGTTCTTTGGGGTCAGGAACTATTTTATGTTTATATTTCCAATGCTTATCATGGATGCCTTCTATAGTAAATGCTTCATTAATGTTTGTTAGATTGAATTGAAATGACATTTCCTATATCAAAAATACATTTTTTATCTTGAACTTCAGGACTCTCATATCAGAGATTCTTTTTATTATCTCTGATATGTGTATCTCTAAATATTTCTTTAGTTTTACCATTATTTTTCAATCATCATTCCATTCCCTATCATATTTTTTCCCTCTTCTGAACACCCCTGAGGCCTGAAGTATAAAATATTAAAGGGATCAGTTGATTGTCTTGGACAGTAGTGGCAATCATGAATGAGATGGATGAGTTTGGTGGAAGACTCATCTATGTGCCTCTTTTTTTTTTTTTAACAATTTGCCACTTCCATTCCCACTCCAAATTCTAATAAAGAATTTGATATTTACTACTAAGCCATTCTTTTATTAGGGGCAGTTATATATTGAAATCTTACCATGTTCAGATGTTAATAGAGGAAATAAGTAAATTTATAAACTAAACTCATGCAAAGTAGCATATCTGAGAGTTTTCTTTATACCTGGCAGTTTTACTAGACTTAACTAAGAGTAGAAAGTAGGCATCTCTTAGAATTCTTGTATGGCTTAATACTTGGATAATTTCCTATTTTCCATATGAGGTAACTTGAAGATGGGCTTATTAGTGGAACACTATGTCAAGCTGAGAGAAGTCCCTTTCTTTTGTACCATTATCCAAAAAGGTATGCTATTGGTATAACATATACATACAGACATACATATATATATATATATATATATATACATATATATATGCAGTAAAGGGGGAAAAATTAAAGACATTTATGGCAGAGTTATTGAAATATGGAAGTCTTTGACAATCCCGAGATTGAAAAGAAATCACTTGCATGGTTGGAAAGTAGATAGATATCATCTAGAAAATCAAGAAGGAAGTATAAATATTATCTCAGTATTTGGAGGTAAGAATAAGATGGATGTTCATTTTTTAAGGAAACAGTATTAACAATCATGCATGATTGAACACATTGTCATCTCTTAGCTCTTTTATCTTGGGAATGGACCTTTTATAACCATCCTCCTGACATACTTTTAAAGAATTGTGCTTGAGTTTTCAGGGAAGTTTGATTTATAAATTGGAAGATGGAGATAAAGATGTAGGAAAAAAATGAAAGAGGAGTGAAATAGTATTTGAAAATCATGGCATTACTTGTCAATAACCTCTACTTTTATGACTGTTTTTTTTTCCCCTCAAGGATCATGTTTCATGCCTAGAATGTACTAAGATATTATTCTACTCACACATTTTAACTTTATGTCCTATCTGTTCTGTTCTGGACTGAAACCTTCTGATCTTAGTTACATTGATTGCTCTCTCTTAATCTATTGCAGTGTGCCTGAATATTATGACTATGGTCATGGAACAAGCGAAGACACCTATGACAGTTACGGTAAGATCTTTTTTGTCTTTACAAAAACCATGAAATCAGAAAAACAATCAGTCACTGACAGTGTGATAAAATTACCCCCTACTTTCATTTTTACAGAATCCAAGACTAAATTGATTTGTGTAATTCAAGAATGGTATTTGACTTATGGAGACAGGACCTAAAAATTGGACAGATAAATGTTGATCAGAATTTCAAAGGCAATTAATCACAGTCATAGATCAAATTTAATTGCAACAGAGAGCATTCTGATTAGTGCCTTGTGTATTTCACTAGGCCAATTTTCAGTCTTATTGATTTGGCAACTGTGGTTTGTCCTTCTGCTGTCATATACATCAAACTAAGTAATACAGTTTAACCATCCAAAAGATTTGGTGAGAGGCAATAATTATAGTTATTGGGATTTTTTTTAGCAGTCACAGTTTTGATCACTTCTACTAAATTAAACTGTGTTATCAAAGATTAAGATGGAAGAAAAGTTTTGTCAGGCTTTATTATACTGAAAAAGTTTCCATGGCAGATCCTTCTCTGGGTTTTAGGTACATTTGCTGACTTAGGACTATCCTAACTAAGATGGGAGAAATTCATCATCAGAAACTTGGCTTCAAAATGATTATTTTTTCAAGTTATATCAAGTAATCTACTCAGGCATGGAAGGTTTGTGATTCGTCTCATTGGATCCTATACCAACAATGTCATACCAGTGAAATAACAAGCATTTAAAGAACTGATAGGGACCATACCTCTGGTTTTATTTGTATAGGCAACTCCCAGGTAAAGAAACACCATATGTGAATGCAGGCTGAACCTTCTTTGTAACTTATAGTCTTAGGGAATTGCCTAGAGCACTGAGAGTTAAGATGACTTCCCAGTACCATACAACTGATAGGCGTTCAAAGCAAGACTTAAATCCAGATATCCCTCATTGTGAGGGCAGGTGTCTATCCATCTTGTACTAATGTTCAATTTTATAATGTACATATATTTGTGTGAACTATATATATGCAAATATATACACATATGTGCAGATATACAAATACACACACACACACGCTATGAAAATACCTATGAACTCATCTGCCTAGAGAACTTACAATGTAAAAATTCCCTCTACTGAGGCAGATCAAATCAACTGTAATTCACATGCTAAGAGATTTGCTTGGGACTCTAAGCAGTTAAGTGATTTACCCATGGTCATATGATTACTACATATCAGAAAAAAAATTTGAACCCAGATCCTCCTGACTTGGGGTTGACCTTAGGATCTGCTCACTCTTCCCTACATCAGAATAGACCTCATTAAATTCAATATTTTTCATTTTAAAAGAATGTTTTTAATTATAGTACATAACTAAATTTAAGTGGGAAGCATAATTTAGAATTAAGAGTCAAACTCATAACTGCTAGACAAATGTTCCTGGAAATTCATTTCTCATCATTTTAATCTTTAAAAAAGTATGATTGCTTTACCAAATGTTAGTTCATTCATTTCTGGTCTCTTCTAATGAAATTTTCCCATTTAAAATTGTGAGTCTCATTCATATTTTTTGTGATATGTTGATCATTTCTTATGGTGGCTTTTAAGTGAATAAATGCCGTATATTATGCATATACTTTATATATAATATATAACTATATATACATTAAATATATTATTTATTAGATTTATTGTGTAATTATATATAATATAAATTATATAAACATCATATAATTTATATATATTGTATATATTGCTCTATTAGCCAAAATATGAGTATATAAGTTTTGTTATATTTATTTTACTTCTTAAAACCAATCTACTACTTTACTTGTACATAGCACTTTTACTGTAAAGAAGGAAAAGATATCTTAAAGTTTTCCTGGGGGTTTCAAACTTTGAATCAGCTAGAATAATTGAACTGCCCCCATTGTTTAGGGAAGACTAGGAAGAGGAGAACAGTGGCAATATGTCTTTGTCCACCAAGCTGACTGTGTTTGTTGCCAAGATGCCAGACTGCTGANTTTCACCTAGGTCCCCTAAAATTATATATATATATATATATATATACATATATATATATACACAATATATATAATATATAATTTCTATTGTGTACATACATATATATAAACACTAAAGCAAAAAGTCTTTCCCAGTGCCTTTTAATTGATTATCTCCAATTATTTTGTCAATATCTTGTATGAGTATACTTCTTTACATGTTTTCTTCCTCATTAGACTGTGAGCTCCTTGAGAGGTGCAACTTTTTTATTTGTTATTATTATTTTTATTTGGTCTTTCATATATCCCTGTACTTGGCACAGTGTCTAGAGCATGGGTGGTATTTAAAGATGGTCATTAACTAATTGAGTGAATGAAGATAATATTTTTAAATATTAAAAAATCTATATTGGAATGACAAAAAAAATACAATATTCCTTTCACTAGAAGTTCTTACAAACAAATTTAGAGAAGTCCAAGGTAAAAACTACTTCTCAAAATCATTAAGACATAAATGGACAGTGAACTTATTGGCTATAAAGACATATCCATAGAATTATAAAATGTCACTGCCAGAAAGAATCATAAGCTCATTATTAAAAATAATAGCTCCTATTTATATCATATCCTTGTGTTTCCTTACAACAATGTTCTTACATAAATAGTTGAATGTTATCTTTGAAGATAAGGGTGAATGTTATTTTATCTCTTCAGGAGGAGAAGAAACTAAGACTAAGAAATAAATTGTATTTGCCCTATATGTGGCAAAATTAGATTAAAATTTATTTCCTCTTGTTTGGAGCCTAACCTCCTACCCCTTGCACCACCACCTCCCATCATATCAGGAAAATCATGTTGAGATTTGAGTATTTCTCTAAAGGAAAGTCAGCATTCAAGTTACAACTCATGCTTTCTTAAAATAATAAGATTATCTTATCTTAGGTAGATTTAACTAGGTTTTAAGGGCAGGTAGGTGGTACAGTGGTCTGGGCCTGGAGTCAGGAAAACTTCTTAATAAGTTCAAATCTGGCCTTGGATACTTACTAACTGTGTGACCCTGGACTTTATATCATTATTTTATAATGTTGTCCTATTATTCACTGCCAATTATACAATATGGAATAAGAAAAAAAGTATCAGTTTTAATTATTTTTTTTTACTTCCATCTAAAAGGAACTGTGGGACCTCCGAGGTTAAATGGATGCTCTGGAAGGGGAAGAATTTAATTTTCACCAGTGAAATTGGATCCTAGGTTCAAAACGCTCATATATTAAACCTCCAAATTAATTTTTATTTACCGTGTTCTTTGAAAACCAAATGAAAGGGGTAAAAATTCAGTCAATCAGTATGCCACCTAGCCATTTCTCTTCACATAACTTTAATGGATCTTGATTATCATTTCAGGAAGCATCTTTGGGCTCAAATTACATCCCTTAATTCAATTTAACAAGCTTTTATTATATACCTAATATATTCCAGGTGAAGTTCTAAGAGCAGAGGATACAAAGATCAAAACAAAATTGTCCTCTTTCCTCAGAAAGCTGACATTCTACTAGATCTTACATTCTTCTTCCTGAGCCAAAGTGATGGCTATTGTATAAATTAAAGGGAAAATCATAGATTCAGTGCCACAAAATATCTTGGATGACATTAAATTCAATATCCTCTTTTTATATATGGGGTAAATAAGGCCCAGAATCATACAAGAAGTTGATTTTGAGTTAAGATTTGAACAGAAGTGCTCCAACTCCAAAAGTAGACATTTTTTCATTCTATCAGACTATATTTTGCTTCTCTTTGGCTTTCAAATTTATGTTATACCAGTTTTTTTTTTTCTGAAGTATGTGGCTTGATAAGACATTCTACCAAATTTGACTCTCCCCTTTACATGAATATTCATTTCTGATTAAATAAAAACTGAATTAATATTCAAAGAATATGAATGAAAATATTTGACAAAGTTTTTCTGAATGTATTTCTGGATTTCTACAAAAAGTACTGCCCATCTAAATGAAGCTCTAAAAATGATTTGGATAATAAGAGTGAAACAAAAATGTGACACATACATTTGTTTGTCATTAACACAGCCTATAGAAAGTGCCAGATCTAAATTCATTCTTAGATGGGAAGCTAAGAATGGATCATGATATTCTTGTCTCAAACACATTGTTTATGAAAACAGTTATCGAATGTATGAGCTGAAGAACTAATTATGTACCCTCTCTTTAGTGGTCTTTTAGATGACAGTTCTGTAGAACAAGTGTGATAATATGAGTTCACTGCCTGGAAATAAAGAAAGGAAAATAGAAATCTTGGCCCTTGTTGAAAGACATTTGAAGTGTTTCACTTTAAATTAATTCCAGTACATGATGATTACCCACCCAATGTGAAAAAAAGAGCTTAGCATTGATGATATTTGTGCCAGCAGCAAAGCCAAATGAAGCCAATATGAATAATTATGCCAACTGGTGGCTGAAATTTCATGGATTCACTGACCATTTTAAATGGGAAAGAGAAATATAGTTTGGGGAAAAATTGGATTTTAGATGGAGGTGGCAAAGTTTAATTTAATAAGGACAGACTTATCCATGATTTCCAAGATAATGTAAGCACAGTCATTCATTGTTTCTAAGAAATTAGATGGTCTATGTTGTATGTTTTAAAAGGAAAACATTGGAAAAAAGTTGTTTTTTTTGTTTTTTGTTTTTTGGTTTTTGTTTTTACCTTTTAGAAACAAAGTCACTTAATGGGACTTGACGTTTAAATTATTTAAATGAAATTTTAAGAAATAAGAGCAATGATTTACATTATATTGTCACCTTTTCTGTCTCAACCAGTCAAAAAATGACATTTGAACACAAGTAAACTTAAGAGAGATAAGATATATTTCAAAAATTTTTTAAATTATAACTTCAGAAACAGCAATAAATTTTATACTTCAGGAAGTTAGAAAACAAAGATAGGAACTATGTGTATAGCTTCTTTCCTGAATGAATTTACAATCCCTCCATATTTCAAAAGACAGTCTTCATGACTGACTATGGAACTGGATAGATTATTGCCTCAGCACCAACCTTCTGTTGATCAACTTATCTCAACTTGGCTATGCTGGCCTTTAAACAAAGACGGGGCTAAGGTATTTCAGCAGGCTCTTTAGAACTCGGTAGAAACTCTGAAGCCTTGCTCTTATCAATTATTTACTAGAATGAAACATTATAGTAGGAATATAGTAGTGAATTCTATCTATCTGTCTGTCTTCTGTCTGTTTCTGTTAGTCTGTCTATAATCCAATTAGTCAACAAGCATTTATTTAAAGCCTGCTAAGTGTTAGGCACTGTGCTGGGCAATGAAGACAAAAATAAAGAAATTCCTGCCTGCAAGGAGCTTACATTCTATCTGAGGTTTCAAGAGATTTTATGCCAACATAAACTACATATTTTTGTGCATTTTTATAATTTTTGTTCATGTACATACACAAAAGACATACACATAGTGAATAGAGAGCTGGTTTCTGAATCTGAAGATCTGGATTCAAATGTAGCATCTGGCACTTCAGTAAATCAACAAACTCTTGGAAAGCCATGGTGTTACGATAAAAAATGATAAAGACATATAATATAAGAGAAATTAATATTTTAATAGCCATGGTCTTGTTGGTAAAATATATATATGACCACGCTTGACTATCTTTTAAATTTGCCGTTAGTGCCCATCCTGTCTCTCGTACGCCAGCCAGGTAACCAAAAGGCCTTCTCTAGGCCCTCCTCTGAATTTAAGCTGCCCTATACGTGGGGACGTCTCATGTCCCCACGCCCAAAACTGGAAACCAGAAACCAATTGGAATCACAGGAAATGTAGTCTCATAGTCCCCCACGTGTCCACAGGAAGTCTGCAAGACACTTCCAAATAGCACCTCCCTGAATTCAAAACAAACATTGGATAAATCCTTGCTGTGTGATCTTTTGAAAATCACATATATTTTTAAGTTGTCAGGCAAATCTAAGACTTTAAATTGCAAAAGGAGGAAATGTCCTCTACCATTATAGATTGGCAACTGTTCTGCACCAAAAGGATATTATTGAACTTCTAAAAATATAATAAAATGAATATGTCTGTTGCTGTGTAGCTCCTTTCACTATTGAACACTTTAGAGTATACATTTATAAAATATCAACATTCTAATGAACATTGAACAATCATATTAGACAGATTTGGCCCAAACTATTACCGAATTTAAATTTTCTTTTCACATTGACCAGGTATGTGAAAGCCTTTCATTTTGATATATTCTTGTGAAATTTCATCAGTCCTCAGTTAATCAACTTTTCTCCTCATTTTCTCCATCTATAAAAAGAATTGAATTACACTTGACACCTGTCTACTTCAAAGCATTACTGTAAAGATTAGTGATTTAATGTTGAGATAATCCTTTGAATTAATGGAAGAAAGGTAAAATTCATGTACTACCTGTAATTAAGCATTAAAAAATTATATTAAAATGATGTATAGTAACTAAAATTTTAACTATTAGAAATTAAGGAAAGTAGTGGTAGTAGGAAGAGAAACTAGAAACTGGAATAATCATGCCATGGTATTTAGGGAAATGGTTTCAAATAGGTTAAGACCATTCAAGAAAGAAAATCACATAGAAAACGAAGATTAACCATGAAAAAAACCACTTAGCAGATGCCATCCTTAAAGAACCACATATGAAATAGTTAAATAAAAGTCCAAAATATTTCCTTTTTTGGAACTGCATGGTATATATAAAGATTATGAAGAAGGATAGCCCATGTAAAATTTATCTGAACATGCAGATTGTGTAAGGATGAGGAACTTAGTGCATGTACCAAGGTAGGTTACAACTCAATGTGATATAATTTACTATGAGGTATATAGGGAGTAAATGACCTACCTAGACTTTGACCTAATAATAATAATAATAGCTAGCTTTTATATACTACATCAGAGACTTTGTGAAGTGATCTACAATTATTGTCTCATTTTATCCTCACAACAAACATTGAAGGTATATACTACTTTTATCCCCAATTTACAGTTGAAAAACGGAGCAAACAGAGGGTTAAATTACTTGCCTAGGGTCACACAAGTATCTAAAGTGGGATTGAAACTCCACTCTTCCTAAATCCAGACCCAAAACTTTATCCACTGTGCCATGTAATTGCCAAGAAATTCATCTTCCTCTCTTCGCATGCAGCATTCTATTCCACTGTTCCACACTGCCTTTCTGTGTATTTTCTAACTTGCTTTAAGTTGTAATAGGTCACAGAAGATAAAGAGCTTGCATTCAGGAAGCCAGGTTCCATATTGCCCTCTGACATATACTGTCTGCTTGACTCTATAGAATTCACACAGTGGCTCAGGGTACCATCCATTATGTTGGCTATTTCCTGAATTATACATTTATAATCTATGAATATCTATTATCTCTATAGATCTAGCTATACAGACATAGATGAATATTTATTAAGAACTCTATATAGATATATATATATAGTATCTTTGCCCAGAGAACCCCAAAACTCACAAAGGAGTTGGACACAATTCAAAAATTACCAGATAATCTAGGAATAGGAACTAGATTTATAATTTTATTGGTAGAGTTAACTCTTGGGTAAGGACATCCCCTTTATTAATGTTGGCTGGCACTTTCTTTGAAATTTATAACCTTAGAGATTTGCCTAGAACAATGAGATAAATGATTTGCCTAGGATCAGACAGTCTGTATGTGTCTTCCAGGTTTCAAAGACAACCTTCCAAACAATATGCCAAGTTACCTAAATACACACACACACACACACACACACACACACACACACACACACACACACACCTTGTTGAGTGAGAAGTTTTATTAATTAGAGTTGAGAAAATAGATTAATTATTAACAATATATAATATTCGCAAAGAAACATATTAATCAAAAATCTTCCAAATCTATGTGATTTAAAGTGGCCTTCTATATAGTTTTTGTGTACATGAGTTTACTTTTGTGGGATATTACATATATAAAATTATATAATTATACACACACACATATATATATATAAATCAAGCCTCTACTTCACAGAGCTATTATAATTTGAAAGGATTTTTGGCTATTTGAGGAAAGAAGGAATCCCTAAAATATCAATGTTATACCGCCCTTCATGTTTATATTTCTAGTAGTATTATTTAAAATGCATTCATTCACATATGTATACATATATATTTATGTATGTATGTATGTATGTATATGTATACAATCTAATCTTTTGCCTTGGAACCAATACCTAGTATTAATTCTAAGAGAGAAGATAAGGGTTTAAAAAAAGAATATATGTGTGTGTGTGCATGTGTATATACATATACATATATACAAAACAAGGACATATTGTTTGTTTTTGTAGGGAGTTTTGGGGAATTACAAGACATAAGGATCATAGACTCTGAAAATGAAATGAAAACATTGAAAGCCTCTCCCTTTAATTGTGGCCTCCAACTATCCTTTGTCTAGATTTTGATACCAGTTTAATTTTTATGCTGATAACACAATATTTAAACAGAACAGTATTGCTGGCAGAGTTAACAAGTAAAAAAGGACAAGATTTTTGTGATCCTTGTTAAAACTGCAATTGTCCTTCAGGTCATTCCAAGCCCAAGTAAGCTCATTTCTAGGAGGAAACATTACTTAAACTTAGAAGCTTGTAAGCCTCCCCCATCATCATTTTAATCAACATCATCATTAGTAGTGGGAATTATTCAACTTTGTAAACTACAAATCTAGATGCCATACAAAGCTTCATCTAGAAAATTTTAACTTGAAGCTATTATGAAGGGAACATATTTTTGTAGCACATTGAAATTTTAACAAAATTATTTTACAATAATTCCTACGACTAATAAGTTTTTCATAGAGTAAAATTTAAATTTGGGCAAGATTAAATGTACAAATAGGGCAAGTTTAGATAGATTTTACTGGGAGTTCAAAGCTTAGCCTTAGGAGATGAGATGAAACTAGAATCTCTTTACTAATGAGATCCAGGCTCTATCTAGACTTGACTCTAACTCTTAACTGAAATTCCAAAGACTTTTGCTGTTATGGTGGTTTTGGACAATATATTTAATCTAGATGGTGAGGTGGTATATTGGGATAGAGCAATGAACTTTGAGTCAGGAAGATTTGAGTTCAAATCCTGATTCATATATTTAATACCTGAGAAAGTTATTCCACCTCTTTCGGCATCTGTCTCCTTAGCTATAAAATAAGATACTAATAATACCTCACAAAAAAAAGTTGTGAGAATCAGTGCTTTGAAAAATGTAAAGCAACATATAAATGTCAGCTCTTCTTATGTAAAGTGCATTGGGAATCATAATGGCATTATAATTGGAGGTATAATTGTTATAATTTTAAAATTTAATTTGAACACTTAGGCAATTTGATAGGTTGTACCAGGTCATCCTTAATTTATCCAAATATTTCTTGAACCCCTTTATATTGTTAATTTTCTTCTTCCTCAGGAAAATCTGTATGATTATTGCCTTCTAAAACTTTTGATAACAAGTTAACTTTTCTGTACTTCTTGGAAAAGTCCTAGAAATTTGAAAATGCTGTTTCCACATTATTTTTGTTCAAAAAATGAAAGTTTCTCACTTGGTTTTCATAGCCCAACTCTACCTCATTATATTTCCCTAAACATTCCTAACTAAAGGAAATGGTGATCATGGTTACTCAAAAAATTTCCTAAAACAAGAGTCCCATCCTATCCCTTTGCCATCCTGACTTTAAAGAAAATACATACACATGTGGTCCATTGTTAAAAACCCAAATGCTTGCTTACAGAGGGTAAAAATAGAACCAGAAAGGTTTAGACAAGATAGCTTATTTGATTCAAGATTCTAGGAGAACTAGGAGCAATAGGAATTAAAAAATGAGAACTATGTATGTAGCCCCAGCTAATATCAGAGGAACAGAGAAAGTTTCATACTATACAACTAAAAATTCTGACAAGAGGCAGGGGTTCATTTCTTTCTAAATAATTATAAGTTTAAAATTAAGAAGGTGACCAAGATTAACTCATAAGGTGCCCTTATTTTAGAGATAAAGAGAAGAGAGGCAAGATTATTTGTCCCATTATATACAGGTAAAACGTGTCAGAGCCATAGTTCATACCAAAGTCTTTTGATTCCAAGACTGCTTCAACAAGCTACCTCCTTTGGTGTTCTCAGGGTTGTATGACTGACGTTGTGCTATATCCACAAAAATCATCTTAATGTAAAGTTATGGACTCTCCAAGATATATCGACTTAGTTAAACTGTCAAAATGAGTCACTTTGGAGCCCAAAAATGGTAGATGTGTTTCCTAAAATTTGCATATTATCAAGAAATTAACTTTTAAGAATGATTTCTTAATAACTTTCACACAGAACAGTTTTTTTATTAATAGAAGCTTCTTGGTCCTGGTATTCTGTGATTTTTTTAAAACAACCTTATGTATCTTTTCTGTATCCTATATGGTTTTTATAGACTTTAGTCTTCTTAGTTGGGATGATGATGTCTATATCTTCTCTCATTATTCTTAGAACTTTCTAGTGCAAGTTCTGCCATTATCTAAAATTGATCTTTATTCTCTTTTACCATGCCCTTAAGTTATTTAATTCTCAGTTTCATCATCAACATATGAAAATTACAAAGCTATATAAAGTTATTTGAAAACTAACTGAAGAAATTACATTTTAAAATACCTAGATAGATTGGTCAGAAAGAATTTGTTGAGCATTTATACCTTGCATTAGGTCTTGTGGAAGATATAGAAAAAGTATAAAATAGTTTAATTGGGGCCACAAGACTATCACACATGAAAGAATAAGAGTAAAGAAAGCACACATGATTCAATACTAAGTTGTATGATGTGGTTCTAAATGATATAGAAATTGAAAGCTAAGAAATTATTGAATACTGGAATCTAGAGAGGAAGTCTTATGCGAGAAGGCAAGACATGTTGGTCCTTGAAGGATGTATAATACTAGAATAAGTAAAGATGAAATGGAATAACATTCTGGTTGAGGGGCAAATCAAAAATTAAAGAAAGCACAGAGCTTTTCAAAATGAAGACTGAGCTGAAGGACTTCAGTAATGGGTACAATATGAAGGTATTTAGATACCATTCTAGATTATCAGACTACAACATTCCCTGGTCATATAATATCTGACACTTACATAATGTTTTAAGACCTAGAGATCTCTATATTATCTCATATCTATACCCTATGAGGCAGTTGGTTGTTTTTCCCCATTTTAATTAAACAACTGAGAATCTGAGAATTAAGAAGTATTTATTTTCCAGGAAAAAATGAATTAAAATATGAAAATATGATCAAACTACAAACTTCTAGCACCGAAGTAAAGTTGGAAGAACATAACTTATTGTTAATTAATTTATAATTGGCAATCTTTTTGAGGACCCAAAATTCTACTTTCATCTCTTTGAAGAAATGGAGACCAGAGCTTCTCAGGCCTTTAATTTTTTTTAAACTCTCATTACTGAAAAAAAAACTTATGCAATTTGTTACCTAAAGTGGGTGTTATGAAGTAGGGCATCCCTCTTCCTCTAAGATCCATTTTTTAAATCATAATTTAAAATATATTTCTTCCCTTGCTGCACAGTTTTAGGCTATACATCTTGAGACACACCATTTTTAAATGACAAAAGCAGTATGTAATTCATTAATTCCCAAATAAATCTTTGATCTCATCAGTGTGAGTGCTTTTCTAGAGATATTGCTCACAAGCCATCTATGCGCTATCACTCTTAGACCAGTGATGGGCAAACTATGGCCAGTGGGTCAGATGCTGCCCCCTTAAATGTTCTATCCAGCTACATGACATTATTCCTAATCTGATGAATACAATGAGTAGGATACGATACAATGAAACTTCAAAAGAGTTGCCTTAGAAACAGACTGACGGATGAGCATTTCCTTTCTTTGGCCCCTCTTTAAAAAGTTTGCCCATCACTGCTCTAGAAAGTTCTGGTCCATGCCCTACCCCAAATCTTCTACTATTTTTATATCCAAAATTCCTCTAGGTACCTTCCTATTGAATGTATACCAATGGATCATGGTGCATGTAGGTTTTCCATTGATTACTCTTTCCTTTCGATTCTCTACTTCTTTTTGTGCTGGACTTTTTATTTCATCACTATAGAAAGTTCCAGGTGAAGAAGCTTCCCCTACCTGTTAAAATGTTCCTAGCCTTAGAGAGTTCTTAGAGCATTGAGAGGGACTTACATAGGGTCATACCTATGTATGTGTCAGAGGTAGGATCTGTACCCAATTTTTCCTGATTCTAAAGCTAACACTTTATTCTCTATAAGGAGCTATCCCTGTACTATATGGTTATCAGTACATAATAAATGTGAAAATGATTTATGGGACATTAAATATTTATCTTTGTGTCATTCAATTCATCGAATGTTTTAAAAATTTTACTGCAAAACAAAAATTGTTTCTTTACCTTATGCCAACAAATGCTAAGAATTACTAATTAACATGAAATTAAATCAGTCCAAATTCACTATGGCAAAATAAAAATAGTTAATTACTTCAATTAGCTAATTAATTGAGTGCAATGGGAATGGTTATTTATTACACAAAACTAGGATCCTGGCCCAAGGGGTAAAAGAGATTGAACAGTTTTCTGAAGAAGGACAATTGAAGCACATGCTCTCCCTTTAGATAAATATGTACCGAAAATAAAGCAATAGATAAAAGCTGTATATTTCAACACTCTTTGCTGTTAAATAGCCACAAAACAATCCCCAACCATACTTTTGAATAG
Organism: Gracilinanus agilis; assembly: GCF_016433145.1. Classification (NCBI taxonomy): domain Eukaryota; kingdom Metazoa; phylum Chordata; class Mammalia; order Didelphimorphia; family Didelphidae; genus Gracilinanus; species Gracilinanus agilis. The sequence continues at coordinate 296,829,211 of NC_058133.1, read as the reverse complement.
CTACTTTTACATAAAGTGCTACTCTTAATAGATACAGGAAACTTATCCTAGAGAAAATAAACTTAATGGTTGAGTCTATGTGAATTTTAAGTAATAGGTCTAAAATAGCACTAGGTAATTGACAAACCTAGATGCTAGTGAGTTGAGATAATAACAATCTGTTTGAATTTTTCTTGATTGTTGTGGATTCTGTGTAATGATTCACAGTTTACAAATAGTAAAATGAACAAATTATCCATGGCACAAGCAAAAGATTTATTTAAAATTGAGATGAAGGGAAAAAAAAAGGAAAGGGGATTCAAGTTCAAATCTCAGATATACGTATTACCTATGTGACCATTAACAAGTCTCTTTACCTCTCTGGATATCAGTTTCCTTATCTAGATAATGAGGGGTTGGTACTAGATGAATTCAAAGATCCCTTTCAGCTCTAAATCAATGATTGTACAATGTTTTCCTCCTAGCTGATGCAGTCGAAGATAAACTACTGACCCCGAAGTCAGGGGGATTTGAATTAAAATTTGACCTCAGAAACTAACTAGCTGTGCAAATGTGGGCAAATCTGCCTTTGCAGCTTTCCTCTTCTGTAGGAAATAAGGCTAATAATAGCAAACACCTTCCATAGTTGTAAAGATCAGTGAGATAATATTTGTAAAGCACTTAATACTTAGGTCAGTACATAATAGGCACTTAATAAGCATTTGTTTCCTTGTTCATCTTGAAGAGATTCTAATGAAGATTCCAGAAAAGTAAATGACGAGTTCAATGTTTCTATAAAGTATAAACAGGACATGCTTGCCTAGAATTTGCTAGCGTCTGAAGGAAGCTCTGAAATATATTCTCCCTAAACATAATGACTTAGAAATTACTCCAGTAAGGATATGATTCAAAGACTCCTTTATCTTGTATTTAAATTGGCCTCTAGCCCTTGTCCCTACAGAATTTCTCAACAATCTCTATAGTTAAAGTATCTCAGCGACAAGCTAAGTACAGCATTTTTGTAGCCTCAAAGATGCATTCAGATTTTTCATACAGATTTCTCAATACTCCCAGAGTGCCTGGTCACACAGAATGAATGAGAACAAGTTGAGAAATGGCTACAACTTAATAGGTCTGATTCTGCTGAGAGAGAAGAATTTAGAGATGCGAAAGCCTTTGAGGCCACCAGAGTAAAATAATGCTCTAAAAAAGTTACCTGGGTAATTTACTTCTCTTCATCAGAATGTTTCTTAATGCTTAGAAGAGTGCTATATAGGCAAACTTTACAGAAGTCTATAAAACTTGGCTAACTCAGACTAACTGGGAGAAAGGTCAGTCTGAAAGTACAAATTATAGAAATTTAGGGGTGGAAGAATTCTCCATGATCAATGCAAGCCCTCTCATTTTTCCAAGATACCTGAGCTTCGAGGAGAGAAAAATGACTTACCCAAGGTCATCCAGGTAGAAAATTGCTGATCCAGAGATAGAGCTTTGGTTTTCTAGCCTAGAATCCTTTTCACCATGCCAATTTGCTTTCCTTTTGAAAATGAATTTGAAAATAAAAATGAAAACAATCCAATTCATTCTGTAAATATTACAAAATGTTTCCAAATAACAGCATTCATAATTAACAATACCACTTTTTATCATTATGTAGATAAGTACAAGTTGAGAATTCAGCTGTTACATACTATTTTTACCTTCAAAAAACTTATAATCTAATAAAGTTTATAATCATCAAGGAGTTCGGGAAATAACATTAATGCACATTAAAAAATAATGCGTGACAAAGCCTATACCCATAATTTGTTTTCCTTTGTTAGGTTAATATTGCTTCTTCAAGTTTATGCTGTTCAACTGGTTAATTTATTCATAGTAGAGGTACAAATAAAATGTGGAGTTTCAGAGAAGGAAGAAAACACTTTTAACTCGAACAATTTAAAGTTTATGTTCAGCCCCAATTCCGGTGAATTATCACATAATTTGAATTAATGGAGTAAAAATTAATGACCAGTTATTGCATATACAGATTAGTTATGAAGTTCTAGTTTTTACTATTTAAAATATTCATTTTGAGTTACTAAGTGATTATAAAAATGTTGAATTCCAATTTATTTTAATGTAACCATGAAAAGGATGCATCAGACCATGATGTAATGACAAAACTAAATTTTATTTCAATTCAGTAAAAATTGTTAAATACCAACTCTTTATGAGTTACTCTGTGAGATACATGATACACAAAGATACAGCCTTTACCCTTAAAGAGAGGATTGCAGATTTCAGACATTTTATCTTCATTTTTATTACTTTCAATGCTTTCCTTTTTTTCATTTTAGGCTTTGAATCACTTTCCAAATCATAAAAATGCTTCCTTTCCAATATTCCTTGCATCTTTGCATACTCCTAGAAATCTAGTACAAGAAGTTCAAAGGTCTAGTTCTGAGAGTTTTTCTTTTAAATCTAGAACTATGATTCAAAGATCTCTATTTCCACTGACACTACCCAAGAACAAACCCATATTGCCATCTACCATAACTATTTCTTGAAATAGTCCCAAAACAGACTGGTTGAACTGGATCAAATAAAGTTTCTATCTCCCCATAGTTTGCTAAGATTTTTTAAAAGTGGATTTGAGAATATTTACAGTGTAATCTGATGATAAAAAAAACCAGAAGAGGTCAGTAAGGATTATATTATTCAGTATGAAAGGGAGTAACATAAACATTAAAGACAGGCTAAGAGATAAATAGATTACCTCCCTACATAGATGGGGAAGGATGCATAGAAAGACAGGAGAAAGTAGATATTTTAAATAAATTAAAGATGGAGTCATAGACTTTGATAGAAATAATGTATTTATAGAATTATATTCTTGACTAGTTGATGGAAATAATTTCTTATTGGCCTCTCCATTTCCATTTGAAAAATTTTATTTACCTTCTTCACATGGATATAAACATATACATATACAGACATTCCATAAACCCACAATATGAAGTAGAACTTCTAATATAGGTGCAGTCATTTCTGGGTTATAAAACACAATATGGTAGAGATTAGAATTCTAATTTGAAAGTTCAGAAGTTACAATTAATAGCATTTGGTATCACTTTATTTTTTTTGCATTTCTGTTATGATAATAGCTGTAGCTAGGTGTTGCAATAGTAATAGCTGTAGCGAGGTGTTGCAATAGATAGAATGCTGGACCTGGAGTCAGGAAGATCTGAGACCAAATCCAACCTTAGAAATTTACTAGATATATGATCCTCTGTAAGTCACTTAACCTCAGTCTGCAATTATTTTGTCATATACAAAATGAAGATAATAATAACTTCTATCCCCTATCATTTGGAGCACAAAATGAGATTTTTTTAAAACCACTTTACAAACGTTAAAGCACTGTATTAGCACCAACTGTTGCTGCCATTTGTTTAATAACATCCATTCTAAAAGAAGTTGAATTTATATAATTTTGAAAAGATTACTTAAATAGGCTAGTTGACAATATCTGGTATTCAAATAAAGGCAGGTATCTTAAAAAAAAAACTGAAAGACATGAAAGGGTATATATTTAAAGGTACAAAATACCCAAAGTGGGAGAATGGATAAGAGAAGAAGCCTACAATAGCTACTTGATAAATATCTGTTGAATGATGAATGAATGCCATTGCCTTTTTAGCATGTTCTCAATTTTCAAAAAGTCAAATAACCTGAAGATAATAGCTCTTGGGTTTCCTTTACCTATGGTATGGTCTATATCTGAAAACAGAGGTTCTTAACCTTGGAGTTTATGTGGAAATTTCAGTAGATCCATAAACTTGAAGGGGGAAAGTAGACCATTATTTTCACCAACCACTAACTGAAATGTAGCATTTCCTTCATTAACTTTAAAACATTTTTGTGAGAAGGGGTCCAGAGACTTTAGGTAACTGCCAAAGCATCCATGACACAAATAGATTAAGAATCAGTGGCACAAAATCATTTTCTCCTTATTCAGAAGCCAAAAAATATTTCACATCTTTGATTTCCCCACTCACCTCTTTAACTCCCATTTCCTATTTATTACAAGATATAATATATGGTACAGTGAAATAAACATCAGACTTTTGAGTTGGCAGAGCTGGGCTGCAACCCAAGGACTATTACTCATTGGTCAAAGGACTTTGACTTTGGGCAATTCACTTCAAACCTCTCTTTCTCCTTCACTTTTCTCCTTAATAAAATGAGTATGCTTGCTGAAAGTCTAGCTAGTGAGACCTCCAACTTTCTTGGTTCCTATCCCATTTTCCAAAATGCCACAAGTTGCTTTACTGTAACTACGACTTGCTGGCATTTATTGCTGACTAAAAGTGAACAACCAGCCTTTACATGACCTAGAAGTAGTTTTAGAGTCTCTGAGAACACCATGATAATCCCAGAAATCCCATTTTATGTACCCCAGATTGGCTTTCCTATAGAAAAATCATACACTGTCAATTTATATGATCGTATAGGTCCTTCTCTTCTACCTCAGAAACATTTCTTCATGAAGGCTCAGAATTGACCTATCTCCATCAAATGTTCTTCTTATTGTAAACAAACTTAGAGTAGATATAGAATAGATTCACTAGAAACACCCAGATTTTTCTTTTTAAAAATATATTTTTTCTTTTTTTCAGTCACACATAAAAACATTTGTAAAATGCATTTAAAAATTTTGAGTTCCAAAATTTCTTACTTCCTCTCTTCCCTACTTCCTGAGAAAGCAAGCAATTTGACCCAGATTGTTCCTATTAATAGTCACTAAATTCTGGAGCTGTCCCCACACCAAATATTCCCTGAAATGTGAGAGTTATCAGTTCAGTGTCTTCTGTGTCATGCATTCTATGAGACCATTTCATCATGTGAGCATTTTCATACTTTACTAATTAACCCCTCACTGAGGATTCAAAGTTGAACTTCCTACAACTACTATCTTTATTGAAAATCACATAAGGCTCTAGTTGAATTATTTTTATTCAATATATACTGTTTCTTGATTGCCAGAGTTACCTGTTCCTGCCCCATAGTTACAAAAAAGTATATTACTGGAGGGGGCAGCTGGGTAGCTCAGTGGATTGAGAGCCAGGCCTAGAAATGGGAGATCCTGGGTTCAAATCTGGCCTCAGTCACTTCCCAGCTGTGTGACCCTGGGCAAGTCACTTGACCCCCATTGCCTACCCTTACCACTCTTCTGCCTTGGAGCCAATACACAGTATTGACTCCAAGACTGAAGGTAAGGGTTTAAAAAAAATTTTTTTTAAAGTATATTACTGGAGTATATTCATTGTTCCCAAATTATCTTATACTTTCTGTGTAAGAGTAAAATCACTCTTGTCCTGTGAAAACAACAGCATAGAAAATGACTGTTATATTAACCTACGAAGGCCATGTGAACTTTGATTTCAAAGATAAGATTTTGAGCTCAATGGACAATTATTCCAATTCATTGTAACATTTCTTATCTTCTTTTTATTTCCCCCTTCTCCTTTCTTTTCATATCACTTCAAATAACAAGTAGAACTAAGAAAGGCATCCTGACTTTCCAGTTACAATACAAATCAATTTGTGCACCATTCTTAAAAATTATTCTGAATATGTCTGCCATTTTGTGTATAAAATCATTTAAAATCTTAATTATTTTATGGAAATATTTCTCAAAGTGCATTCTGAATCTTCCTATCTTATTAAATAGAGTAGAGGGATACTTCAAAACTGATGATTTTCAGTTTCTTCCATACTAGTAGTCCCTCCTCTGGTGTAATTTACAAACTCTCTAAATCTGAATAGATGATCTTCAGGAATTATTGTTCCCAGAATAGTTTCCCCAATTGGTCAAACTTTGGTTCTTAGATAACTCACATAGTTCATTACAAAACCTTTACTCAAAATTTTCTCAGCTTAGCTGGACATACCAAATCTTGAACTCATCAGGCATATCTTTGAGAGATCAGTTACCTATCTCTCCACCCACCCCTCATCCCTTCTAGAGTAAAACAGTGGATAAGTACCCAGAAATGAGGAAAACAAATTCAAAATATTGCCTTCAAATGACTGGAAAATACATAAACAACAAGAACATTCCTTCTTAAGGGTAAACTAACCTTCTTGTATACAAGGAAAAGTTGGGGCTTTGCAGCAGGTTTTTGTTTTCTCACTACTCTCATTATTTGTTATTTATCATCAAAGAATCAAATGTCTAGAACTGAATGGGACCTTAGTGGCCATCTGATCAGTCATAGATTTAGGGTTGCAAAGGATATTGTAAGCAATCAAGTAAGATACTTCCCCACTGCTTTACAACTGAGGTAACTGAGATTCAAGAAGTTCAAGAGACAATAAATAGCAGAGTTAGGATTTGACTTTAAGTTCTCTAGATTCAAAATCACTACCTCAATCTGGACTATATTCTGAAATTTTGAGTTTGCTGGGAAGTTGCCTTATAAATATTAATCAATTTTTAATCTTCCATGATTTTATATTTAGTAACATTTTTTAAAAATTGGATTTCTGGTATCATTGCTATAGGAAGCTTCTGTCAAGAAATTCCCTTTATTAATGTAGATTAATGTAGATCAATGACCTATGCCATAGTTTCTGACTTGCTCAATGCATGGGAAGATTAACTACCCAGAGTCCTAAAGACAATATTTGTCAGAGGTAGGCCTGGAATTTGGGATTTCTTTACTGAAAAGTCGATTCTCTATTCATTACAACATGTGATGCCTCTCTGAAGTAGACACACTGGAGAGACAGAGACAGAAAGACAGAGTCTTCTATCACTCAACAATCTGATTACTTAGAATTACTCAAGCTTCAGACTCTGCTACTCTTTCAATTCTAGAATCCTTCAGTTCTTAGACCATGTAAAAAATCTTAATTAGAATGCCAAAATGGAGTAGTCCATTGTAATGATTCCCTTGGCTATCCATCCACCTCCCCACCATTCCCCACATACATAGACATGTACACTTTTGAAGATAACAGATTTTTTTATGCAGTTAATAAAAACATAGCCTTCCAACCACTAACCTTTTCTCCATTCAAAATAATTTCCTTCTAAGTGGCTCATTCGACTGGCGTATTTCAAAGTGTGCCACTTGGAAATGCTCTATAATCTTACCGTCTGTCCATTGCTCAAGATCAGTAGCTTTACACTTTCAGAGTGTTCATTAATATTTTTTTTTCCTTTTGGCCAGGTACTATGTCTACTGTTCCATTATTGAAAATGAAAAATATTACATGCATTTTACTGTCTTTCTTTTATTTGTAGCACAAGAAGAATGGGCCCCAACCCGTTCCAGCCTAAAGGCACCACCACCAAGGGCAGCCAGAGGGGGATACAGGGAACACCCCTATGGTAGATATTGAAGGTCTTCCTCATCTGTGACTCACCTCAAAGACAATTAATAGCCTGTGGTCTCCACATAAACAGCAACAAGACAAGTAATAGTCCATTTCTTTTCTATCCTAGGGATTACTGCTCATGATTATCCCCTGTACTTCTTGTGTATTTCTTCCTATACTGTTGGCGTGACCTTGACATTAGTATTATTTTATAACACGGACTTAAAAGACTTTGGCAAGCATCGTCTATAAACCATTCAGTAGGATGATATACTCTTGGTTGTTTTTCATTGTTGTGTGTATTTTATTTCATTTTCTTTTTAATTAAAAGAAAAAAAAAAGCATGAAGCTGTTAACAGATCTTGAGTTTCTACCAACTAGCTGAGGTTGAGCTTTGTTTAGGGTTGCTAAAAGATTGTAATATGATTTTTGAACTAGATGATAATCAAGATGTAGATAAGCTGTTTTAACCTGTCTTTTAATATATGTTAGTTAGATGAAGATGTTCGATATTCAGTTTGTAAATTTAATTTTAAATGCTGTTTTAATGGGGTTGAAAACAAGCAGCTACTGTATGTATGTAGCTAACTGAATTTGTTCAGTGTTTTAACCTGTATTTGTTAAAAAAGAAAAAACCACATAAAGTTCCATGTGTAAGCTTCTCTAAATAGGAAACCACAATTTTGTCAAATATGTTTGCCATAATTTGTCAATAAAGCTGAAACCTTTTGTAACAAACTAAATTTGGAATTACTTGTTTTCTAGCTTTAAATGCCTGCTTTATTTCTTCTTCAAGAGATGCCTAAAATGTTTTCTATTTAAAATTACAAAAATGAACCCAAGTCTGTTTTAAGAATTTTGTGTAAGCCTTTAAAAATTGTATTAATAACTTCTGGTTGTTAAATAATTTAAAAGTTAACAAACTAAACTGTTACATGAATCATGGTTAGTAAACACTAATGTATAACATGTTAATGGAAAAACTGGATTTAGAATAATAAATGGATTTTAAACTATCCTCTAAGCTTTATCTTGCTAAACACAAACTCTGATTGACTTGTTTGTATTAGCATGTCTCACGTGAGAATGTAATGGAGTAAAAAGAGGTAAGATTACCACTTACCACTGTCTAAATGCCTAGTTCTTCAACCTTTGAGTTTCCCCACACATTAAATATCCCATTCAACATGTAAGCATTGCATAGATTCACGTTCTTGTTTTCACTCCGAGGAGTGTGTTGATGGCATTTGCGTAGTTTCTAATAACTTGTTTTGACAAACAAATCATCAGTGTCACTGGCCAGTTGTTGCTATTCAACCTCAAAAACTTTATTTGTAATTTTCAGTGCTAAATATCACCGCCCTTGAAGGCAGTTTAGAGGGCTGATATTTCTTTTGAGACTATCAGACTTGATGGCTGATGATTATTAAGGAAATATGTCGCAGGACTCAAAGGATGACTAAACGTTAAACAGGTAACACTAATAGTAACGCTGTAATTTTGAGTATGCAACAGTAATGTTAAATATTCTCAGTTATTAAGTTACTGATAGTTAAAAAAGTAAACCTACAAAAATATAACAAATAGGTTTATAGGTTATTAAAACAACTAATTAACATTAACTAGAGGCACCAAAATTATTTTACAATATATAACCCTCAACGTAATAAACAGAACTAAAATTAGCAATAATAGTAATGCAACTCTTGCTAACATCAAATATATAACCTAAATTTTGATGGAGAAAAAAAAAGTGAAAGACTTGATGGTAGGGATGGATGCCAAAACTGTTAATCTTTTAAAATACAGTTTTTTTGTTTACAGTGGCTTTTTGTCAATGTGATTGGTTTACTTTTTTGATGCGAGTAAAGCATAGACATATTGCTGTTCAGTTTGTGAACGAAAATCTCTTGCAGCTGGAGTTGCATGCTAATAGCTTTATGAAGCGTGTCCTGTCATCTGAAACTGAATTTTGGTAATATTGGCTTAAGTTGAATATGGTTGGGTTACATTCACTTTTTATTCTGTTTCACTGTTCCAGGTTTCTACAAGCAAAGGGCACATAAGTGAGCAGCAGATGTGATGTGTTAGGAAGTGTCCAGGTAAGCATTTTTCCCCACTTCTACTTTAAAATATGTCTTTCTTGGCAAGTGTCACAGCTAGATATGGCAGAAATTGTGTACATTATAAGCTTCTTGCCTTGACCCTGGTAGAGCTGAGATTTGCTACCAAAGAAGAAGCTATTTTATATATCCTTAAAGTCAGTTGTTTTGTTTTTTTCAAAATACTTGATGCTAATGAAGTTTAATATTTACTGCGAACGATTTTCTGCAATAAAAATTTCATACTCAAAGTCAATGCTTTTTAATATCTGATTCGTGTTGGGCTATGAATTACACTATGAATTTTCATTTTGGTGAGGATAGGCTAATACTAAAGCTTGATGTTTAATGTTGGGAAAAGTCATGGAAGGAATATTGTTTCTGGAGTAGAGACTCTGTGTTCCATTTCTTATTCCAAACTTTGTCTACTAAATGCTTTTCAGGGTCTGTGTTTCCTCATCTTTAAAAATGAGGGAAGTGAACAAATCAGGCCTTCCAGGTCCCTTCCAACTCAAGATTTAGGATCCTATGATAAAGAAATGATAATAGTTGCTTACAATGTAATGACTAGGTTGATCTTTTCATTTAAAAAAATTAGCTCCATATCCAGTATGGTAAAATCTTCAATTGTAAACCATTTTCTTAATTTTCATCAATAATTTCACCATTGCCTTTAGCTATATACCATTTATTGCTGATATAAGGTTTTCCACCAAGGGAGTTACTAAATAACCAGGTAAAAATAAAAATGGATTCCCCTTTTGAATTTCTGAGAAACTTTCATTTTCTGACCCTCTGTAATTGTTTACAAGTTGAAAAAAAAAGAAAAAAGAATTTGTCTTTTCATATAATAAACTTTTTCAGACACTTCCAGCTTGCTAAAATTAGCATTTGAAATTGATTTAATTTCAAAAAGTCATTTCTGTTAGTACAAAAGAGCTCCCGAATCAAAGGAAGTACTCATCATTCATTTAGTAAAAAGATAAATTAAATTATTTTTAAAATCCACCTCTCTAGTTAAGATATAAAAGCTAATGTAGTTTCAAAAATAATCATCTTATCAGAAACATTTATTTACTTAAACCATCAACAGATTTTCCTACCTATTACTCTTATTCACCAGTCCTCTGATCATTCTTTAGATATGGGACTGGACTTCATGAAAGAGAACAATATAGCCAAAAGAAGAGGAATCAGCCTTTTGATTCCTGCCTATCCCTAAGGAAAAAGAATCAGAAAATATCTTGTGAAACTGAACAGAGGATGAGGATGGCTGTAGGACATTCTGGAAAAGAGCGAAAGATATAAAGAACAAAGATGATTACAATTTTGTTTTGAAGAGATAAATTCCTTTTCTGACTCAGTATCTGGTGTGATCTAGGTATTAATAAGTTAAGTCATTTGCCCAGGGTCATACATGTATATGAGACTGTCTTTAAACAGAGATGTCTTTCTGATTGAGGTCAACTCTGTCTCTCACTATCTTTTTCTTTTTGTCTCTATCACTATCTCTGTCTGTTCCTCTTTATATATTTCTCTATGTGTGTGTCCTCTCTCTCTCACTGTTTCTCTTCTTTCTTTCTTTTCTTCCCTTTTCACTCTTCCCTATTGTCTCTCCCACACTATACCTTTTGAGAGGGCTCTTTATTGTTATTAAAATGCACTTTAAATTAAATCATATCTGAAGTGAATTAGGATTACTTATTACCAAGGACAGGAAATTAAATGTCTATTGCTGATAAAATTGTTCATTATTCTCTAGTACCAAAGATTTAGACTGCAAGAGTATATATGCATAAATATGTATATGTATTTATATATACATATATATAAAATATCAAATAAAATCTCATAAAATACACCTTTTTCTTACTATGTAAAGGTAGTGAAGTTATTGGGATCTTCAGGCAAGAAACCTGGGTTTCAGTTCTGATTATACTATTTTAATAGCAGTAGGAGCTTAGATAAGTGACTCCAGCTTTCTAAAATTTAGTTTCCTCATCTGTAAAAAAATGAACAAAAATGATTTCAGAACTTACCTCAGATGATAATATTAAGGAAATCTAAATTGTAAATGTGATATACCTGTGAGCTATTTTTATTAAAATATTTATTGATGTAAAGCTAATATTTCTATAGATGAATTTGAATGGCACGCTTATGGATGCAAAAAGAATATTATTTGAAACAATGATAGAACTTACTACATTCCCCCGAGAAGATGCCAAAATAATGTGAAAAACTCAAGTCATCATTCCTGTTAAAATATAACCAATAAAATTGTTATCATTTGTTTTAATTGGCTCATCTAGAGATAATGAGACATTTTTAGCCCCTCAAATTATCTTTTCAGATCCATTCTAATTCAATCCAAAAGATGTTTATTAAACACCTACTATGTGGAGGGCTCTATGCAAGGTATCTTAAAATCAAAGGCAAAAAGAAATATTCTCTGCTCTCTAGAAGCTTACATTTTTCTAGTAGGAGAATACACATAAGCAGATACCGTTATATATAATCATTTTAGAAGGACAGATAATCTATTCCAATATATATTACCATAGCACCTTATATATCTTCAATCTGAACTTATTAAATAAGTTGAAAATGTGATTTTCTTCCTTAGGGTTTCGATAGTCTCCATACATCTTTTATTATATCATTATCCATTTTGCATTATAGTTATTTTTTTCACATACTAGATCTAGGCCTACATATTTTTAATTCACTAACCCCAGCCCACTTTAGTCAAAACTCCAAACACTTTAAGGGCAAGAACTTTGTCTTTGTTATCTTTGTATCTAGGCTAAAATCTGGCAGGATGCTATGCACATAGCAAGGACTTAATAAATGATAAAGAAATAGATGAAGATATGAATGAAGGAGACAAATGTATATTGTAAGTAAATGATATATTTTGGAATGTATCCTTTAAAATGCTTTAGGTTCTTTCTTTCTTTTACTTACAATATAAAATATGGTGTTGAAAGTCTCAAATATTCTATATCCTCTAAGATTTTGTCAAACTACAAAGTAATTTCAGTTTCATCACATTTTAAATGCACCAAACATCACATATTCTCTTCATTCTACAAAGTCAATGTTAGAGTCTAAAGTGCTGTCTAAAACAGCTGCATATTTATCAGATTATATACATCCTATCTTGTTACAGTACTACAAGCTAAATTGCCCAGAAATATGTAAATTTAGATAGTGTCATGTAGGGTAATATTTCATAGCACTTCAATACATGACTGAATCATTTCCCACAACTCAAAATATGAAAGGGAAAAATCTTTTTAATGGATGTATTTTGGAAAGAAGGTTTGGGGGCTGAACAATTAAGGGAAAGAAAATGATTTTTGGAAAAAAACATACATACAAGAGATTAAAATGTTTTTTCATAATTAGAAAGGCCATTCCTTCTCAAAATGCAATGTATTCTCACTGGATATGTAAATCACCTATTAAAGGAACCATCTTATCATTCATTTATGACAACTCATCAAAGGGATCTGTTTACTTGAATTACCTTCCATTTCTTAACACTATAAGACTGGCCTGCCATCCTCATTAGACATCCAGTTGTTTTTTTTATGATAAGACAAAATAAAAAGGCTTGAAATATTGGACATATTAGAAAGTAGGTAGATACTTTCTGGCTAAGATAAAACCTCTTTGAAAATAAGGATTATTTCACTATTTCTACTTATATCTCCAGTGCCTAACACAGTTTCTGGCACACAGTTGATGCTTAATAAATATTTATTTATTGCATTAGAGAAATGCATACATATTTTTTTAAACCCTTGTACTTCGGCGTATTGTCTCATAGGTGGAAGAGTGGTAAGGGTGGGCAATGGGGGTCAAGTGACCTGCCTAGGGTCACACAGCTGGGAAGTGGCTGAGGCCGGGTTTGAACCTAGGACCTCCTGTCTCTAGGCCTGACTCTCACTCCACTGAGCTACCCAGCTGCCTGCCATATTTTAAAATATATTGTCATATAGCTAATTAATTTGATTTTGTAGATCAGAATCAAGTACCATACAAGAAACATGCAAGAATTGAAAAATATGTTTTTTTCAAAGTGCTTGTGAGAAGTTTCTCAACTTTTATCTACTAGAATAGTTTATTTGAAAAATTAACCATTAGGCTGTCTGTTGTTATACCTCTCTAACTTTAGATTTTTTAATTCTTTTATCTTTTCCTTTGAAATATAGCCACGCAAAATCTTCCTCATATTTTTATCTTTAATATAAAAATCCAATATACTTCAAAAAGCTTTTCAGTGGAAGTCATATAGCATATGAATTATAAGCATTTTAAATACAAAAGTATTTGACTCTTTTCTACATGTTCAATGTTTTATATAAAATGCATGTCTTTATCCCTTTCTCCCTCTCCATCTCCACCTCCTCACTTTCCTGGCTTCCTTAAAATTTCAGCAAAAATTTTATCTACTGTAAGAAAAGACTTTTTGAAGTTTTTTTTTTATAATTCAAGTGTTTTCTTAATTGAGATTGTCTATAATTTATCTTCTATTATCTTGTTCGTAATTAATTGTTTGCATATGGTCTCCTCCATTAGACTGTAAGCTCCTAGAGAGCAGAAATTTTTTTTTTAATTTTTACTTTGTATCATTAGTACAATGTTTGTCACTTTAATAAGTGCTTAATAAATGTTTGTTAACTTGACAACTTGAACTGGCATCATAATACCTATTGTAAACTAGGTATAAAACGTAGAGGCACCCACACAAAAACTACCAACAGAATCAAACAATTCAATAATTGTGCTCACTTGTACTCCACTAAAGTATTGCTTCATTATGACATGGAGGTTATCTAGAGTTTTCTAAGGCTATTCCAGGAGATCACAAGATTGGGTAGATCCTATCAAACAGAAAAGAGAATCAATAGAGAGCCGGTAATATATATCATGACTATAGTTGAAGAATGAGATCAACCAAGCTGGGAAAGACTCATTGTCATGCTGGCCATGGAGCAATGATATTTTTTTGCCGGAACTATCCAAGTCAATCAACTGGTTTTCATAGGACTTTTGATATATGTTGGCTGGGGAAATAGCCACATTGATGAAAGTTCAGATTCAAGAAAGTAAATAAAAATAGTGTCATTTCATTATGGCTATATAATGGTCCCATAGGTTTTCATGAAAAAAAATTGTTTTTGGCATATATAGTCATGTAGAATATGTAGACAAATCGTAAATATTGATTATAATTCCTCAGAATATCCATTCCATAAAGTCTCAGAATTGTCAGGGACATTAGAGGTCAACTATTTTAAGTTCAGTTCCTGAATAAGCATCCCTTCTACAATGATATAATAATGATAATTTCATAACTTTAAGGATTACAGTGCACATTGCGTGATCCTGAGAACAACCTTTGAATGTGTATATTGTTATCCTCATTTTATGGATAATGAAACTTGGGCTAAGAGAGTTTAAGTAACCTGTCCAAGAGGCAAAATTTGAACTTAAGTCTTCCTGATTCCTGGGTCAGTATTCTATCCCACATGCCACTTTGTTACCCATAATCAACTTCTCTAACTCCAGAAGCCCTTTCCAACACTTTGAGAGAGTTCTAAATCACAGAATGTTTTTGGTGTTGTTTTTCCTTCTGCTTTATATGTACTTTAAATGACCTCGTTGCAACATTGACAAATTAATTCTACATTTGTTTTCTCAAGTTAAGCAGAAAAATATTTAATCATTTTTGCATATGATAGCCCTTGTACATACTTAAAGCAATCAACTCCATCCCACTCAATTTTCCCTTCTCCAGACTAAATATCACCACTTCCTTCAATGCATTCATTTTATAGTCAATCCAAACCCTGGTCATCTTCCTTTAGATCTTTTTCAATTTATCAATATTATTCCTAAAATGTTCCAGTTCCAGAATGGAACACAAGAACATAGATGTAATCTAATGAAAGACAGGTAGAACAAAACTTCTTAATATATTTATATATGTGAAAATTATCTTCCCCAATAGAATATAAGCTCTTTGATATAATATCTGGCATATAGAAAATGCTCAGTAAATGCCTCTTTATAATCACCTCTCTAAGCATAGAAACAATTTCTTTCTTTTTTTAAATGTTAGCTGTTATCATTATTACCATTTTTTTTAAAACTGAGTATTGGTTCCAAGGCAGAAGAGCAGCAAGAGCTAGGCAAATGGGGATAAAATGACCTGCCCAGGCCACACAGCTGGTCACATTCAAGCCCAGGACCTCCCATCTCCAGGCTTGGCTCCCAATCCACCAAGCCATTCAGCTTCCCCAAACACTTGTTTTCTTAATGAGCGCTGATTGCTACTTTATTTTCCCAGAAAAGAGGCTATTTAAGTATATAGATGTCTCACAAAGGCTGACAAGTCTTAAAAAAATGTAAACATTATTTTCAGTGTTCTATACTGAGGCTGGTTCTATAGTTTCAAATCTTTAGAATGATATCTGATATTCTCCACAAAAATTTGAGGTTTCACAATTATTTCATTAAGTTCACTCAAAGGAGATTTTGTGAATGTCTAACAGGTATAAGGCACTATGCAGAAAGCTAGATTGGGAGTTATATTATTTGACATACTGAGAAATGTTTTTAAATACACATGTAAAAATATTCCATCTTATTAAATTCCCTAGCACTTGTTTGCAACTCATGTTTCAGTTAATATTAAATGATGTTAAAGCTTTCTAATTTTCAACAAAACAGGATATTGAGCCATTAGTAAATGAATGACCCACAGAATGATAAATGCTTAATTAACTTATTTGAAACAGAATTTGTTATAGGCAACTTTCCATGCCAGTTTATAAGGTCAGAGGTATATCATATAGATGATTCTGTTTCTGATCTTGGATCCTAAAACTGGGCAACCTGATTATTAAAAAGGAAGGCATTCTTAACTTCAATTTATTAAAATTGAATGTGTTCAGTCACACTGAATCACATCTGATGTTGATAAATCATTATTGTGACAATTTCACATCACCTATCATCACATTCCTACCAAATTCCACCTGTGGTCTGGGGATTAGTAATGATCCCCACATCTTAGAATTAGTCCACACACAAGTAGCAGGGATTCACTCAACTCTTCTGCAGGATAGAGTGCTTTTTAATATTTGGAGATGTAAAGATACATGGTAGAGTTCAATTTCTATTTTTTGTACCTAAGCCATAATTTTACAATTTTTCAGGCTTTTTAAGTCATTTAACTCAATAAAGGAGTAAAAACTTTCCTATCTCACTGAGAAAAATATCACAGATTTCCTAATTAAAGCTATTTGAATATTGAGTAACCCAAATCAGAGTAACTACATGATTTGAAATGCAAAGTACCTGAAAAAAGGGAGTAAAACAGAATTAAATTTTGTTTCTTTTTTTTAAAACAAAAGAAGAGCATGGCACCTAATTTGTTATGATAGGGTAACAGCTTCAAAGAATTGTGGGTCTTTTTTATTTTTATTTTTTCAACAATAGAACTACAGGATGAGAGATATGGTTATTTACTGATAAAAAGATCTGGTGGATTTTGTGGGCTGCAAATTGACTATAATGAGGTGGATCAAGGGAATAAATAAACATGTTTTTATATAGTACCTACTACATGCCAGGCATTCAGTGAAATGCTTTTTACACATATCTCAGAGAGAATTAGGCAGAGAGAAAGGCGCTATTATTCCCTCTTACCTTTGAGGAAATTGAGGCAAAAAAAAGTGGCTTGTGCATGGTCACATGGCTAATAGGTGTCCCTGTCACATTTGAACTGAATTTCCTGACTACAGGACCTCTACTCTCTCTACTGTACTGTTTCTAAACAAAAAGCAAATGTACAGGTGTATTTCAGGGGGAAAAGGGATAGTGACTCTTCAAAAAGGGGAACTTCTTATGTAGAAATTCCCTCCAAATCAATAGCTCACCTATGTGTGATTCTAGGAATGTCACTTCACCCTCTTTGCCTCTGTTTCCTCATCAATATATGATCTAGAAAAGAAAATAAGGAAATGTCAAATCACTCTAGTATCTTTGCCAAGAAAACCCCAAATGGGGTCAAAAAGAGTAGGATACAGCTGAAATGACTCAACCACAACAAATAAATTCTTTGAGAGTCATGGGGGGGAAATGAGAGGTTAAGTCCCTAGTAACACAGCCAATACCAGTACATGATAATCAATTAATCAACAAAAATCTATTTAATGCCTCCTATATTCTAAGCACTGTGCTTGATGCTGGGAATACAAATATAATGACTTACAACGTCCCATTTTTTTTTAAACCCTTACCTTCCGTCTTGGAGTCAATACTGTGTATTGGCTCCAAGGCAGAAGAGTGGTAAGGGCTAGGCAATGGAGGTTAAGTGACTTGCCCAGGGTCACACAGCTGGAAAGGGTCTGAGGCCAGATTTGAACCTAGGACCTCCCATCTCTAGGCCTGGTTCTCAATCCACTGAGCTACCCAGCTGCCCCCATCCCATCTTTTTTTTAATGACTTTATTATTATTATTAAATTATTAAAAATAATTTTTAAATGATTAGGTTACCCTTAGTCATTCCCTTTCACACAATTGGCTGAAATTACAGTAACTCATGGAAAACCCATTGCCACTACTGATTACTTCAAATTATGACCTGAACCTTTTTGGTCTTTATTGGGTCCCATAGTGCTCCCTTTCTGTGCCCGGGATCTCATTACATTGATGCATAGTCTATCTCAGACACTATATCATCTTTAGTCCTAGCAAAGTTCAGAATTCCTGAGTTCAAGACCTCTAGCAGCCTCAGTCTCTTTATCGGTCAGTCACGTAGCATGCCATTCCATCCATGGAGTTTTCCTAGCAAAGATACTGGAGTAGCTTCTCATACTTTCTCCAGTGGATTAAGGCAAACAGAGATTAAGTGATTTACCCAGGGTGACGCAGCTAGGAAGTGTCTGAGGCCAGATATGGAGTCAGGTCTTCCTTACTCCAGACCCAGCGCCCTATCCACTGAGCCTCTTAGTACCGAGGAAGAAATCCTAACTTGCAAAGAACTGGGAGCCAATAGAAAATATATAATTCTTGGCATAGGGGGAAACTTCCTTCACTAATGGCAGGTGGTATTTTCTTGGCAGCTGAAAGATGAAGTGCCTGGCTAAGAGTCACCCAGTCTATGTGTGTCAGATGCAGACCCTGAATGAGGATCTTTCTGTCTTGAAGGCCAGTTCACTAAATAGTACACCATGCCATAAATATGGACAAATCGAAGAGAATTAAACACCAAGTATATGAAGGGGTTACAAAGGATGTACTAGCATTGAAGTAGACTATAAAAGGATCCTCATGTAAGTTGTGAATCTTGAGCTATGTATTAAGGGAAGAAAGGAATTTCCTGTGAGAGAAGAGCCAAGAAACTGTATTCTGAGCAAAGGAGATGGCCAACACAAAGGCACAGATACAGAAGGAGTGATGTTGGGAAGGACTGAAGGCAAAAGGAAAGAGAAACAGCAGAGCATGAGATGGATAGATAGTGTCATAGAAACAATGAATATGAGGTTAGACAAACTTCTAGAGATAGTGGGGATGAGGAGGGCCTGTGGTCACGAAAAATTGGGCATGACTGAACATCAAGAAGTCATGTCAGCATGTAAAACCCAGTGAAATTGCCCATCGGCTATGGGAGGGGGGTGAGAGGAGGAGAGGGAAAGAACATGAATCATGGAATCATGGGAAAATGTTCTTAATTAATCAAAATAAAAATCCAAAAAAAGAAAAAGAAAATTCCATAGACAATATTGATATGTGGTGTTCCATGGGGTCATGAAGAGTCGGACCTGACAATGAATGAAAAAATAAATCAGAATTTGATTTCTTCTTTGCCTAGTATTAATAAAATGATAGGGAAAGTGTTAATAATAAAGATTAAGTTTGAAAAAAAAGAAGTAGTGTCAGGAAAAGCATAGGGAATCAGGGTATGTGATGAGAAGGCAAATAGTCTAATTGGATTTGAGTGTGATATATGTGATGGACTACTATATGTAAAAAATCTAGAAATGTCATATTGTTAAATTATAGAGGCAATCAACAAGCATTTATTAAGTGCCTACTAAGTTCCTGGAACTATGACAGGATACATAAAAAGGAAAAAAAATCCTTTCTCTCAAGTAACTCAAAGCCAGATGTGTAAATGTAATATTCTAAAGACCAGACCAAGAAATTCTGATTTTTCTTTGTCAACAATTGTTGTTTGTCCTTCATTTCTGAAGAGGAACAGTGACATCATGGGATGATGCAATGAGGCAGAGTTACACAAAGTTGTGACACTCACTCCCTCTTCCAGAGTCATCAAAGTCCGGTGGCAAGACATAAATGGCTCAGGATGCAGTGGATGCCCTGGGAATTTTCAATGTATGACCACACTCTAAGCACCACCCAGACCCTGCTTCATCTGCCTTCATGGCTGTTGGTACAAATGGTTCTCATCTGCCCTTTCTTCCAGGGGAGGTCTTCACATGTTTGGGGTAGGCATTCCCCCAACTCATCTCATCGATTTGTTTGAAGCCTGTTGGTTACCCACAACCTGACTTGGGTTCTCAGTCAAGACAGTTTTACCCAGAGGGGCTGCTGTGAATTCATATAGTTTCTTACAGCCACAGGTGAGAGTTGGGTGAAAGGTAGATACTAAAAGTGGATGAACAGCCCTGAAAAGGATTCAACAAGCCCTCACACTATAGGTTCTAGTCTTTCTTGAACACCCCATACATCCCTTTGTCAACAATAGTAAATCATTTTAAAAGATACACGATATGAATGTCAACCATTTAAGGGATAAATCTGAGGAGAAATATATGGGGACTGTTTAAGAGGTTTTGAAATCAGGTGAGTAATAACAAAGACCTTTTCTAGAATGGTGGCATTGGGAATAAAGAAGCAGGAAAAGATATGAGAGATGTTTTAGGCTGAAGTAGCATTAGTTGGATTTCATAACTGACTAGACATTAAAAGTGAGGAAGATAAAGAACCTACCTATACAAAAATATATGCAACACCTAATTTTGTGGTGAAAAAGACCAGAAAATTGAAAGGACATCCATCAATGGAGGAAATGGCTAAACAAATTATAGTATATACTTGTAATGGTGTACTATTGTGTCAGAAAAAATACCAAACAAGATGATCATAAAAAATAAAAATAAAAAAAGTCTGGAAAGACTTATATAAAATAATTGAAAGTGAAGTGAGTAGATCCAGGAGAAAGTTGTACACAGTAACAATAATAATATATGATGATCAACTACAAAAGATAGTGATTACCAACACAGCAAGGTTCTAGGACAATTCCAACAGACTCATGACCAAAAAAGGGTATTTACTGCCACAGAAGGCAAATCCAAGGGTAAATTGAAATATATTATTCTTTACTTTATTCCCTTGATGAATTTTTGTATAGTATAAACAATACTTATATTGTTATTATAACATGACAAACATGAAACATATAGTTTGTCTTCATTACTATCTTTGAGTTGTATAAAAGCCTTTAGAGGCAAGGATTACTATTATCTTCTTCATTTTACAGATGAAGAAACTGAAATTCTGAGAAGTCAAATGCAATATAATTTTTATCTGAGGTGAAATTTGAAATCCAGTTTTGGGATTCCAAATCCAGCACTTTATCCATTATACAAATACTATCTTTCAAAATCAAAATTAAGACATTTTGGTGGAAAAATAATCACTTCACTTTTGAAAGTATTGAATACAAGGAGCCAAAAGAGACATCTACAAAGAGGTGAATTCTTACATAGCTTGGAGAAGAGGAAGACCTTATTTGGTTATTTTGTATTTGCATAAATCAGATCCAAATTCATTAATTTAGAGTTATTGAATTTATAATTTAATGATTTATAGCAGGAAGAGGGTATTAGTTTTTTAGAATATTTTAAAAGTGCTTTAAATTATTGCAAATATTACTGAGTGAGGCAGTGTGTGCTGGTAATCTCTGCTATTTGGAACACTCCTAGATCACTTGAGTCTGAGAGTTCTGAATTGTAGGAGGCTAAGCAATTGTGTGTTTGCACTAAATCTAACACCAATAAGGCGAGTCCCCTGAGTGCATATAGGGTTTCCAAACTCTCTAAGGAAGGGGAAACTAGCCCTCGTTGGAAGTGAAACGGGCCAAAGTTGTAGGTCAATCGGTAGTGGTATTGGACAAATGACTGGCTAGCCCTAATCCCCTGTCTCCCATAAAAGTATTACAGATATTTCAATTGGCTAAAACAGCCCAAATTTTAAAACACTGTTATTATGTTGTCTTTCTAGCTGATTGTACTCTAGAGTTTAGCTTATTATTCTGGAATGTGTATTGTGAACTAATGTATTAAAGAAAATCAGTCATGGAATAACTTAAAAAAGTATTCAAGTACTTTATAGTTTGGCAATTAGAGTGACTGTGGGCTCTCTGCAATATTTTGTGAGTTGCCATCTCACAAAGTTATGATTAGAAAGTTATTTTCTGTTTAGATGGCATCTTGTCATTTGAAAATGTCCACTTAGTTTGAAGTGATGCAATTAAACATCTAAGCCTAGGTTTTCTTAACCAGTTTCTATTATTGAGAGACATAAGAATTTTTGACTAAAATCTTTAAGAGAAAACATGAATTTGAGCACCTTTATTTTTGGAATTAAAACATTCATCATTCTTTCCAAAGATCTGATTTCAATGAGAGTAGCCTGCATTTTGTGAAGTGTGAAAGCCTTTTGTGGGAAAATTGAACGCATTTTTAATTTAAATTTCACTTTAACATTAATCAACCAATCATCCACCTTCCAATATTCACTGGTTAAATGAGCACAAGGAAATTTTAGTCTTTCATTCTTCAGTCTGGAAATCAGAACACACTTTTATAGAATCAAGGTCAAATTCAAAC
This sequence comes from Gracilinanus agilis, assembly GCF_016433145.1. Classification (NCBI taxonomy): domain Eukaryota; kingdom Metazoa; phylum Chordata; class Mammalia; order Didelphimorphia; family Didelphidae; genus Gracilinanus; species Gracilinanus agilis. The sequence goes on along the minus strand of NC_058133.1, from coordinate 296,806,823 downwards.
CGGTGCTACTTTTGAATCAAGCAAGTAAATGTGTTAAAAGGAAAAAATGGTAGTGAAATCCTGTTTAACATGATTAAGAACAAAAATTTGCTTTTGCACAGTTGGTAAAATATTGTAAAACACAGGCCAGGCCATTTTCTATCAAAATAATTAAGTAGACAATAGATGAGTGTATTTATTGACAATGCTTTTCTGTGAAATTTAAGATTCTCACTTCTTGCTACTCAAAATGTATTGTTGACAAAATGTGGTTTGCTTCTCGCAAAAAGGGAATTCCAATTGAAATTCCATTTTCCAATTCATCCTGAATTTAGAGAAAATTTGGGGAAATTGGCAAAGAGAATTACTAAATGATACTCCTAGTTGCTTTAAACATGGCATGTTTTTTTTCTCATTTTTTTTACCAAATGAAAAGGCTTAAATGTTTAATGATAAGGCATATATATTTCATAGTTTTTGCTGTAGTCATTTAATGTTTTGATTCACTTTCTATGGATCATTTTCCTCTAATTTACTTGCTAAAGATTCATTTTCTTAGTGGTCCCCAGATACCTATAATGAGCATAGAATGAAATCATGCTGTTCGGTTGTTAAAGCAGAAGCTGCGTAGTATAAAAGTGTTGATACTTTTTTTTTCTTGTTTATTATTGAGTTGCTTTCTCTTCCCATATTTGACCCTGTTACTGGAGTGGGCAATTTAGGAGGAGAACTGATTAAAATAATCTGGAAGCATATTCCAAGAACAGTTTATGTGCAAGGTACATACTACTAACCAAACATGAGTGTACAATCTGCCCTAATTCTGTTTTCATCCTTAAATTAAAGTGATACGTAATCTAACATTCTACACAGTTGCTTCCCCTAAGTAATCTATTTTTTCAAACCTCTCACCCCTGCCTTTAAATATCCCATCTCCAGTCTTCACAAAGAAAGGGTCACAGATTTCCCATGCCTAGTTTAGAGGATGGAAATGTCATACTCTGGCTAGCTATGAGAGTAACTATGAACAAGTCACTTATTCTCACTAAACCTCAGTTATATCTGTTAAAAATCAATAATAATTCTTTTAATACTTATGGCACCAAGCTGTTGAAAAGTTTAATAAGATAATGTTCCTTCCACACTTTGCATACTTGGAACATAATAAATGCTCAATTAATTGTTTTTCATTCATTCATTCATTCATCATCAATGGTAATTCTTATTATTATCACATGGTCCCTATCAAAGTAGTTATCCCACCTCCATCTTAAATAGTCTTTCCTTTTTGTTTAGTCTTTTCCTTGCCAGACTCCTAAAAAATGATTCTCATGAATCTGAAATAGTGTGTCTTTCAAGTTGCCTAATCATTAGACTGCATACTTTTCTGCAAATAGAGAGTAGATGGTTGAAAAAGGAGGTTAAGAGGTAAAGCAGTAATAGGGCAAGATGATTGAGACTTTCCCCCACAGAACTGGTAGCTGTTACTAACCTCTAACAGTGTAGAAAATAAATGAGCTTAGCATTGAGTTGATAAGCATAATTATAAAGGTACCAGATAATGGAATTTCCCCCTCTTTCCATTGCCCCAAACCCATAGCAGCTATGTTCCATATAAATGCATCCTAAGCATGGACTATCCTCATGACCACCTGATTGTAGGGTAGTCATTTCATCCTCATAAAACAGTGTTCCAACACCTCACCCTCTTCTTCTTCCTCCATACTGAATTTGTCTTTCAGAGTTGGTTTGAGAACCTCCCCATCAAATCTAGGGGAGCTTAGTCTGGGTGCTAAAATTATGAAGTAGATAAACCTACGGGAAGTTAGAACCTGACAAAATAGGACACAAAGCCATATAGAAAGAGTGAGGAAAGCTCTCAATATATTGAGGTTCAATATTCATTTGAAGTACTGGACAAAAACCCATCAAACCTAAAAACATTTTGGCAATTTAGTTATGCCAATCAACACCACACATTCCAAGTGATAACTTCCTAAAGTGAATCAAGTTTTTTAACATCTCTAAGGATGCCAGCGTATCTTCAATATGCCTTTTAAAATTCACTATTTATGGAATATCTTATTATTTACACAAAAGTTTCCCAAGGATTCCTAAATATATTTAACAAAATCCCCTGGTGCTGAAGCAAAATGCATTTTTCAAAGACTTCATTTTTTTAGTTTACATGCATATTTTGGATTTTTAGTAATATATAATAAGGATGAGGGTCACAAAGTAGAATCGTGGAAACATACTTTATGAAGTAAAAATTACAAGACTTCTTGCAACCTGTTGGTAGTTCGTAGTTCCTAATTCAGAGTAGGATGATTATTGGATTGATTAACTTCTAAAGAACTATTTTCAGTAATAATTAGAAATTAGTTACTATAAGAGAAAATCCACTGTTGAATTATTTCTGGTGAAGGACAATTGTGTTTGCAACTTGAGTTTCTATGAATACACTTACTTTTATATGGCTATTTTAAAAAAACTTTGGAAAAATTATAGGTGAAAATTAACATAAGAAGTTTTGATTTAAACTGCAAAGAATCATGGAAATTGTGTAATTTCTTCTCTCAAATAAAAGAATCATTCCCAGAGAATATAAGTGACTCATCCAATGTCATGTCATGCAAGTAGCAAGTGAATAATTCAGGGCTATTGAGTTGAAACCAATATTTTTCACACTACCCAGGTTCCTCTTCTATGTATTTTAACATCTTAATCTACATATTTGTCTATGTCTATGGCTATACTTATATCAAAGTAATAGGCATATAGATACATTTTATACATATGCAACATGTATGCACTTACTTTTTAAAATTACTTTAAACTTCCTTTATACATCTAATAGATAGATGACAAATAATTAGAATGATGATATATGAATAGATACATATGCAGACAATATATCAGTAATGATTCCATTGAAATTGAAGAGAAGGGGAAAAAGGAGTAAACATTTATATATTTATTGCCCTCTCCCTGCTAAGCCTTTCACAAATATCTCACTTGATTCTCACAAGAAAGCTGCCAGGTTGGTATTATTATCCTCATTTTTCAGTTGAGAAAATTGAGGCAGATGAAATTTAAATGATTGGTCTACAGTTTGCACAATTAGAAAGTGTTTAAGATCACATTTGAACTCAGGTCTCCATGATTCCAGGTCAAGTGCTTGTCCATTGTGCCTCCCAGTTGCTAAATAAATTTTCCTAAATGCCCTCATTTGTTTTAAGATTAGATCACTTTGCAAATGCAAAGTTTTAAGATTAGATCACTTTGCAAATGCAAAGAACATTAGTGTTATTAAAGCATGACTCACAAAGTAATTCATTATTAATTTCAGTAAACATTAATTGAATTGTCACTGTCTTCAAGGCACTGTGCCAAACTCTGGGGATATATGTTGATTCTAAAAGATATCTTCTTTACTATACATTCAAATCATAAAGAAAAGTCACAAAATCATAAAAAGAAAGAAATTCCAAACACAACAAAACTAAAAAAAACACTAAAGCTACACTACTTTGCTCTTAAAACATAAATCATTCATTGAATTTGTATCATGTATTAGATATTATAAGAGATTATGGCATGGGAATCACTGTATTTTAAAATTACATTTGAATTGCTTCTTGGTCATAGCTTTCTAGTTATCGTAGACTTTGAAGCACTGATGTAAATTATAAACTTAATGATGATGATAATCATCATCAGTATCAATATAATCATTTATTGATTTCCTATGTATGTGCAAGACTCTTTGGCTAGTTATCGGTGATAAATATGAAGGATAAGATATAGTCCCTCATAAACCTTATAATTAAGTTCAAATTATAAAGACCAAAGCTAAAAATTAAATTAGTCAGTAGATGGAGATATTTGAGCAACTTTGCCTCTTATATAATCATTTCATAAGACTTAGATGGGAATTTTAACCTTAAAGAATGTTATTCACATATGTATTTTTTTATCCTAGAAATAAAGGGGTTCAGAAGAATGAAATTATTATTTGCCATAATGCACAAAGATAATGCTGACACTATAGGTTAATGAAAATTATCTAAAGATGTCCACAAATCTATGCTAATATCTCAAACTGTATTTTCTCCAGAATCTTGTAAAATAGCACATAACCTTCCAAACTTCTTGAGTGACTGTTTTTATATATGTCTACTTTTGAATAAGTGGAGACAGCTTATATCTTTCTAAGGGTAGATTGGTCTTCACTGAGGCTTGTTTAAATACTCCTAAAGAGTGTTTATTATCAATAAATGTCTAAGAAAAAAGTATAATAAATAGTAATATTTCCTCATTTTCTCTTTGGAAATACTCATATCCACTTATTCGTTTACTCAAGATACGATGTAATTTGCTGAACTGTCCTACTTTGTGTGATTGCTGCAGCCAAATGGATTTTCCATTTTCTTTCTCTCTACTCATGTAATTGATGCCTACTATTGAATGGCATTCATTTTAACCCAAATAGTAGGATACCACTATGCAGATAGACTGAGGAAGAGGTCAACATTAAGGGGGAAAGAAAAGGAGAATGAAGACAAAAAGATCGCAAAGATAGAATATGATAGGGGGAGAACTAAAGCAGATGGCATCGTGAAAGGGAAAAGAGAAAATAGTGATTTTCTCAATCCACACTATAATTTTACTGATGTTATCTAGTTGCTATTTCTATGTTCCTCCTTTAGTAGCTGAAATCCTAAAAGCCAGCAGGCCTTCCTGATTATTGAGCTCATAGTGTATTCAAGTATAAAGAAGACAGTTTTAAAACTGGCATATCACATACACTCTTGGGCAGCTTTTTTAATTTAAATTTTATTTTTTCCCAACCAAAGGAGTGTCATTAAAGGTTATCTAATAATAATGGAAAGTTGGTCATGTAGGATGAAACATCATTTGAAGTAGAAAGAGTTGTACTTAGTCATAAGACTTTGGTGTTCTGTCTCTCTCACCTACACACTGTGTGATCTTGAATGTCACTTATTCTCCCTGGGTCTTGTCTCCAGTGAAATAGATGTAGATGAACTAGATCTTTAATGTCTCTTAAAGCTGTAGATATATTACTTTGTCATCCAAAGTGACAAGGAAAGATTGTGAGATTTCTCAGGAAGGTCACAATTTCTACTACTAAATTCAGTCAGGATATAAATCCACATTTTAATAATATTTAAAATTAAATTTAAAGAACTATCCAAATTCTATGCCATTTTCTCCTCTTTAATTCTGTAAGTTCATCATGTCCAAAAAATTGAGTTTCCTTTAACATGGAATAAGATTGGAAATGACACCTACTTTTCAGTCACATAAATGTCTATTTTATAGAGAAAATATTTATCTGACACCAGTCACAAAAAATATCTCATGCAGGATAAATGTTTACCATGTGACAAGTGAAAGACTAATTACCTAATTTAGATTTCATATAAGGAGGAAAAGAAGACTATATCTGAAAGGAAGAAAATCCATTCTAGGAGGCAAAAGAAAACATAATTTTGGTTCTACATATGATCAGAAAAGATTTTGAAAAGGTCCAGTTAGGTTGTAGAAGCAAAACTTGACTTAGCTCAGGAATTTTTTTTTAAAGAATGCTCATTTTGAAAGGTGAATTCTCCAGGTTGGATGGGAGGCTTCTAAGAAAAACACTTAGTTAAAAAATAATCAGCTCTGACCCCACCCCGCCTTTTTTATTACCACCTATAAATCAAGGAACCATCAGGGTGTCATTGTACAATTGGAAACGATTCAGAATAGACATTTTGAGCCTTTCCCCTCTCCTTTTCTCCAAGGGATACTTTAATGCTGTCCAGTAGGGAAAAGAAGTTATGGCCAGAAGCTTGGTTATTCTGCTGTCCTCAGAGAGAGGCTTTAGGAATCTGGTTATCCTTAATATTGAAAAGATGAATAATGACTGAGTGAAAATAACATTTAAAAAACAACATTTCCACTATCTCCATCCTCACAGGCTCAGGTCAAAATGCCATGTGACTCAGATCCTTTTTATTTTATAGTGGGATCCTAATAATTCAAGATAATTGGTGCAGTATCCTAGATAGATAAAAGTTCAATATTATTTTAGCACCACCTTCAAACTGCTGCTGCTATTATTACTTTCATTTTAATATGGGCTCCTAGAATCATATGTTTATAGCCAAGATCAAGCTCAGTTGCCTTTTAGTCTAAACCCCTCATTTTCCAGCTGAGGAAACCTGAGATCTAAATAGGTTAAATGACGGATAGTAGTTATTGATGAGGCTATGATTTGAATTCTCATCCTTGGCGTTTAAATCTACTCCTCTTTGAAAGTGTATAAAAAAATTCCTTTGCAAAAAAATTATTTTGCATTTTTTATCCACCAAACTATTTCACTGTGTTATTCGATCCTTATAACTCCATGTGAGAGCTAGTACAAGTGTTATTCTCTCCCTTTTACAGATGAAAAAACTAAGGCTTAGCCAATTTAAGTGATTTCCTCAAAGACACATAATTAGCAAATGGTGGGGTTCGCCATAGTCCAAAATCAATCATTTTTAATTCTTAAGCAGTTTTCTTTAGAGTGCCTTAGTAACAATGGATAGAGCATTGGACCTGGAAGCAGTTCAAAACCTTCTTCAAATACTACCTTTATAAATACTGAACAAGTCACTTAACCTTTATATGCTTCAGTTTCCTCATCTTTAAAATGGGAATGTAAAAGCATTTACCTGCTAGGGTTGTTATGAGGATAAAATGAGGCGATTTAACATATTTTGCTAACCTTAAACATACAGAAATACTAATTGTTACTCTTATATTAATTATAATACTTGCTGAGTTAATCTTAATCTAGATTCCCATCAACTTTTATATGTTCTTGTCCCAGCCTGTGACAAATCAATAAAGATTGGGACAAACGCATTTTACAAATCAAGATTTGTGAAATTTTCATACGTGGCTATTGAAGGCATGATTAAGTTTGGAATACATTTTAAAGAGTTTATTAGATTTCAGGATTTAAAGCTAAGAAGGGACTGTGGATTTTATCTAGTCTAGACACTTCATTTTATAGACCATAGGAATATAGATTTAGAGTTAAAAGGGAATTTAGTCATGAAGTAATTTATTCCAACTTCCACATTTTACATATGAAAAAACTGAGGTTCAGAGAGATCTGAGGGCTTGCTCCAAACATGCCCCATCATAATATCAAAGCCAAGTTTCCAAAGTGAGCCTCCTGACTCTAAATCCAATATTCTTTCTAATATAATATTATGCCCTTGATTGACCAGAATTATGATTCTGAAAGCAAAATAATGATTATAATGAGTCAGAATTTTAAGTAACCTGAAATAAATGACAATTTTGGACTACTATTGGAATATAACAAAATTTAAAACTAAATAAAATTATAAAATATTAGATGTGAAATTAATGGAATTGTTTTAAATTTGAGCTTAAAATGTGTTACACCATCTAATCAATAACTGAGGCAAATCAATCATTCTATCATTTAATCACAAATATTCATTGTTCTAATAGAGAGAGTAAATACTTATTGTATATATGTATGTGTATATATATTATAGTGATTATATATAAACATAAAAAATCAATTTAGAATTAATAAATATATACACACAGAATGATTAAAGTCTGAGGCAATTTGGGAAGGAAGGAATCAGCAATTGGGGTTCAGGAAATGTTTCTTATAGATAGAAAAAAATGCATGAGCTACGATTTAAAAGAACAGAGATCAGGCTCTGTGAGGTAAAGGAAAGAAGAGGTTGCATTCTAGGCAAGGCAGTATGACGTATGTAAAGTCACAGAAATAGTAGATGGAATGTCACAAGTGAGGAGCAAAGTGGAATAGAAATTTCACTGAATTGCAGAGTGTGAGAGGGACAGTAATATCAAACAGCTCCAGAAAGATAAGTTGGAGACAAGTTGTGTAGGACTTTGAAATGAAACAGAGTTTATTTTAGCCCAGACTCAATTTGAAGCCTTTGGAGTTAGCTGAGTAGAAGAGTTACATGGTCATATCTGTGCTAAAGGAAAAATTACTTTAGTAGAGGTTCGTAGGATAAAAAAAATCAGGTCAGAGAAATCAGTGAAGTCAGTTAGAAGACTTTCTCGATGGTCTAATCCTCAGATCAAGTCAAATTAGCAAGCTTTAATCAAGGTCCAACTATGTGCCAGGCACTAAGCTCTTTAGATAAAATGAAAAACAAAACCAAACCAAAAACTCCCTGTTCTCAGGAAGCTCACAATCTAATGATAGAGATAACATACAAACTACTATTTACAAATATCTTACAAGCAGGATAAATTGGAGATAACCTCATGGATGTGATTAGCATTAAGATGATCAAGAAAAACTTTATGTAGAACATAGGATGTTAGCTAAAACTTGAATAAAGGTAGGAAATCCAGGAGGTAGTGATTAAAAGAGAAAGAGAGAAGATGAAGGCTTTAACTAAGCTGCCAACTGTTTGAATGGAAAGAAGAGGTTAGATGAAGGTGATTTTGAAGTAGAGAGAACAATATTGGGCAACTGAATAGATATGTGGCATGAGGGGGAGTCACAATTCCAAGATAAAATTACAAGGTTATTAATCTGAAATATGATCCTAGAAGACAGAAATAAGGAAGTTGGGAGGAGGTGAGAATTTAGAAAGAAAAATAATGAACTCTGTTTTAATATTGTTTACCTCCAGAGAGAGAACTAATGAAGTCAGTGCATGTTGAAGTATAATTTTTTTAACTTTCCTTTTCTTGTTTTCTTTTTGCTGTTATGGCAAATATGGATATGTTTTACTTGTTTTCACATGTATAATTAATGACATGTTGCTTGCCTTCCCAGATGCTGGAGGGAGGGAGAGAATTTACAACTTATTTTTAAATGAATGTTAAGAATAAAAACCTGAAAAGTTAATTCTGTTTTAGACATTTTGAATTTAAGATGTCTCCTGGACAGTTTGAAATTCCCAAAAGGTAATCCGTAATGTAGGACCTTGGGGAGAGACTAGACTTACATAAGGAAATATAAGAATCATTTATCTAGAAATGATCAAAACATGAGATCCAATGAAGTTACCAAGATAAAGAGAATACACAGAGAGAAAAGGATCAAGATAGAATTCTGGGGACTCTCAACAGGGGTCTTCAGCAAAGGAGCCTGAGAGGGGTTGGCCAAACAGGTAGAAGGCAAACTCAGAAAGAACTGTGTCACAAACATCAAGAAAGGAGTTTTCCGAAGGAGGGGTGGTCATTATTGTCAAATGCAAGAAATATGCTAATTAGGATTAGGATTCTAAAAAAACAAACATAAGAAACAACACACATTTATTCCTTAAAAAATCATTGGTTACTATGGAAAGAGTAGTTTCAATTAAGTGATAATATCCAAAGAGAGACTACAAATGGATGAAGAATGAGTGATAGGAGAAGAAATGGGAGTACTGAGTATTAACACTTTTTTAATAAGGAGTTTAACTGAAAAAAACGAAGGAACCTTCTCTGTCAGCCCTTCAGCTAGCTTATGTCTCTTACTAAACTTTCCCTAATTATCTTATAACAAAATACAGGACAATAGCTTAAGGAAATGAGAGTATCTAATAAAAACTTATTTTCTTCTTTGTGGATGGGGAGATGGCCATGTTTAAAGGTAGTATGGAAGAGGATAAGAAGAGATTGAATCTAGATCCAAGAGAGAGGGGAGATAATTGAGAGTGTAATCTGCTGGAGAAGCAGGAAGAAATGTGATCAATTGCCATCATTGAAGGGTAGGACTTGGAAAGGAAAAGGACCACTTCATCAGAGATTGAGGGAAAGGAAGAGAGAATGGGAGAAAATATCAAGGAATTTTGTGATTAAAAAAATGGGAAAAAGAAAAAAAGTCAAAATTCTACCACTAAATATGAAAATAAAACTTTATTCATATACTATATGAATTCGATGATAACTATAGACAAGGAAATTTAGAGACTAGCCAATCCAATCACCTTCATTTATAGATGAGAAAACTGTGGTTCAAGGTATTTAAATGAGTTGATCAAAGTCACACAAATGAAGTAGGTTGCAGAACCAATTTTATTGCATAAGTATTAATTCAATGATGTTTTAAAATTTGACATAAAGTTATTTGATGTATGTTTACAAAATTAAGTTAGAGCAGTTTTCTGGATGAAAGGGAAAATATACCAAGCTCTTAAGGAAAGCAAAGTAAGGTTTGGGTCTGAATTAGACAGATCAGCTGTTGACTTTAATTGAATTTACTGAGCAATTGTTCAACCCTCCACGTCACTTAGCAGAGGCCCTAGACAGACTAAATCTATGGGTGCAGATGAATTGGACAGATTCAAAACATTTGTTCTGATTCATTACAGCTCACCTTTATGGCTGCATGGCCCAGCAAGGTCCCTGAAATACCCATTCTGTCACGAATGTGGCATTAAGCCAGGCTCCAGTGAATCAAGATGAAGCTATTTTATTGTCCCACAGCAAATTCACCCAAATTATACTGCCCCTAAGTCCATCTTCGTCTCAGAGATAAAAGCAACTGGTCTGAAAAACCTGAACTGACCTGAGAGTGTCTCTGAAAAATATCTACCAGAATAGCTTTCAAATTCTGCATTACTGATTCACAGTTGTGTTCAGATAACTAGACAGGCATCACACACCATCAGTTCTCATGTGTGAAGGACCATATGGACGCCTGATTAATTTGTGAGATCAGGAAATGGATTTCCTTCCTAGGCTAGTGTAGGTGACTAATTAAAATATGAAGACTTGGTCTGTGTAAACAAGATACAACACCTAAGTTGTTAATGACAAAACAGCCTCTATGCTCTGGGGGATGTAAGACAATCTTCTTACACAAGCCAAGACAGAATGCAAATTCACTTCCTTTTGCTCCACAGCCTTTTCTATAACAAAGTACAATACTGACATCAAGCAGGAGTTCTTTAAAGGATACTCTCATTTCTGTTACCCTTATTTCTTTAACAAATGCTCCCCCTTCCAAAACTAGATCTGTTGATAAAAATAAATTAATAAATGATCAAAAGTACTTTATCATTCTTATATTTATAAAATTATTTAAAAACATACTTTATCTCTTAGATTAAAATAGCACTTAGAAATGCAAGTGGAATTGGTGTGATGAATTAAGTCAATGAATAATGTCTCTCAATAATTAATAAATTAGGATTTCATGACTCCTAGACCCCTTAATGAGTATGCATACATAGATACACACACACACACACACACACACACACACACACAAACACTGGGCATACAAACATAGGTTCCTTAATGAATTTACATACAAGCAGACATATATGTATGTAAATATGTATATACATATATATGTATACATATCACTATATTTTTATTATAGCAAGGCAATGTCTTTACAAAGGCCATAAGATTATAGTTTTAGAAGCAGAAGTGATATCAGTAATCAACATTTATTAAGTACCTTCTATGAAACAGAGCCTGGGCTAAGCATTGAGATGTTAGCAGTCATCTTGTCCAAATTTCTCATTTCACAAAAGAGTAAACTGCCGGTAAAAGAATTGAAGGGCCTTATCTAAGGTCACACAGATAGTAAGTACAGAATTAACATTTAAACCTCAGTGTTCTGATTCTAAACTCAAAGCTCTTCTTACTCTTCCGTTCTGTCTAAAGTATCCACAATATTAAAATAATGACAGCCAAGTATTAACCACTCAATCCCTAGAGTGATAGCTGTTAATAGCCCACCATCCAATGCAATCATCATCTTCATCAATTTTAAAAATTGGTTCATTTGAGAATAGAAATTCCAACACTATTTTGTATATATGTACATATATAATCGGCCACAACCTATTAATTTGTTGATGATCAAATAGATATTAGCCAGGCTAAAAGGCTTTAATTGTGACATGCATATAAATCACAGCTAAAATTAGAAACAGTGCTATAAAAATTAAATCTTGGCTAATCTTAAAACTGAAACCAAAACCAAAACTCCTCTTTATATCTTCTAGATTTTAACTTCTTTTTTAACAAGTTAACTTTCTAGCAATATATGAAGCAATAAAACAGAAGA
>NC_058133.1:296692136-296794452 GCF_016433145.1 Gracilinanus agilis | reverse complement strand
AAGGAAGGAAGGAAGGAAGGAAGGAAGGAAGGAAGGAAGGAAGGAAGGAAGGAAGGAAGGACAGGGTTCAAGTACTACCTTTTCCATTTAGTAGTTATGTGACCTTAAGCAAGAGGCAACTATAGTTCAGTGGTTAAGAGCACTGGGCTTGGAATTAGGAAGACCTGAGTTCAAATCCAGACTCAGATACTTCCTAGCTATATGAGCTTGGGCAAGTCACTGAACCTCTGATTGGCTGTCAAAGGATCTTTTTTATCCATTGAAGAAGGATATTACAAACTACTTCAGTAGCTTTGCCAAGAAAACCTCATGGATAGCTATGGTTCATGGGGTCACAAAGAATTGGACATGACTGAATGCCTAAACAAAGCTTGAACAAATCAGTTCAACATGCTTGGCCTTGGATTCTTAATCTGTAACTATAAATGTAACAAAAGTAACGTTTTGTGATTACATAGGCCTTTGAAGACTGCCAAATTCATTCCCTCCAATGTCTAAATTTCAATTAATATATGTAAATATATATGTATATATAAGATTTTTTTAAAAGAAAGATTGTCAGTCAATGACAAAAATTTTAAGCATTTTTCCTCTTAAGTATTCGCTCTCAAATGGATCAGTGATCTAATAGATTCGGGAGTTCCCTTCAGCAATTCCTAGTCAAAAGTCATTTGTATTTGCCCAACTTTTCCATATCTTCAAAGTTTTCCATAATATCCACCCAATGAGGAGGAAGTCATTCTTAATTTTTTCTGACATCATGGGAAAATTAATGGAGCCATGTGGATGAAAAGTTGCCATCTCTTACTCTTGTCACATTATGAGCTCATTTTCTTGATCTATCATTCCTCAATGATGCCATTTAACCTTCCTCTTTATAACTCCTTCCTGGTTATATACTAAAGCCTGCTTACACCTTCTATGTACATCCCCATTGACTTCTATGTGATACTTTAGTTCTTCAAAGATAATTCTTCAGTTCCTCATCTAACTGCCATATAGCCAATGTCCCAAAATGTTAATATTATAGATATGAGTCTTTGATTTTATTAGAAGCTTAAGATTTGGAAAAGAACTTTGCAAAATCCTAGAAATTTTATTTTAAGAAAAGTATGTTTAAAAAAAAATAACCACTATTTCCAAGAGTGGATTTTACCAGAGATGCCAAACACACAGTCTGTAGACTATATGACCTACAACACTCCCAACTGTACCAAATCAGATTAAAATGAATAAGAAATATTTAACAAAATAAATTGATACAATCATAAATAGATTAATATTATTTTTTTAGTAATCAATAGTAAGTAGATCAATATTTGGTCTGCACTGATCCTTATGTAGTGGTTTCTATTTCTATTTGAGTTTGACACCGTTGGTCTTGATAGATCAAAGCTGTATTGTTTTTCAATCATGTGGAACTCTTTTGTGACCCTGTAGACCATACTGTCCAGGTGGTTTTCTTGGCAAAGATACTCAAGTGGTTTGCCATTTCCTTCTACAGCAAATTAAGGAAAACAGAGGTTAAGCAACTTCTCCAATGTAACACAGCTAGGAAGTGTGGAGACTAGATATGAACTCAGATCTTCCTGGCTCCAGGCCCCAGGTTCTGTCCTCTAAACCACCTGTCTGCCTCCTATCAAAGCCTTAGAGGAACTAAATTCATTTTAATAATTTCCTATTTCTCAGAATATTTAGGAAGTATTTTAATGTAAACTCATGCAGCTTTGTAAATTAAACCTACAAAAATGCTAATTGTACAAAGGGTTTTTGAAAGGAATTTTGTGGAAATCTCTCATTTTATGAAATAAGAAACGAGATCCAAAGAGTTTTAGTGACTTTCCTAGTGCCAAGATAGCTAGTAAATGAAATAGGCCAGAGTTTGAAATCAAGCGCTTTGACTCTAAATAATTCCTCTTTCATTTGTACCATGCTATCTCTCATGGAATTTGAGGATGAAATCATTATTATTTAAATATACTTATGCCTTGTAATTAAAGTTGTTTCCAAATTGGTTTTTAAATTGCCCCAGTTCCCTATTTCACACTTGTCTTTGAAGATATAGCCAGAGCTACTTAATATATAGAACACATATATTTGATAGTCTTTCAGAAAATGTTCTCACTGATAAGTCCATTTCATATTGTTAGAAAAATCAAACTATCAAATATCTCTTCACAGATACAATATATCTTGCAGTTCAATGACATGAGAAAATTAAGGTAAGATCTAAATTAGTGAGATCTTTCAATGATCATTGGAAGTTCACAAGAACCCTTGATATTTTCTTGGTTCACATTAAGACCAGAGTCAAATCCTTGGTGCACTTCTGCTTCTTTAAAAAAAAATTATCTGGACCAAAATGTAAGAAAGCATGAAGGATTTTTCACTTTCTTAGCTAGCAGAACTCCCAGAATGGGAAACTCTGTGGACATTATAACCTATGACTTAGGGGATATAGATTAGGAAGTAATTTAAGGTATGATTAATTTATGTGACTTGTCCAGGTTCATATACTTAGTAAGGGTCAGAAACAAAGGTTGAACCAGCTTTCTGGCTCCAAGTTCATCAACTAAGTTAGGCTGGTTCTCGGTCAGCCATTATCTAGATCATAATAGTTTTGAAGAATTTCTGGGTTTTTTTGTTTGTTTTTTAATCTGGATCTGTGATTACCTTGGTGTGGGGAACATGGTGAGATTCTTACCTCAAGTGAAGATCAGGAGTACATCTATAACTTGAACTTTTCAGGACATGGCAATAGTGCTGAGAGATTAAGAGACTTGTCCATGATTTTAAACATATTACTTGCCAAAAGAAGGACTTGAATTTTGGTCATCCTGATCCTAAGCCTTGTTATGTTGCCATGGTGACTCTCCACAGTTGAACATGAGGGGTTTTCCTTAGTATGTTGTTGAATTTCCTTCCTCAATTCTTCTTTAAACAGTTCACCTATTAAAATCTTCCATATCTAAAATATGCGAGGTTTTGTGGCAATTTTGAGATGATGCATGAGAAAGAGCTTGGTAAATGCTGTGCAAATAAATCAACACTTCTGATTTCAGTTATGAATTCTGCTTAACTTGACAGGTACAAATCACTTCGTTATGAGCACAAGAACAGAAATTGTTGACTATTGTTATTGTTTCTGTGAAGCTTCTGAGGTAGACAAGAAATTTGTGAGGTTATCAATTCATATCTAGAAATGTGGAGAACCAAATATAAAGTAGGCTACGCCCTGCTAGGTTATATAATGTACTTCTTAAAGAAAAAACTCAAGCCATAATATATAAGAAATAAAAATAAGTCAGCCGCTCTGCTAAAATGTTTCTTAATGTGCTACACCACCATAAAAGCTGGCTTTATTTATTACAAATAATAAAACTGTAGAGTTAAACTAATCAAATTCAAATCAGTTCAACAGCGTAATTTTCAGTTGAAGAGGTGCTTAGGAAACGCCAAATGAACTCGGCAACGGAAGGCTCATTGCCTCTTAATCAAATGCAGTCAGCTTTAAACATCAGCCAGCCAGGTGATAAGCTTGTCATTTCTCAGCTCTCTTCTTTGCAGGAAGTTGTCAGGAAGGTTGGACAGCTCTTAAACTTGCCACTTCATTTGTCCACATTTATGAACTTCGTGTTAATCTGCCAGAATGGCTGGGTGGGACAATAGAGAACAATGAATATATATGTATATATATAAAAAAATATATATATACATTTTTTACACACAGATGTCTTGAAAGAATTGTATCAATTTTGGATTTTATTTTGGATTGTATCTATTATTTATTTGGATTTTATCTATTATGTTTTTTGATAGAATGTATATGTATAAATATATATATATAAATGCATGCATAAATGTATGTTTATATATGAACTGATCCTATATTAAGTTACTCATTTTATATGTATATATGTGGATATTTATCTATTTAAGCACATGTATGTGCATTTATTTATTTATTTATTTAGATGTGTGCATATATTTATATATTTATGTAGCATATATCAAGTAGGGTTTATGGTGTGAAAAGATGCTTAATTTCCAAAAAAAGAGATTTTCCATCACCTCTTTCTTCAGTTCCAGTTTTGCTCCTCCCCACCTTGTCTAATTAAGTCCAGTTACTTTAGAGAACTAAGGAATATTAATGATTAATAGCCTTTCTTTCAGAGTAACATAGGCTTGTAATACATCATCAGGAGCCAGAGATCAGAGCTCTTGAATTAGAAGGGGAAGCTGTGGATGAATATATTACTGCTCTGTACAATTAACTATACCAGTCAGAAATCAACTCCCTTCAAACTTAAAACAATGCCCCCACCTCAGTGAAAATATATTTACTAGAAAGTGGTACAACTCTTTATAGGCTTCCTTCTGAAGAGAGAAATGTATTAATATGCACCAAGCAATTGGCTCGAAGCCCATCTTTGATCTGCCTTTGGGGTGGGAAAGATCAACGTAGACAATAACATAAGGAAGGCAGAGTTATGAACAGGTTCTGAGTATCAGGTTAAGGAGGGCAATTGAAATGTAAAGGATTGGTTTCTCTAGTGGGATGAACTATCTGACCCTTCTCTGAGTTGACCTGACCCTGTCATCTCTATTTTAGCCCTGATTTGATCTGCAGTTTCAAGGCAGCAAGACTGAAGCTACACACACCATTTGCCTCTGCAGGTTTGATTTTTTTTTCTTTCACTATTACAATGAACACCACAGGCGGTGAGTGGACAGCAGAAAAGATATACTGACCCTTGATGAATGTGTTTGGCGCTGATGGAGTACATCTCAATTAAACTGTCTGTGTACCGAGAACTGGGGGAGATGTTTAATGTGAATTGGGGTGCCCATGAAACTTGGTTCTTAGATGTCTTCTTCAAGTGCATTTATCAAATAATTCAGGGAATAAAAGTGGAACCATAAACATTAATTGAACAGCCATTAAGCAGTATGGCTGTTTGTTTGGGGTTGATGGAGGACATAAAGCTTCATACCCTGTGGTGGAAAACAATTAGGTCCGATGATGAACACGCCATTAAATGTACTATTACCACTCTTCTATCTGTCTAACTTTATAAAATAAAAGTCAGCTGTAGTCAAAAGCTTGCACAAGTGATAGGAAGTCATATTTTTACTGTCATGTCATCACCCGTTATAAATATTGTAGTGTTTCTAATGCTTTATGCTAATGGCAATGACTAATGGTAGTCATTATCTCAATTCAATCTCATAAAAAAAAACTTCCTCAAGAGAGACTGCTTATAACTAGAATGCTGTTTAAAATTAAACTGTTTTTCTAAAACACTGAAAATAAAAAGCACTTAAATACAAGAGGTTGGATGGCTAATTTATTTTGTTTTGAGTATGTTTGACAACTGCAACCATCATTAACTTTGCCACCAACCAAATTGATATTCCCCATCTTAGTTACTTATAGACTCATGTATGTGTATATGTGCATGCATAATGCTTTTAAAAGTTTTTTCCCCCATTCAAGAATCTAGGTGAAGATTTATGATAAGTAAACGGATGGCTGGAATAAATCTGACACTCCTCCTTTGGAGATTTGGTGTTTTTAACAAGGAAGGTGAGTTCTCTTCTCTATTTCTGATTCCAGTTATGAATTCTGCTTCCTTGACAGGTACACAGCACTCCTCCATTTTGAGAAGAGGAACAGAAATACTTGAGTGGATGAAGTTGCTATTTGCATCTGATCAGTGCTAAGTGGGATGCTAAATTTATGCCAAAGAAGTGAGTATTCATTTTGGTTTCATTACGAATGGCCGTGGCAGAATCAGAATGTGGGGATTCTCACAGGCCAACAACTTTCACATTTTTTTAAAAATTGCCCTATTTTCAGATCTTAAGGACTTAGGTGTTCATGTTCTGAGGTTATGTATGTATGCATACGTGTGATTATACAGATATATATGCATACATACACACATAGATTCATGTTCATATTCAATATACTCTTAATTAGTATGATTCTAATCAATTCAATTTAATCAGTAGCCATAGTTTTCCAGGCAGTACTATATTATTTGAGCAGAGCAGATAGAGTTCTGGGTTTAGAATCAGAAAGATTTGTTTCTAAATCCCTTCTCTGACACTTACCAAACCTGTGACCTAGAGAGTCAGTTAAACTTCTTCATGCCTTTGTCAATGCCAAAAAATTTGTCCCCTGCCTAAAAGACTGTGGTGTACCTTAGAATTACTAGAGTTCTATAATTAAGGAGCAAGATGTTGAGTCTTGGATTTTTACCTCACCAAACTATGCTAGGCAGTTACTATATCATCTTCTTTTGATGGCACATAGAGGCAAAGAGACAGAGAGACCCAAAAAGGGGAGGGAGGGAGAGAGAGAGACAGAGAGACAGAGAGACAGAGAGACAGAGACAGAGACAGAAAGACAGAAAGACGGAGACAGAGAGAAACAGAGACAGAGAGATAAAGGCAGAGACAGAGAGGAAGAGAGAAATATATGGTTATAAATGATAAATGATTTATTAAGTACGTATGTTGCAGGCAGTGTTCTAAGCTCTAGGAATACAAAAATATAAATAAGTATGACAGTCAAAAGCTTACATTCTAATGAGGAAAGACAACACCAGAAAACTTGTTGTGATGTTGTCTGGAGTTTAGCTGGGAAGAAATACACCCTAGTTTGGGGCAAGATGAGGCAAAAGTTCAACTAGTAGCCTCTTAGAAAGAGAGGTCAAATTACCAGTGGGAAACAGATGAAGAGATGATGGTAATGAAAGGGATGAGAAAGACAGTGGCCATTGTGCATATGACCTATGTGTATATACATATATATATATACACACATGAGTATATATGCATACACACAAAGACACATATTGTATACATTGTTTATGTATAATTAATACACATGCATATGAATTGCAATTATTAAAAACAAATATGTATGTGTATATATATATATTTATGTAGAAACAAATGGAGTCTACTGATAAATCAGAGGGCTAAATTTTGTTGTATAGGCAATTAGACAATAAGATAGAATATTATAAAGCATAAATGTTATAGTACTATTGATAAGTTTTTAAAGATTTAGATAAGAGAGAAATCATTGTAGACTAGAACCTTTAGGGAAAGCTACAAGGAAAAGATGCAATCAGATAGACTATAGTTAAGTAGAAGTACACAGTTTTTCATTCCATTTTTCTTTAATTCAAAAGTAAATCCAAATCTGAGTTTCCATAGTGATGTCTCTGTGTGTGTGTGTGTGTGTGTGTGTATGTGTGTGTGTGTGTGTGTTTCAAATTCCTAGAGGTTTCTCTTAGGACAGTAGATGACATCATTAAGTTTTTATTTTTATTTTATTTCTTTTTTTGACATGGGTAAGGTGAGAAATTGTTTTGCATGACTATACATATTTGTCATAGGCTTTGTTTTTCTTGCCTTTGCAATGGGGTGGGGGTGATGGAAAAGATAGAATTTTGAATCTTAATATAAAATAAAATTTATTTTAAAAAAAGATTGCCCTAACAAATTTCTCCTCTGCCTGCTAAGTATTTTCAGTTACCTTGCTTAAAGCTTTGTGATATTTCAGCCTATAAGTCAGCATATTACTTGATTTGAAACCTAGTTTGAAAGATAAGCACTAAGGCATTTTTCTTGTCATGGAAATTGGATATAGGCTTCAAATTCACATCTATAATAAATAGATTTCATTATGACAAATTTATTTTCTGTGACTTATACTATTCACTCTGAATTCCTTAAACATCCTGAAAGTGAGCCAGCTTTGAAAATAACTTTATTCTTTATTTTTAAATACACTCACTAGAAGGTGGAAGTCATTGGAGTGGCCCATTATATAACATCTGCTTTTTACTTTATAACTGAATAATTCTAATGAGAGAACCAAAAGACACCATATGGGTTAGTCCAACCCCCATAAACAAACAAACAGACAGATAGATAGATAGATAGATAGAGAGAGAGAGAGAGAGAGAGAGAGAGAGAGAGAGAGAGAGAAAGAGAGAGACAGAGAGAGAGAGACAGAGAGACAGAGAGAGAGAGAGAGAGAGAGAGAGAGAGAGAGAGAGAGAGAAACTGACTCCCAGAGAACTTAAATTATTTGCCCAAGGTCACATAGGTAGCAATATCAGAATTAGGATTTGAATCAAGACTCCCCTGTACCCCTCATCCTCTGACCTCAAATTCAGTATTCCTTCCACTTAACATTTTATCTTCTTGTCCCTTCTGTCCTTTGAGTAGTTCTTGAGATAGTATGTGTGACTCTAGAAGCTCTTCTTCAAAGTTTTCCTTTATCTAGAATTCTATTCTAAATGAACCCATAGAACAGGAGATCCAAGTAAAACTAATGCAAACCTTAAGGGGTAATACTGCCGTTAGGGTAACTGATCTTGTAATTGTGGGTAAGAACCTAGTGTACATCTCCATCAATTTTTCCTCCTTCTCTTCCTCCTCCTCCTCCTGCTCCTCCTCCTTCTGGTCCATCAATTTATTGAAGATGAATGAATTACAAATAGTTCACTTGATCGATTCTCCATCTCCCCCTCCCACTACCATTCTGACAAATTCTCATTAGAACCATACTTTTGTCCCTTTAATTCATGCCTAGGTAGTCTCAGCAACTAACAGATCAAGAAATAAGCATGTTTGTATAAGTCTTTATAAGCACTTGCTGAAAACAGCTAAGCCCATGCCTTGTGTTGAATATAAATAACTGAAAACAAAATGAACAGGTCTTTGAGGAATAATTCAGGAGTTGATTTCCCCCACCTTTATACCACAGGCAGCTTCCTTCAAGAGTAATTGTAGTTACACCCACATTATCAGAGGGAAGAATAGACCCAGTTGTGAATAGCTGACTGTAATGACGAGAATAGGGAGGTGAATAAGAATGAATACTACTTTACCATTTTAATATTTAGCTCAATACAGCAGAAGAATTCCTGATAAAAATTATCGAGCTATAGTCAGGTTACCATTTCCCTTAACTTCCTTCCAATGTGTTTTTTGGAATTGCCATTTCTGGGAATCCTGCCGAGATAGAATTTGAGAGGTATTTGTACCTTTTCATTTTGTACATGTAATTGACACAGTTCTTGTGGCTCCCAATAAGATATGAGAAAATATACATAAAGCACTTCGCAAACCTGAATCTCTATTTATAAATTCTAACTATTATTATGTCATGATTTGTAAGCACTCAGTATTATATTATCTTGTTTGTAGACACTATCTTCCCCATTCACTAACTCCTCAGCATTTAGGTCAGTGCCTGGAATTCATTAAGTGTTTAATAAATGCTTATTGATTGATACTATTACTGCTTTTATAATAACTGACATCTAAGCAGTTCAAGGGATTAATATCACCATTATTACAAGAGTGGCATCACTTGAATTCTGAGTTCTCTCTAGGTAGTAATTCCTTATAAAAGAACAAACATGTGTTTCCAGAGTTTCCTAGAGAAAAGGATCAGAGAAGCCACATTGGCTGAAATAATAAAGGTTACTAGATGGATGTTTGCAATTAAAATGGTAAAATGATAGCAATGAGGACTGACCATATGATTTCATTGAATTGTAAGTTTGCATATAAGGAAATTCTCTCTACCAGTCCAGATCAGTCCTTTCTGTGTAACTTAACCTCAATGCCAGGCAATAATAGGAATATAAGCAAAGAAACCTCTGGCAGTCTTTCAGTACACAGTATATACTAGCACAATACTCTAGGAAGATACACTCAGATGTGGTTGAATCTTAAGTAAGATCCTTGATAGCAATTCATTACTGCCTTTTTTTTCTTGATTAGGATTCCTAGTTAGATTAGAATGCTTTTTATGGTGGCTACAAATGGATTTCTCATTTTCCAATAGAGTTCTTGGGGTGAGGGGGGATTGGAAAGAATCAAGATGGCAATTTAGTGGCAGCAAAATCTATAGCCACTCTAAACATCCTCTCAAACAAACCTTAAAATAGCACCTCAAAATGAATGGAGTCACAGAAGCAGCATGGAGACAGAGTGAGGGAGCTGTCCTGCAGAAAAAGACTTGAGCGCTAAAGAGGAGTCAATTTTCATGGGATAAGGGGGAACTGGAAGCAAAACCACACACAGAGGAGAGCTGACTGACCACCCCCCCCCCACCTACTGTGTTAGGTTCCAAGCCTAGGCATGGGCCAACTTCAGGATCCCAGGACTCTACCTAAGCCACCAGCAGAGCACCCCACACCCATTCCCTCTAAAAAAGCATTCTAATCTAACTAGGAATCCTAATCAAGAAAAAAAAGGCAGTAATGAATTGCTATCAAGGATCTTACTTAAGATTCAACCACATCTGAGTGTATCTTCCTAGAGTATTGTGCTAGTATATACTGTGTACTGAAAGACTGCCAGAGGTTTCTTTGCTTTTTATGGTGGCTACAAATGGATTTCTCATTTTCCAATAGAGTTCTTGGGGTGAGGGGGGATTGGAAAGAATCAAGATGGCAATTTAGTGGCAGCAAAATCTATAGCCACTCTAAACATCCTCTCAAACAAACCTTAAAATAGCACCTCAAAATGAATGGAGTCACAGAAGCAGCATGGAGACAGAGTGAGGGAGCTGTCCTGCAGAAAAAGACTTGAGCGCTAAAGAAAAAAGAAAAAGAAGACACCGTTACTTTCCATCTTAGAATCAATAATGTGTATTAATTCCAAGGCAAACACTGTGAGGGCTAGGCAATGGAGGTTAAACGACTTTCCCAGGGTAACACAGCTAGGAAGTCTCTAAGGTCCAGGACCTTGGCGTCCAAGCCTGACTCAATACCTACTGAGCTACTTAGCTGCCCCATGATTTAGTTTTCTCAATGGTAAAATAAGGATACTGATGATATCTACCTCCTAAGCTTGTTTTGAGGATTGAGCAAAATAATCATTGTAAACACTTAACGTGGAACATAGAGAGTAGTTAATAAATGCTTATTTCCTCCTTTGTCTTCCATGTGTCTTCCTTTCTGTTTCCTCCCTCCTTCCCTTTTATCTTCCTCTCTTCCTCCTTCCTTTTGTTCCTTCCTTCTTTATTTTTTCTTTCTTTCCTCCTTAAAATGTAAACTTCTTGAATGCAAGGAATGTGTACCTTTTACCCAGTGCCTAGTTTATGGGTTCATTCATAGCAATCTTGTGATTGCTAGTTGAATTATTGCAGTGGGGGGGAGTATGCAAATCCCATGAAATTATTGATGATTGAAGAGGCAAAGTATAAATATGGGCAAGGCTATCTCTAGGTACTTAGATAGTACTGTATTAATAAGATATCTAAGTTTTTTTTTCTTTCTGTTTATTTTTAACATTCTTTGAATTTGGAACATTGAAATTAGACCATAAAAAACCAGACCACATTAGAAAGATTTTGGCTCTGTTTGAGTTTTAAAACCTCTGAAAAGTATGGCTGTGAATACAAGAAGACTATAATGAAAGAAGTTGAACTGAATACATAGAAATACTTTCATAAAGATAGTATTTCTTTTAAAAATAATAGTAAGTAACTCGGGTCTGATGGAAGATGAAAGGATACAAACCCATAAAGAAAAATGACAAAAATGGCTTCTTTCCTCCTAGAAGCATATTTCTTTGAATTCTTCTCTTTTGTTTTTACTCATCAAGAAATGTCCTGTTCCATGTTGTTTCTGTTTTGTATTTGTGTTAAATGACTCCACCATTAAAAATGGTGTCATAGGAGAGCATGTGTTTAAAGCAGAGTTTCCAGAGTGTGTGTGGCGGGGGACACCTTTGACAATCAGGTTAAGGCGATGAAGTTCTCAAAAGAATGCTGTTATTTTTTTAATGAATACATCAAAATATTATGTAGGATTACAAAGGAAACCAATCTCATTTAAATACAGTTATCAACATATTTTAAAAATCACAAGTATTCTTTCCATGTAGGTGTCTGAGAAAAATAGATTTTGTACAGGTCTATAATCTATCAAAAACAGATCAAATATGGAAGGAATGAAATAAGCATTTTCTAAATACATATAGTATACCAGGCTTTGTTCTAATTGCCTAACAGATATTATTTCATTCAGTCCTCACAAGCCCAAGAGGTAAGTTTTATTAATATCTACATTTTATCATTGAGTCCAGTGACTTTCCCAGAACCACAGAGAGAGAATGTGTTTAAAGTCTGATTTGAACTCATGTCAACCTGACTCCAGAACGAGTCTTCTAAATTACTCTACCACCTAGCTGCCTTAACAATCAGATTCTGATTTTCCAAATATAAGCAGGTGAGAATTGTGACAGTGAACTGAAGCCACTGAAACTTGAGGACCCTATAACCAATCTCAGAAGGAGAAAGAAAAGATGAGACATTTTGACTATTTCTCTTACAATCTGCTATCCTACAAGGGCCTGTCTCCCACAGTTCCCAATTTCATAAATTATTTAAGGAAATCTCAAATAAACTATCTCATTTAAAATTGCTGTGGCCATATAGCTCCTACCAAATCAATTAAAATGGAAAAAATAAAAACCTTATATGGTTGAAGCTAAAATTTAAAGATATTTTTCCATGAATTCAAAATGCTCACACCTTGTGCCAACTCTAAGAATAATACATTAATTTCCCCGAAAAGTCTCTTCTTCCATTGAAATACTTTTCTGATACGTCATTCTAATATGAGGGTACTTCGAGTTCTAAAAGGCTATACCTATGAAGCTCAGTTCTGCCAAGTCTTACAAAACCGCAAAAGCTACAGAGCAGATGTGTGTCAACTATAAAACTTCATAAAGACTAACCATGGAACTTACCAATGGGTTGTGTTCTGTGCTGTTTATGAGAGTTCCTGCACCAGAAATTTTTGAATGAATTAAATTAACTGAAGTTAAAGTAAGTGGTCTTTGTAAACCTTGACTTTATAATATCAAGATCAGCTCTTTCTCCAATAACACATGTATAAATAAAATGATAATTTTAGTATAGTAGTAGTCTAAGTAAAAATAATAATCTAAAACAATTTCTTCTATATCAAGAAATAACTATATTTCAAATAAACTATATGGAAGAGAGACATAACTGGAATACTTGACTGAACTCTCTGTGAATCTAGCACTTATTTGCAACCCATATTAGCCACCGTTAGACAGTAAGTAGAAGAGTGAGGATTCAAATTAGGTCCTCTTATTCTAAATATCATTGTGTCACTATATTATGCATGGTATATTGGATAGAAAGGTATCCTAAGAGATAGGAAGGCTGAGATTAAAATTATACCCAGGACATAAGGACTATATAACTCTGGGCAATTCCCTTAACCATTTATTGCTTCAGGTAATTTCTGTATCTATGTGTGTGTGTTTGTGTGAGTTGAATATGATGGGATGCTTTATTTTTTATTTTTAAAAAATTTTTAAATTAAAATTTTTATTTTATTTTTAAAAAATATTTTCCCATGTTTACATGATTCATTTTCTTTCCCTCCTCTCTTCCCCTCCCCCTCCCTAAGTTCAGACAATTTTCTAAGGTTATAAATTGCAGGGCTATAAGACTTGCATTGGTAGAGAAAATTTGTTCATCCAGGATAGATCAATAGAGGTAAATTTCCAAGTCTAGGCACTATCCTTATCCTACTTGCCACCCCTATTAGACTTCTATGAAGTATGGTCTTGTGTAATTTACATAGGATGAGCTACAATTTTTTATATGATTTCATTATGTGATATTAATGAGTAAGTTTTTTCTATTTTTACTAGGATGACCCAAAATGTCTAACCTTGGCTAAGTGAAACCATATAGAACTGGTTTGCTTATATCTGATTAGTTATCTCTCAGCAAGGTTCTGGATTTCATGTCATATATGTGTGTGTTTCATTGCTCCTTTTTTGTAGTTTTAGTTTTATGGCTTTTTAAGCAGAGCTATTTTCCCAAAGATTACTGAAAAGGTTTTAGTTCTTAAAGACCATATAACAATGACTATTAGATATATTTCCATCATTGTTGATTATGAAGAAGTCTAATATTTTGAGAATAATTTAAACCCACAAGGAAAACAAGGAAAATCACATTAAAATATAAATGAAAGTGAGGCTGAAAATTTGAAACAATGATAAGAATTGACAACTAATTGTTATGAAATTGCCTAATTTGTCTTTAGAATCCGCAAAGACCTTCAGAAGAACATAGCAGCTAGAGGATTATTGATTCCTCTAAAGTATAAAATGAATTTATTGAAGTTGAAAAACAATAAGAAATCAATTAAATCTGTTCTTTTGTAGGGGCAAAGAACTGGAAATCAAGGGGATGCCCTTAAGAGAATTAAGAGAATGGCTGAACAATTATAGTGTTTTATTGTAATGGAATACTATTGTGCAGTAAGAAATGATGCCAAAGATGCTTTCAGAAAAAACCTAGAAAGACTTACCTAAACTGATGCAAAGCAAAATGAACAAAACCAGGAAAATAAACACTGTACATAGTAAAAGCAACATTGTAATGATAGTTATGAAAGACTTATCTAATCTGATCAAGAAAATGATCAAACAAAATAACAAAGGATCCAAGTTGAAATATACAAGCCACCATCAGAGAAAGAACTGATGAACTCTGAGTGCAAATGAAAGCATTTTGGGGGGAGTTTTTTAAGTGTATGTTTTCTTTTATAACATGCCTAATGTGGTAATATTTTTATGACTTCACATATATAATTGATACCATGTTTTATGTATTCCCAGAGGTGAGGGAGGGTCAGGAGTGAGGAAGAGAATTTGGTACTCAAATTTTTAAAAAATAAATGTTAAAAAATTAAATGCAGTTGGAAATATTTAACAAAATGAATAAAAATATATCTTAAAATGAAATCTAGAAGGAAAGGTACACAAACAAAAGTAGCTGCTAACCATTAATATTGAAATTAAAGAAAACTTGTCAAGCAAAATAGTACAAAGACTACAATATTAAAAACTTTAAAAAAAAGTAATTTTTATTAATTTCATTGTTTTATTCGAGTCTAAAAACTGCTAGCAATTCAATCAAGCTTCAAGATCTTCCATTTTCTTCAGACTAGAAAATATTCACCTCACAATATTTGGGAGATTGAAAGAAATTTTCTAATGACTCTAGAAGTCTTATCCCTATTTAAAGGAATAATGAAATATAATGATATATTAATATACCATTAAGCAGAATTGTTTTAGAATTAAAGAAATTACCAAATATAGATAGAATGCTGCTACCAGATTTTGCATTATGACACCTAACACTAATTTTTAGAAATGTAATGAGGAGATGGAAGTGTTTCAGTGACATGGGAACTTCCCTGACCTACACTTTATTAGAAACCTCTGGCCTATAATCAACACTAGCCTTGAAAATAATGTCCCCATTAAAGGGACACAATATTCAATATCATAAAAAGTTAAGTTTTTCAAAACAGATTTCATAGAGGTTAAGTGACTTGCTCCTGGCTACACAGCTAGTATATGTATTAAATTATGAACTTCAGTTCTTTCCTGACTTCAAATCCAGTAATTTTTGAACCATAATACACTGCCTCTCTCTCTGTATAAAGAAAGTTCTGGTATTGATGATTCAGCAGTTTAGATTTAAAATCCTTTCTTTTTACTTCCCAAACTCCTAGAAAATTCTACCTACTTTTACTTTCATTGCCTTTACTTCACCTTCCACTAAGATCTCAATCGTTTGTAATTAGGTTTCTATCATCACTAGGTTGCCAATGATCCCTTAAACAATAAGTCAAATGGCACTTTTCTCATCATCTTTGACCTTCCTGTTTAACTTTCTCAACTTAACTTCTTAACTTAAATCAATTAACTTCTCTGGACTTCATTTTTCTCATCTATTACATGAGAGTTGGAACAATATCCCTGCACAGATTCAACGATTTTCTATATGGTTCTCAGAGGCACAGAAAATCCAAAAGTCATTTCAGCCAATTCTGAAGAAAACATTTCAAATGTTTAACTTGTTTTTCTTAAGTAACTTGTTACACATATATTTTCCCTTTTAGATTTAGATTATTTTATACTGCTTTTCTTTGTTTTCCAATATGTGTATTGATGTTGCTGTTTTTCCTTCATTTTTAAGAGGGCCAGTGATGTGTGTGAGTTGAATTTAAGTGAGGAAGTTGCATAAATTCATCAGCCTTGCTCTCTCTTTGGAAATCATTGAAATCTATTGGCAGAATAAAAAGTTAAGATGACTGGCAATTACCCAGGATGCAGTGGATGAACTTGGCATCTTCAATTTCTGGCTAAGCTCTCAGTACTCTGTTGTGAGGGCTTGCTGAGTCCTTTTCAGGGCTGTCCATCAACCTTTCTTGTCTACCTGGCATTCAACTCTCACCTGTGGCTCCAAGAAACTATAACATGAACAATGGAGGCTTACACCCTCCACCCTTGGAAACCATCCCTAGAGATGAGCTAAACCAAATTAATGGTAACCTATGGGTTACAAGCCCATTGGTGTGTTAAGGGGTGTATACCCAAGCATTTCAAGATTTTCCTCAGTGGAAAGGGTGGATGAGAACAATTTATGTGTATGTGTACTTTTTATCTCCAATTGAATTCAGCTTTGTGAATAAGAACTTTATTTCATTGTTTCATATTTTACATGAGCATCTCAATAAGTGCTTATTAATTAAGACACTTATAATTACTGAATTTTACTTCTTTAACTCATTTCCCCTGTATCCTTAGGTAACCTGCTACCAAATTTATTTTATTGGCATCATCTAAAGTTGACTACAACAGAATTACAAGTACCATTGAGAAAA
This sequence comes from Gracilinanus agilis, assembly GCF_016433145.1. Lineage (NCBI taxonomy): Eukaryota > Metazoa > Chordata > Mammalia > Didelphimorphia > Didelphidae > Gracilinanus > Gracilinanus agilis. The sequence continues at coordinate 296,777,677 of NC_058133.1, read as the reverse complement.
AATTTAACAGCCCCTCGCATACTTCTAGTCACCAATAAATTAGCCACTGACACATTTACCAGGGTCATCTAATTGTCCTTCCCCATATCCTCATTCTGTATAAAGAATAGAGATGCTTTTTCAATAGAATTTACTTTTTGACCCATCACTTTATCATAGTGCCTAGAATATAGTAAAAGCTTACAAAAACTTTATCATGTAAAAATGCATGCATTCATTCATTCACCACAGTTCTTTAGTACTACTGGTAAATTGGTAATCTCAATGAAGATGGAATTTCTTCTACCTGTGCTGATAGATAGATATTCAAATCTTTGTATTCTGATCCATACTATCTCATTTTTCTCTATCTTCTTAAATTTCATGAGCATCAATAAATCACTCAGACTTTCTTTTCTTTTTTCTCACTTTTAGCCATATACCTCTTTTTCCAATCATAAATTTTCTGACTCATATCCCTTTTGCCATTCTTACACTAAAAATGTCAATGGTATATAATCAGTTTCCTTCCAAAACAAATTTCTCATCTATACCCATATGTTTAATTATTACACATATGAAGATGAAGCCCAAATCTTTATCTTTATTCAGAATCTCTTCCCAGGTATCTAAAGCTGAATTTCCAGCCATTTGTTAGATGTTCCAGTAGAACCTCAGATTCCATGTGTATAAAACTGAACTCATCTTTATTTAGCATAAGTCTAAACCCCTTCCCATCTTCTGTTTTTCTGTTAATAGTTCCAGTATCCTGGCATTCTCCTTGACTTATAAACTTAAAAACTTGGAGTCTTTTTGACTCTCATCTCCAACCCTTGCATGTAATAGTCATCATCCTGCCTGTTTTTTCCAGTTTTTTCCTACTTCAAATCTATCATTCTACCAAAATTCGAATGTTGAAGATAAGATTTTATTTCATGGGGTTTTTAAAAATGCATCTGAAGGAGAAGATTACAAGTTTTTCTCTAACCATTTCCTTTATATAACCTAAACCACCATGATCCAACTTAATTTATTTCCTCTTGTTCTGTTCTAAATGTTGTGGAAACTGGTTCATTATAATAGCCTATGTAATAACCTTTGACCTTAACTCTTCAAAGATGATTAATCATTGATCCTTTAACTAAATTGTTCTCAAATTTTGTTCATTGATTTTTGTGTAAATATCAAACATCACTATTTATCTCTCTCTTCTACATGTTTTCAAAATAATGTCAAGATTTCTATTCTATTCAAAAGGAAAGAGAAAAGTAACATACTTTTGACCATGGGTAGAGAGATAATGCTGGAATAGAATAATAAGCAAGAGGGAGATAATAATGATAAACCTACCTCCCCTTCAGATCATCATCCTGTATCTCTCTTTTCAAAGCCAAAGCACCTAGAAAATCCCACCTGCTCTCATTGCTTCTATTTCATCTTCCACTAAGTTCTCATTTGTTTATAATTAGGTTTCCATCATTACCAAGTTACCAATGATCCCTTAACTGATAAACCAAATGACCCTTTCTTAGTTCCCATCAATCCTTGACCTCCCTGCCACTCACATTTCATACCCCTAAGTTTTCCTACTATATACTCTCCCTCTGTGTGTGTGTGTCTCTGTGTGTCTCTGTCTCTGTCACTGTCTCCGTCACTGTCTCTGTCTCTGTCTCTCTCTTTCTATGCTCCTCTGTCTCCCTCCGTCTCCCTTTGTCTCTCTGTCTCTGATTCTCGTTTTCTATTTGTCTCTGTCTCTCTCTTTCTCTGTGCTGTTTCTGTCTGTGTCTCTATCTCTCACAGTCTCTGTGTCTCTGTCTCTGTCTCTCTCTATCCCTCCCTTTTTCTGCATTTTCCTCCCCCACTTGATTTTCAGGGCATTGCTCTCTCCTGGTTCTTGTCCTATGTTAGTGATTATTCTTTCTCAGTTTTCTTTGCTGGATCATTATTTATCTCCCATATCCTTAGACTAAGTTTCCCAAAGGATTCATATCTCCTCACCTCAGCCACCAAGATTCTGCCTTGGGCCATTATATTTCTATGTATCCCCTCTGGGTTGATGATCCTATCAACTCTTATAGGATCAATTATTATATTTATGTATATGGTTCCCATCCATATGAAAGAAAGAGATACAGAGAAAGAAAGGTCTGTGTGTTGAGATATGTAAAAACTGAATCCATATTCAGGTCAACAGCAGGAAAAAGCAATAAATTCTAGACCTTATAGAAGTGCTTTAACACCAAATTTCAGTGTGTGAATGTATGGTCTTATTTCCTGCTATGCAATACAAAAGAAATTTGAATGTATTTATGAAAATTAAATCCATTTAAATAACATTAACTGATAATACATGATTTTGAAGAAGACCAAAGATCTTAGTTGAAAGAATTATTTAGATTTAGTAATTAAAGCAAAAACGGTCCCCAAATTAATTAATTTTCTCACTTCTTCCATGCTGGGGCATTTATTCAGAAGGGCATAAGTACTTCGGAAAATATTACAGATTTGTGATTTATAGTGGTTTTTTAATGGACCTAATTATATACTATGTTCTGGAAATATGTTGTAAAATGTTTCCTATTCCATTAAGCAAAAGTAAAACTCATACTAACTTGTTACTGATATTTATCAATCTGAATGTTTAAAGAAAGGTAATATGGCATAATGGATAATAGATTAGAAGTTAGGAAACATGAGTTTTTGTTTCAGTCAGTAACTTATAGTGTGACCTGAGGCAAATCAGTTTACCTTCTTGAACCTCAGTTTCCTCATCTGTAAAATAAACACGGGAGAATAAGAAGATCTCAAAGCTCCCTTCCCACATTCAAATTTTATGATGTTCTTTCTTTGTTGGAACTGCAGTGACCTTGCACAGAGTGAAGTCTTTTGACTTGCATTCACTAATCACATTAAAGTATAAGGATCAAATAGTCAGAATACAGATCCTCAGTTCTCCCCTGGTGAGGGAAGAGCTAGTCTATCCAAACTTCCCCCTTAATTTCTGGGTCACTAAATATCTAATTGTTTTAAAATAGGATTAATCTGGATCTAAGAGAGGAGCTGAAGCAAGCAAAAAGGAAGGTTTTAGCTTTAGAATTTATATAATATGAAAAAGCAAAGGTTGTGTATCTTTCATCTCTAGCCCCCACCAAAGAGTGTTCTTATTCAAAATCTGAGATACTTGGGCTTAATATTTAAAATTATGGGCTCCCCTAGGTCCTAATGGACTCTTTCTTCAAACTACTTGATATTCATGCTGTATACATTATGTATATTCTTATACATCTTCAAGTTGTCTCCAAATTGTCTTCAAATTATATTAGAATATAAGCACCTCAAAGGTTGGAATTGTTAATTTTGATTTTGTATCCTCAGTCTTTGGTACAGTATCTTACATATAGTAAGCACTTAAATACTCGCTGACTGGTTGGGCAATTGATAAGCTGAGTACTTTTAGAAATTTTATTAGCTATTTCTAGGCAGAATCAAATCAAGAGATCTTTATGACTAATAAACATTGACCAATAAACACTGAATGGCTATTGAAGAGGGCTCTGTTGTTGGTAGGCTGTAACAACAGAGAGATAACCATAGAAGTTATATGTTTATAACTTTGGGTATCCCATTAGTTCATTTATTGAATCTCAGGCAAACTTTTCCCCAAAAGTCAAATATTGAATTATGAGTCTGTATTTGAATATAATGTGATGGATTATGAATTTAGAGAATCACAAGACCTACCTGTATCATCCACTACTGCCAAAGATTTCTGTAATTGAGTTAACCCATACAGAAAAATAGCTTTGTTTTCTAACACGAATAAACCTTAGGAAAAGATATCTTCTGCAGTACTGAAACTGTTACATGAGGGGGAAAAAAGATACTTTCTTCTATCTTGGTTTGATAACTCTCCTAGATTCAATAGGCATTTCCAAATCTTTAAAGAAGCTCCAAGCTACTGATCCTCACTTATATAAGGCATTTCCCCCCGAAGGAGGTCAAGGAATAGATAAACAGAAAAGTCATAGAATTCCAGGGAATAATGGACTAACCACCTTTCCTCATTACCTTATCCCAAATGATAATAAACTACCTTTCCTGAGAGCTGGCCAAAAATTGGGAAATGTTAGTGAACCCCCTTCTGCCTTACCTCCTGTGATCATTTAAGATTCAGAACTCAGTGGAGTTGGAGAGTATTTGTTCTCCGTCCTTCACATGCAATAATAGTATATTCAATGTGTATTTTCTATTCTAACATTCTCACTCCCAGACTAAAAGGCCATGTTCTTTCCTCATACGCACAATTTCCCAACTTACAAATACTTATATTATTTTCCTTAGCCCATGTTTCAACTTTTTTTTTTAAACCCTTGTACTTCAGTGTATTGTCTCATAGGTGGAAGATTGGTAAGGGTGGGCAATGGGGGTCAAGTGACTTGCCCAGGGTCACACAGCTGGGAAGTGGCTGAGGCCGGGTTTGAACCTAGGACCTCCTGTCTCTAGACCTGACTCTCACTCCACTGAGCTACCCAGCTGCCCCCAATGTTTCAACTTTTTACATTGTGTACATATAAGATCTTGAACTGAATATTTGTCTTAAAAGGGTATGAGTAATGTAACTTGCTGAAGATTATCACATAACTCTCACCTTCTATACTTAGGTTTGTGCATATGATTAAAAAATGTACATTTTTCATAATTTAAAAAATAATGTGTATCCTTTTGAACAGAAAGTGTGAATGCATTTTCTAAAAAACAAAATAAAAACTCCTGAACTTGACTTCTATAGAGTAAATTACCTGCTAGGAAAAGCTATTACAGTATCTACTATTGTATGTGCCTAGCATAATGACTAGCAAATGATCAATTAACAAGTATTTATTTAAAAACCCACTATACAAGGCACTCTGCTAACTATATGGGTGGGGGGGGAAGAGGAGGAGTAAAATGAATGAAACAATCCTTACATACAATGACCTTATATTCTAGTGAGTGAGGCAACACAGACATATGAAACTATGTGCAGAATAAATAGGAAGATAATAAATACAAATACATAAAAAATAGCTAAATGCAAAATAGTGTGAAACAAAATTGGAGAATTCTTAGAAACTGAGGGCATCAGTAAAGGCTTCATGTAGAAAGTGATGTTTAAGCTACAACAAGATGGAAATAAAGAAGTAAAGCTTTAAAAAAAACCACAATAATATTATCTGCCTTCAGGGAACTTACTATCAGTTAACTGAGGGAGGACTACCACCTCCAGTTTGAGGGCTTGATGAGCCCTTTTCAGAACTGGTTAGCCACTTTTTGTACCTACCTTCAAACACTCTCTTCTATGGCTCCAAGAAGCTATAGTATGCACAGGAGCCATGTTGAATCTCAGCAGATGGGCTAAACCAGATTGAGGGTAACTGCTGGGCCTCAAAACTATCAGTGGCTTGGATGGGATGTCTGCCCAAGGAGATGAAGATTTCTCTTGGCTGAATTGATGGATGAGAAAATTGATGGATGAGAATACTTTGTTCCAAAAGCTATGAAGGTGGCTAAAGCAGGCACTGTATAGTGCTTAAAGCCATGTCAAATATCAAAGGTCATCCACTGCATCCCTTGTCATTACTATTCATCCTGAATTTTGTCTAGTCACTGGTCTTCTTTGATGACTTTTAAAGAGAGAGTGAGGCTAACAACTTTGTCACAGATCTACCTCACTTAAATCCAATTCAGTAGGGAGTCAGGGCATAATCCTGTGGTGTCATTAGTCCTCTTCAAAATGAAAAACAAATGACATCAGTTAATTAGATGAATGTTTATAATACAAATTAGAGTAAGATTGATCTATCAAAAGGAACAAGTGGAGTAGCCTGAAATTTTTTAGGAAAGATGGATCACCTCTAGCTAGGGGAGAAAGTAAAGACAATAAAAGAAATAATACTTGAGCAAGGACTTGAAGGAAAGAAGGATTTTGATAGATTGAGATGTGGCTGGTTCTCTTTCCAAGCCTGAGAATGTCCTATATAGACATGTAGAGGAAAGAAAGTGCTGGATCAAACTTGGTGACTGCTAATATTCTAGTTTGATTGGAATGGAAATTGAGCATAGGGAGGCTAGTTTAGAATTCCGGGTTTACCAGTCTATTCTAACCTATCTTTCTAGCCTCTCCTTTGCTTGATTTCCATTCTAATAAAACAAGAATATTAGCAGTCACCAAGTTTGAAAAGAGAACCAGGCACATTTCAATCTATCAAAATCCCAAAGTTAAATAAAATTCTTCCTTGGTATAGATGAAAAAATTAGAAATGAAGAACATAACACATTTGTTAGCATAGATGTTGCCTAATTATGTCACTCTTCTTCCCCTTATCTATACTTAGTGTGGGCTGTGCTGGATATTCATATGTGCTTCTGTCCTAACAGGCAAGTCAACATGAAGTAGTCCTGCCTATTGGCAATACAATAAATGTATTCTTCCCTAAGTAGACAGACTAACATGTAAGTAAGTGGGCAATCATTTCCCAGCAGAACCCAGCCATAACACTATAGGCTGTGCTAGATGACCAGTAATGGGTGTTCCTTACCAAAGGCCAAGATAGCAAACAGATGATTTCCACCTAGCCCCTATCCATGGTTCCCTTTCCTCACTCTCAGCTGGACCATTCTCTGTCCTCCATCTCCACCACAGAAGCTTCCAGGATATAGCAATTACAAGGAGATTGTGTTTCCTAGGGAATAAGCAAACTGCTGGGGCCTGAGAAGTTGGAGAGGAAGAATTATTGATACAAAGCTATGATTTGGTGAGGACATGGAGCCATGATACTTTGCATGAATAATTGTCAATGGTCAACATCAAATGCAAACGCTATTTTTTAGTCAAAATTTTACTCTTGTGTGGTTTAAGGACTCTTTCCTTAACTTTTTCTTCTAAGTTGACTTAATCTTACTTAACTTTTCTCCCTTCATATAAGTGGTAGAGTGCTAATGATCAGTGTTTATTTTTATAGCAAAGGAATTTCCAGGAGGTCTAGATTCCTTTAACAATCTTATTCAGAAATATAACAATAAACAAAACTCTGAAAATTATTTAAGTAGATTTTTATGTTCTCACTTGATCCTCACATCTATCCTGTTAATTGGCCAGGGAAGATAAGAAAACTGAAACCCAGAGAATTAAATGAACTCATCCAATGTCACACAAATGATAAAAAGAAATTCAGCATTGCAAAACCAAGCTTTACAATGAAGAAGAGAATAAACATGCAGAGTTTTCAAGGCAGAACACAACATGTTCCTTGTTGGAAGGAATAGATGGATGTGAAGTATTATCTGAGATTAGCAATATATGCTCATATAGTAAAAACTATTAGGCATTACATAAATATAGAAATACAATAAGCAAGTCAAAAAAGTATACTAATTCAAAATTTTCCCTTAAATTACCATTTATAAATTCAAGCTGCACATCCATTTTAAAATAGTTATAGAAAAATGGCAAACTTCATCAGGGTTTTCTTTGGCTTAATACTTAGATGCTACACTTCAAGAAATGAAAGTAAATTGGAGTTAAATTAATTTATATTTCCTATTCAACTTATGAATACTTGTGGTCATCCTCATATTGCATATGTAAATTGTAAATAGATCTATTCAAGGAAAATGACATAAATACAGACCCCAATTTACCCTCAATTGCTACCTGAGAGACTATGTATTTGAAACAAACTTATAGGAGAAAAAGTCTGCAGAATACAAAATTGAAGCCGGTATGTGAAAATGTAACTGAAATTAATTTTCCAATATATTACATTCTAATGTTTCTATAGATCTAAGATCTTATGGGTTTGGGTACTCTTTCTACCAGTGCATATTACATCTAATTCATACCTCCTCACGCTGTGCAGTTCTCATCAATATCCTTCCATAGTTTCTGTTCTCTATAGTTCTAAAATGTCGAATTGATATTTCTAAAACACTGGTTTAATCACATAATTGTCCTACTCAAGAAGCTCCAGAAATGAAGACATATTATGGGAAGATGACAAAGTAGGATGTGAATCTTTCTCATACTCCTAATAACCCCCACAAACAACCAAAAATAACTCCACAGAATCAATGCTAAAAGTGACAAAAACAAACATGAGACCATAGTGAAGCTGAGCAGCCAGGGACAGCTATAAAGGAAGGTTTCTAACTTATCTGATTTCAGTCTCTCACAAAAGACCCTGGGGGGAGGAGTAGAACAGAGTAGAAACAATTAAGGCAGTCTCTGTGGGACAGAGGGCAAGCCCACCCTATTTGCTGAGCCCTGGAGGTTGTATCCCTGAGGATACCTCAGAGGGCTGGCACCAGAAGCAGCTGTATCTCCTGCTTCCTCAACTCTGGACACCTCTTGCTGGCCCATAGCTGGAGATTATTGGACTGGACACCACAGAGTCTATGGACATCAGATTCTAAGGAAAGGAACTCAAGCTTCAAGGCTAACAAATGAGGAATTTTGAAGGCCTGACAACAAGAACTAGAAACATGTTGTATTCTGGGCTGTAGTATTAGAAAGGAAAAGTGAGGAAGGGGCAGGAACAAATGAGTGTGGTCGCTAGGGAACTAGAGCCCTGGAAGCTCTGGTGTCTCTCAAGAGAGTGGAGTCCCTGGTTACTGCCAGAGGAGGAAGTGAACTGGCCATTGCCACTGCAGTAGCAGAAACGCCCACAGGTTCTGATTGGAACATCTGAGGTAAATCATAGACTAGGGCATGAGTGAGGAACCTGGGAGTACATCAGATCCTAGTATATAAAAACTCACATAGTAAACAAGCAAACACAAAGAAATCCTGAAACCTGAGATAACATATACATCAACATAGTAGGAATCCTGAGACTCTAGAAAAAAGTCAATAATTAAGTCTACTGGCCTCACTGCTAAAAAATAAAAATAAAACTGAGAAAGAGCACAAGTGATAGCTATTATGGGCTTAGAGAAGACTTTGGCTCAAACTCAGAGGACAGTGAAGTAAAAATACCTACTTCTAAATCAGCAAAGACATACATAAATGATCACAAGCTTAAAAAAAGCTTTTGAAAGAGCTTTAAAAAGATCTCAAAAATCAAATGAGAGAGATTAAGGAAAATTTAGAAAAAAATAAAAGCAATGCAAGAAAATCAAGAAAATTATGAAAGATCACCCAATTAGAAAAAGAGATCCAGAAACTCATGGGAAAAAATGACTTATTTAGAACTAGAATTGTACAAAGGGAAACTAACAGCAAATCAAAAGAATAAAATAATAAGAGAATATGAAGCATCTTATGACAAAAACCCCTGGAAAATAGATCAAGGAGAGACAATATAAGAATAGTTGAACTCCCAGAAAGTTATAAAAAAATTATTTAGACAACAAATTTCAAGAAAATATCAAAGAAATTTTCCCAGAAATTTTAGAATCGTAGGCTAAAATATAAATCAAAAGAATCCACCACTTACCACCTCAAAGACACCCAAAAATGAAAGTACATGAGAACATCATTGCTAAGTTCTGTAGCTCCCAGGTTATGCGGGAAAAAAACTACAAATAACGAAAAAAGAAAATAATTTAAATTCTGTGACGCTACAATCAGAATAACACAAAACTTAGCAGCCACAACATTAAAAGAACAAAGAACATGGAACATGGAATTTCATTAAGCAAAAGAACTGAGCTTACAAATGAGAATAACATATCCAACAAAGCTGAGCATAGTAATAAAAGGTTAAAAAATGGACATTTAAAAAACTAAAGGAGTTTTAACTGTTTCTGAGGGAATACCCAGAGGTCAGCAGAAAATTTGATTTCTAAGAAACATAAAAAGATAATGAATGGTTAATCAAAAACAACCCAAAGGGAACATCTGGGTAGCTCAGTAGATTGAGAACCAGGCCTAGACATGGGAGGTCCTAGGTTCAAATCTGGCCTCAGACACTTCCCAGCTTTGTGACCCTGGGCAAGTCACTTAACTATCATTGCCTACCCTTACCACTCTTCTGCCTTGGAGCCAATACATAATATTGACTCCAAGACTGAAAATAAGGGTTAAAAGATAAAAGCAACCCAAAAGGTCAAATTGTATGATTCCTATATGGGAAAATGTAATATGTGAACCCTAGGAATAGTAACATTGCCTGGATTTTTTGAAGGGAGATGGATGGATGGAAAATTTTAGGTTTATGTGAATGTACTGAATGAGTTGAAATTGTAGCAGAATAATCAAGGAAGAGGTAGAATGGAGTTACTATCTCACACGGAGGAAGAATGAATAGAGGAACTGCTATGGAGAAGGGGATAAAGGGTGGAGGACTGGTAGTAATAGAACTCTTCTCTTATCAGACCTGGGATAAAGACAAAACAACATACACAATTAGAAGGGTAAAAATCATAACATAAAGAGAAAAAGTAGAAAAGGGCAGATGGGTTAAGGGAAGGACTATGAGTCACCTTAGGGGACTGAGGGAATAAGAAAAAGAAGGGTATGTTAAGAGAAAGGAAGGCAAAGGGATAAGAAAAAGGAGTTATCCCTATAGGAGAATACATATCAAAAAGTAGGAAGGCAGAGTTGTGGAGAGATCAGGAAGTGGTTTTTGGAAAGGTGAATAAGAATTAAAAGGAAAAGGGAAGGATCTTTGGAAAGGTGGACCAATATGGAACAAGGAGGGCAAAGGGAGAGGATTAGGGAGGATTTTGGAGAAGGGGTTGAATTGGAGAGCTATTGATCTAAGGAAATTGGACATTTGTGGAAAAGAAGGAAAATGACAGTGAGGAAGAATAGAATAGATGGGAAAACACAGATACTAACTACAACATTGAATGTAAATGGGATGAATTCATCATGAGAAGAAAACAGATAACTGAAAGTCTCAAATACAGAATGTGAAAAGAAACACATTGAAAATGAGATACCTATATTAAAGTTGAGGGGCTAGAGCAGAATATACTAAGCCTCAAGTGATCCAGAGAAGGTTGAGGTTGCAGTCATAATTCTGAGAGTTGGAGCTAAAATGGATATAATCAGAAGGGATGAAGAGGGTAACTATATTATGTTAGGTGGTTCTATGGTTAATGAAGCATTAATATTGGACCTGTTTGCACCAAGTGTTATATCACATCCAGATTTTTAAAGTTAAAATGAAATAAGATATAATTGGAAATCTACCTTTATTGTTATATATAACAAAATAATAATAGTGGAGGACTTTATTTTTCCCCTCTCAAAATTAGATAAATCTAACCAAAAATAAATTTAAAAGTTAAGGAGATTAATAAAATCTTAGATAAGTTAAATATGATAGATATCTGGAGAGTCCCTCCATACTTACATGAGGCTAGTAGTAGATCTAAGTCTGAGCATACACATAATCCAAACATAGTTTCTAGGTAGATAAGGGAGATAACAATGGTATAGAGTGCGTGTATATTCTGCAAAAACAGTCTTACTTTAACACTCATATTATAGAGGTAATCCTGTAATTAAACAAAAGTTCCACTAGGTATGACCAAGTTGAAGACACTTGGTTTTGGAAAGAGTATGGTCCTGAAAGATTATTTCTGCTACCTAAAGACTAATATAGCTATAGTCCTGGTAATGTTTGTTAACATAACAAGACAAGTTAGGTATATCAAATTAAATGATGAGAGGATCATGGAGAAACAGGTTTAATATTATGTTGCTAGAGCAGCTATGTACTTTTTTTCCAGAAAACATGATGGAAATTTAAATTAAGAGATATAAACTATTCAAACTCTTTAACTTGGGGATCTTATTACTAAGACTAGTCCCTAAGGACATTATTGACAGGATAAATATTTGTGTACATATGAAAATATTCATAGAAGCTATGTTTGTAATGTCAAAATAACTTGAAATAACTCAAATGCAACAATTGGAAGAAATGGATGAACAGATTGTGATATTGGAATGTAATGGAATATATTTTCATTAGAAATGACAAATATTGGAAATATGAAGATAATAAAGGAAATAAAGGAAGAGATGAAGAGAATTAAAAAGAGAAAAATACAAATAGTGACTACATTTTTTAAAAAAGCCACATTAAAAAATAGCCACAAAATCAAGAGAAAAAAGGATCAAAGTAAAACAAATTCAAGGGAACTCGGAAGCAGAGGATGCTTATATTAGCACATATGTATAACCTACATACTTTTAAGCAAATTGAAACAATGTGGAGTTTGTGGTTTTGCATATAATTGTTGCATATGTTTATAAAAATGTTTGTGATGATGGTGGTTACCAAGTATATAATATTTTAAAACTGGAAAAGAAAAAAAGAAAATAATCTGTTGAAATTATTGTATTTTTAAAGCAAGCCATACATAACAGAAATCCATTGTTGCACATAAAAATCTTTTCTGTTCTACTATGTATGTGGAAATATATGATAGTTTTGTATTTGTTAAATACATAATAATTTTTAAAGAAACTCTAGTAATTCACCATTTTCCCTGTGATAAACTATAGACTCTTGTTTTGGGAATTGAAAGCTTTTATAATCTGACCATAGCTTACTTTATCTAAGCAGATAATGCTATACATCAATTCCCTTCATACTCTTCATATTTCAGCTGAATTATCCTACTTTATGATTCCTATATGTGACATTCTATCTCTGTACCTTGATTCATGGAAGGGAAACTCTGTCAAAGGAGAGAGGATGAAAAGAAATCAGGTGATCAAGTAGAGGAGTTAGGCTTGAGAAAAAGTGAATCCATTTCATCATGTGAGACAAGAGTAAAGAAAGAGAAAGTGGCAGAAAGCCTATGAGTGAAGGAGATGAGAAAGAAAGGATGAGAGAGTTCACAGAAAATGGCCTAGGTTTTTTTCAGTAAAATATGAATTAAGATTCTCTAGCTAAGAGAATGGTGGGACAGGGAACCATAAGAGATAGGAGAACAAAGGCGATAAATGGTGGAAGTAGCTAACACTATAACTTGACTGGGCATAATGAATGATATGATAGGGAAGATAGAGATTCAGGAAAGGAAGACAATGAAGAGTTGAACTTATATGGAGTTGAACTGGCTAACTAAGGAGTCAAGATGGAGAGAAAAAGATAGAGTAGCTAATGCAGGGGAAATGGCTTTGAAGGGAATTGAAATATCTAGGAACTAGAGGTAACAGTGTGGGCTCAGAGTAGAGTATTTTAAGGAAAGGCATAAGGAGAGTTGAAATGCCAGTGGATGAAAAAAAGAAGTGAAAGAGTTAAGGAAAATATTTTGAGGACAAGAGAAAAGTAAAAGAGAAGAAAGGAGAGAAGAAAATAGGCAACCTCCCTGATCAAGGTGAAAGAGTTGGAATAATACTTCTTCCACTCAAAATAATCAAATATCCAATTATCTAGAAGCTTGGAACCTGAGTTTTGAAAATTCAACATAGAACATGCTCACATACCTTAATACTGTTGTAAAATTCATTATTCTAGTATTTATTCCCAAATAACTTTTGGAAAGTTCCCCTTCCCTATCTGTACTAATGTGATCAATACCCAGAAAAACACAAGTTCCCCAGTCCCATGAAGAAAATTCAGGAAAGAACGAATTTGCTTATTATTTTAAAATAACATAAAGGTATTTTTCTTTTTAAGCCACAGAAATATGGTCATAAATCTAGTTCTAGAGAGAACCTCAGGGACTATCTAGCCCAATGCCCATATCCTATGCTATATGTTTCTCCCTTCAAATCCTTCCTGATAGCAATGAAAAACAAGTAAGAAAATAAATGACACAATAAAAAAAAACTATATTTGAAAACGTAGCTAACATCATGTTTCCTCATTCCCTTTTCTCCTCAGAAGGTGTGGTTCTTTGCCTATATCTGGGTCATGTCCAATTAATATGAGTTCAGGGCTATTTATATTTACATTATTGTAGTCATTGTGTTTTGTTCTTTTTTCTTCTGTCTTCACTCTGAATTAAACCCTATGAAGGTTGTTATGTTGATTCCATGCTACCATCTCTACATAACAAGGTCTATATTAGAGCTGACTTTATATGAGTTCATTTTTATGTAAATTCTATATTTTGAATGGAGACATAAAATGCAAACAGACTCACCTTAAAAGCAATCTAGTACAGTCAGTGGTAATCACATTTTTCTTTTCCTAGTAAACAGACATTCTCTTTATACGTATAAACCTTACCTTCTTGAGGCCCAGTTTTTCAACTTTTTGAGAGTTGATGGAAGTAAGGAAAATATACAAGCCTTTAATAGCTACCTTCCTTATTTCTCTCTCTGCAAAAATGTTCCTGAAGTAGAAGTTATATAGGGATAGGGCTTGGTTTATTTGAGAAACACAGAAAAGGTGCTCTTTCTGAACATAAACAAATAAGTAAATAGGTAAATAAATAAAGCTTTCAATGTTAGCTAAAGATAATTTTGAAATTTTTACCTTAAAACTAGTTGGAAAAACAGCTTCTAAGTCAAGAAGTCCTGCATTCAATTACTATTCCATCCAACACACACACACACACACACACACACACACACACACACACACACACACACACAGAGATAGTGTAATAATCTCTCAGTGCTCCGAAAAATTCTACAAGACAATAAATTGCTAAGATATTACTTATTGGCTATGAAGCAGATGCTATGGAATGTCTAAAACTTATTTGGCCAATGAAGATGCCAAGGTCATCCAATGTATCCCAGGTCATTGCCAGACATACTGATAATTATCTTGCCACTGGACTTCAATGACTATGAAAGAGGATAAAGCTTATGATTTTGTGCAACTTGTGCAACTCACTTAAATCCAATTCATGTGCAAGTAAATATATCATCCCATGATGTCCTCTTTGAAAATAAAGGACAAACAACAATTTATGGAGATTGATTTTACTAAGAACTCTCAAGACCGCCACTTAGACACAGTAAAAGTCCAGACCTCTGTGAAAACCCCTTACACCAATCAAAACCAAAGTATTTTGAGGGGAAAAAAAACAAATATAAAAAGAGTACAGAGCTGGGGGACCCCCCTACTAGATTCAACTTAAAAGGTACACCAAAAAAAGCCTGAATTCTTGAATTCTTGGCAGTAAGGAAAAGGAATAAGGAAGACCCCAGGATCCCTCTCCCACTGACTGCTCTAAGAGTCTTGCTGACTAAGTTCCTAGGGAGAAGGCTGCAACCACTACAGAATACCATAATATTAACAGGGCAGGAAGCACAGTTCCCTTCAGCCTCCATACGTAGGACAACAAAGGAAAGTAATAAATGTTGGAGGGGATGTGGCAAAATTGGGACTCTGATGCATTGCTGGTGGAGTTGTGAATTGATCCAACCATTCTGGATGGTAATTTGGAACTAGGCTGAAAGGGTTTTAAAAGATTGCCTACCCTTCGATCCAGCCATACGACTGTTGAATTTATACATCGAAGAGATAAAAAGGAAAAAGACTTGTACAAAAATGTATTATATATTTACATATATATACATATAGTACGTATATATAAAATATTATAGCAATGCTCTTTGTGGTGGCAAAAAATTGGAAAATGAGGGGATGTCCTTGGACTGTGGTATCTGTTGGTGATGGAATACTATTGTGCTAAAAGAAATAATGAACTGGAGGAATTCCATGTGAACTGGAAAGACCCCCAGGAATTGATGCAGAGCAAAAGGACCAGAATCAGGAGAACATTGTACACAGAGACTGATACACTGTGGCACAATCGAATGTAATGGACTTCTCTACTAGAAGCAATGCAATGATCCAGAGCAATGCTGAGGGACTTATGAGAAAGAAAACAATCCACATCCAGAGAAAGAACTGTGGTAGGAGAAACACAAAAGAAAAACAACTGATTGATCACATGGGTCGATGAGGATATGATTGGGGATGTAGATTTTAAACGACCCTAGTGCAAATATTAATAATTTAGAAATAGGTCTTGATCAATGACACATGTAAAACCCAGTTGAATTGTTTAATGGCTAGGGGTGGGGAAAGATAGGAAGGGAGGGAAAGAACAGGAATCATGTAGCCATGGAAAAATATTCTTAATTAATTAATTAATTGAATTTAAAAAAACTATACCAATAAAATCAAAAGACCTGTTGGAAAATAAATTAACCTCACATATGGCTTAGAACCATCAGTTTGGGTTTAGTAAGGTCATCTACTCTAAATTATTCTCAGGGTCAAGAGATTTTCAGAGCACCTAGATCACTTTGGGGACTATACTGATTGTAGGGAATTAACAAGAAATAAGGAGGGGCAGCTGGGTAGCTCAGTGGAGTGAGAGTCAGGTCTAGAGACAGGGGGTCCTAGGTTCAAACCCGGCCTCAGCCACTTCCCAACTGTGTGACCCTGGGCAAGTCACTTGACCCCCATTGCCCACCCTTACCACTCTTCCACCTAGGAGACAATACACAGAAGTACAAGGGTTTAAAAAAAAAAAGAAAAAAGAAAGAAAGAAGGTAGTCAAGTTTAGAAACCTTGATGGAAGACTACTACTGCTAAATTTAAGCTTAAATTGGATATGCACTTATTAAATAAATACAGCCCACACAGCACTTTATTAGGTACAAATTGATAAGGGCATATATGGGAGTGGGAGTGGAGTAGCTATAGAGATGGAAGAAATCCAAACTAATATTATAAAAATGATTCCTGCAAGTCATACCAAAATGTTTGCTTCAGCTCCTCATTTCTATTTCCACTATAGTCAATATATTTCAGACAGAGAAAGCATGAATTACAAGTTTATGACTATCTTTTCCCTTTACTAGAAGAGCTACTTTGGCACAAAGAACTATGGATTCCCTGCTTCAGGACTTGCCTCCTTATTTTAACAATGGAAACAAGACACTAGCACTATAGGGGAAGAGCATCCTTTTCTCTCTGTATAAGCATATGCTATGTTATATTCTTCTAAGTTATAATTATCATTGTGTAGGAAAACCTGGAGTTTACTTTGTAGTGTTTCACTGTCCACTTGTGTCCAATCCATGGCTATTTAAAATAGTGATGGTTCTCAGGTGGAGTTTTGCAGAACAGAGGAGAGAGAGAGGTAGGAGAATCCTCCTCCAACCTGTCAAAGGCTGTTACTGTCTCAATCACTAGAGAACTGAAACCCATTAGACGAGCAAAAGAATTATTTTACTTAATAAATGTGTATATATCTGTGCATCTCTGTATATGGACATATTCTTGAATAAAAGCAGAGTAAAGTAAGCAGAGCCAGAAAAACAAGATGCACAGAAACTAACTAAAAGGCAGCTGAACTCAAATTTATTGCAATGACTAATCTTGGTCTGGAAGTTCAGATATTAGAATATGTTTCCTTGGTACATAGGTGAGGGACTGTGGGGACAAAATTTTGATTGCACTGACAAATGTGAACATTTTATCTTTTTGTTTCATGTAGTTAATTCTCTTTGTTAGAAGGAATTGTAATAACAGTACAGGAATACCACATTTTATTGCACTTCACTTTATTGCACTTCAAAGATATTACTCTTTATTACAAATTGAAAGTTTGATGCAACCCTGCATCAAGCAAGTCTATTAGAGCTATTTTTCCAATAACATGTCTTCACATCACGTTTCTGGGTCTTATTTTGGTAATTCTCTAAGTATTTCAACCTTTTTTCATTATTATATCTGTTAAGGTGAACTTTATATTACTATTGTAAATGTTTTGGGGCTTCATGAGTTGTGCCTATGGAAGATGGTGAATATAGATGAATGTTGTGTTTTCTAACTGCTCCACCAACCTGCCATTCCCGTCTCTGTCTTTCTCCTTTGGCTTCCCAATTCCCCAAGGCATAGCAATACTGAGAAATATTACATAAACTTAAAACATAAAAAGCATTGGCAGAGTTTGAGAAAATTGACTTCAATTTTGAAAGAACTTCTGTAAGTAAAATGCTCTCAAACAGTATCACATGCTACAAAGCAATCTTTTGTGAAAGGAAGAGTCATTCAATGTGGCAAATTTCAAATTACCACAACTATCCAAACCTTTAGCAACAAACACCTTTAATCATTCAACAGCCATCAATGGCAAGGCCAGATATTCCACCAGAAAAAGAATTAGAACCCACCAAAGGCTCAGATAATAGTTAGGATTTTAAAACAATATTTTTAAATTTAGGTATGTAAATTGATTTTTTATTTTTCAATTTTTTAAACCCTTAACTTCTATGTATTGGCTCATAGATGGAAGAGTGGTAAGGGTGGGCAATGGGGGTCAAGTGACTTGCCCAGGGTCACACAGCTGGGAAGTGTCTAAGGCCGGATTTGAACCTAGGACTCTCAATCCACTGAGTTACCCAGCTGCCCTTTGTTGCTTCTTTTTTAGATATAATACTGTTGTACACTTAAAAGACTACAATTTAGTGTAAACATAAACTTTTACATCACTAGGAAATCCACAAAGGCATATGACTCACTTTATTATAATAATCATCACTTTATTGTGATGGTCTAAAACCTAATATGTACTGTGTCTGAGGTCTACTTGTAATAGCTAATATTTATATGAAATTTTCTATAATCCAGTCACTGTGCTAAGTGCTTTACAATTTGTATCTCATTTGATCCTCAACAATCCTGACAGGGAGGTACTATTATGCCCCCTATTTTAAATACTTGAATATAGCTATCATCTCTCTAACTCTTCTCCAGATTAAATAACTCCAAATCCTTCAGATGTTCTTCATCTATGGATGCTCTCCGTCTTATAGAGGAGTATGAAGGGAATACTATCTCCTTATTCATAGATTCTGTGGCTTTCCTAATAAATCCTAGAAATGGAAATGGGGGAGCATAGGATAGCTGTCAGTATTAAGTGCTGCCTTTGAAGAAGAATTACATGTAACTATATATTTATATCTGCATAGATGATGTAGATATAGAGACGGATATATAGATTGATAGATTGATCTATCTTTCCATATAGAGATTATGTACACATGAAGGCAGAGAGAGAGAGAGAGAGAATGTATACCCACAATTGAGTAATATATACATTCTTCTTGGTCAGGAGGATCATGGAAGACTTTAATAAGATGTAAAATATCCATAGGGGCGTTTGAATATTTAAAGGGATATTATTGGGAAGAGAGATTAGACATTTGTTTTAGGCCCAGAATGCTATACACACAAAACACACACACACACACACACACACACACACACACTGTAAAGCTATATAAACACTAACAGCAATATAAAAGACCAAAAATAATTCCCCAATATATGAGGTCAAAAAATATAAACAAAAAATTCTCAAATAAAAAAGGATTGCAGATTATTGATGGCCATATGACAGATGCACTAAGCCACTAAAAATGAGGAAAATATATGTCAAAATAACTCTAGGTTTCACCTCACACAGTACAAATTAAGAAAATGACCAAATTTTGAAATAATCAATGTTGTAAGTATTAGAAATGATACACACTATTACATTGTTGGGAGAGCTGTAATTAGCCCATTTAAGAAGGAAATAAATTTGGAATATGAGAAAACATCCAAACTTTTTTTTATTTAGCATTTTATTCATTGCTCCCCTTATTCATGCATGCTCCCCTTGGGCTTCTGGACTAATAGTCTGGATCAGAGCCTCAGCTCAGACTTGTACTTAATCTTCTTCAGTGTGTATGTGTGTGTGTGTGTGTGTGTGTGTGTGTGTGTAATTTATATTAAAAAATCCTTTTCTCTCTTACTTTGGATTTGATATAATTTTTCTAGCCTTGCTTGATCTGTTCCTTCATAGGGAGAGAAAGAGATCACTTAAAATAATTTAATTTTTTTCAATCCTTATACATGACATTTTATTCATATTTCATCTAAAGAAATTTTAAAATGGAATGAAATCTAGTTTGCCAATCAGAAGATTAAATGTAAGTCTTAGATGAGGATATGATCAAGACTTTAATCTAAGATTAAGGGGAGTGTGTGTGATGTATAGAATGCTGAATTTAAAAGTATAGACATTTTAGTCACTTTGTTATTATTCAAAATTTATTTTTAATTTCATGTATAAAATTATATATTTTTCTTCTGTAAACATCTCTATCTCTTTTTGGTTAAGGATTCATCCTTTATTTATTACTAGGAAAAATATACTATATGTTACTATTCTAATTTGTTTATGATATATTCACTTTTGTTGCCTCATATAAATTTTGAATTTATTTATGGTGTAAGACAGTGGTGTCAAACTGAAATAGAAACAGAAACATTAAATCATACATAGGAATCTCTATAGGCACATGCTACTTTAAAATAATATATTACCTGTGTTTATCCTATTTTTACTTATTTTGTTAAATATTTCCCAATTGATTTTTAATCTGGCTCAAATGCCAGTTCTGAGTATGCTAGTCACATCTTAGAGAGTATTTAACATCCATGTGTTAGAGGTCCAATTTCTTATCAGTTAGTTTTTTTCTGTGCTTTTCAATCTAGTGATCATTTTCCTTAATGAAGAAGATAAAACTCAAGAGTTTGAGTAGTTTTGCCTTCATTCTTTTATTTGCTATCTTCATCCTATATTCCCTAAAGCATTAGTATTAACTCTTGATTTTCATTTTTCTCTCAAGATTTTTTTAAAGTTCTCTTTGTTGTTCTTATAATTTATTGTAAATCTCAGCATATTCTGAGTTAAACATTACAATTTATAGGATCAATCTCATTTTTAAAAATAATGTCCCCTCAATTATTTGTTCACATTTCTATCTTCTGTAGTTGTCTCTTCTAAAATTCTAAGTTACTCAATGATTTTGTCCAATTATTGGATTATAAATTTTGAATTAGAAAGGCCTTGCAGTTCATTTTGTCCATTCTCCTATTATGGATGACTATGAAGCCCAGAAACTTTGAGCTGTTGTTCTCACTTAAATATCCCACATCTCAGCTTCATGAATTTACACATGAGATATGCTTTGATAGATGATACTCCTTCTCCACCCATTTTATCTGAGTTTTTGCTATTGAAGGTTTACCCTTCTATTGCTATATTACTCATAAATCACATCCTAATAAATCTCAGTTTTAACTGTCATTTCCTGTTTTTCTCCTCATAAAGAACATTTATAAAAGGGTTCTGTAGGTACGTAGATTGAAAGATCCAGTGGTTCTTAGGGTGTAGCAATAACTTGGATAACAAAACCCAGTATTTATAAGTAACATTGATTTTATTCCAACAACAAATCAAACATATATCCATTAATGACTTGCTATATGTGAGGAACTGCTCTAAGTGCTAGGATACATAAAGATAAATATGAAAATCCATGTCCTCATGGAGTTTTCATTCTACTAGGAATGCACACAAATAGAGTACAAAGAAAATTAAGGAGGAAGAGAACACAGGTAAGAGGGAGGATCAGGGAAGGCTTCTTAGAAGAAATGCATCTTGGGTTCAGCTTTGAAAATGAAAAGGATTCTGAAGGATGGGGATAAGTAAATGCATTTCAGAGCTGATGAATATTTGCTGAATACATGGAGGTGAGAAATAAAGTTTGAAGAAAATCTAGCAATCCAGTTTTGATGAGAACATTGGATTTGTGAAGGACAGTCAGATACAAGGCAAAATGACTGAAAAACAACAAAAAGAAGTTTGAGATGCCTATGACATATCTAGGGGCAACATCTAGGAGGCAATTAATGAGAGATGATTAATTCTGGAAAGTATTTAGAGAGATACATGTTATTGTTAGTTATCCTTATCCCAAATAGATACCCTTGGAATGTCACATACATTCTGATTATTTATAAAAGTTTAGTATAAACTGGACCTAAACCCCTCAGAAGGAAGTCACCAAATACCGGGACTTTTATTTTCTTTTCCCTGTGGCCAGTAATAAATGTCCTTTTTCCTGGTGACATTGATGTGTCCTCCATCATTTCATGAAAAGCCATAAGATGCTTCCTCTTCAAAGGGCCTAGTTACATTTTCTGGGAAGAGAACCTTATAATTATCATGCAGCATCAATGTTTGAAGGGACCCATCTTCTTCTATTGATTCTGTCACATTCACAGAACCTTCTACTTCCTGATACAGTTTAGATTCTTCTTTGTCTCTTTGCATTATTTTGCCTTTTTCTCTTTTTTGTTTTTTAATTGCAGTCAGTAGGTATTCATTCTTTCATTAAATATTTAAACCTACCCCCCAATAAGCCAGAGAACACAATTATTTAGGCCTTAGATTCCTCATCTGTAAAATGAGCCAGAGAAGGAAATGGCAAATCACTCCAGTATCTTTGTAAACAAAACTCCAAATGAGGTTGTAGAGTTGGATAGACCTGAAATGATTAAACAACAACAAACCAAGGAACATAAATCTGTTATTCCAATAATTTCTCCTTTTTTTTAAATTAAGGGAACCAGCCTCAACTTTGTATACATATAACTATCCACAAAATTACTACAGCCTCTGTAGGTTTTTGTAATACTCCCTTTACCCCCCATTCTTGCTGACAGTGAGTGCCAGAGTACTTGCTGCTAACTCCAACCTGCTGACTACCATGTCAAATTGCCTAATTGCTGAACTGAGACTCAGTCTGAGAATCAGTCCTCTGGTCTCTATGTAAGACTTTTTTGTTGTTTGTTGGTGGTAGTTATAGTTGGCTTTCTTGCCTTTTTTTTAATGATGTTTGTACCAGTACCATTTACCTACAACCGCCTGGTTCCTGCCATCATTCTCTTGTCTAGGACATATCCTGAAGAAATCCAACTCATTTAAACTTCTTGTGACTCAGTTTCTTCATCTCCTCATAGGAGTAATCATCTTAAATCCCATGAAACATTGCTAAAAAATAAGATGGACATTTTAATAAAATGGACAATATTATCTGTCTAAATGCTGAATAGAAATATTTTTTAAATCTCCCATTATTCAAAAATGGGAAAAGTTCTTTTTTTTCTTCTACAAATCAAAACATAGTCTCAAACTAATTTTTCACTTCTCATCCAAATGGCCCCAAGTTTTGATGCTATCTTATTCTCTTTTTAAGTTTATTTGAAGATCTTGACATGATGAGTTTCCAAATTCCCACCAGAAATTAGCTGGGGGAAATGACAGCATGAATCTATAAGCCTTCACTGGCTTATTTGCATTACTTCCAGTAAATGTAGCATATAGAAGCATTCTTTTTGTTTTCTTCCATTCATATTTATTTGGAAATCTGCTTTAGTTTAGTTTTTTAATGGTTTGACTTTTTCCTAAGATCAAAGACATTTGATATTGAGAGTTTCTCTCTGAGCTAGCTGTCTAAAAGAGTTCTTTTCTTCCCTCTTTTTTCCTAAGCAGGTGAGTGTGTGAGCAGCTCGTTTTATTATCTGGCAATGATCTTTCTATTCTTAGGGGGAAAAAAATGAAACAAGCAAAACAGAGTCAGATAAAAAAAAAAACCTATGGTGCATTTTCTGCTCCAGTAAATGGGTCAGACTTTGTTGAGTTCTAAATATATTAAGCTTCTATGAAATTTCTGTTTTTCCCAGACTCTGGACAAGTTGGCACGGGATATCAAAGTAGGATTTATTGTACTGCATGTCAGCTTGTATTTACATAATGACATAATTTTTCATTAAGCCCTAAATCATAGATAATCCTGGAAAATATAATGAAAAAGCAAAAGAGAATACTTGAGTGTGAGGATATCAGGTTTCATGCTTATTGGCTACAGATCTGTACTAGTCATCATGCTTATAACATAAAGTTAGCAAAGTGTTTTCTGACTTTCTTTCCCAATAGGAATAGTAGATATAAACTGATCATCACATCCTCAGTAGCTCCTTTGTGACCAATGTCTATGGCTATTCCCTGCCAGAACTGCGATCTGTGGCCATGGGAACAGTGCAAAACCAGCATACTTTAGGAGCAACCAGCCAGTGAGCCTGGCTTCATCAATACAATGCTTTAGCAATGTGTGTTAACCCACAAATATTAAACAAAAGCAGAATATAAGAAAAATATGTTGCTAAATAACTCAGAAAAGTGATTTAGATGTTGCCACTTCATAAATCAAGCAACTGCCTACTAATAATATCCTAATCCCACTTCAGGACTAGAAATGGAGTGGTATCTAGTGTGTTTCAGCATATTGCAAAAGAGGAATCATATAAGAAAAGTCGTGGAAAGAAGCTTATCAGAGAAGTGTGTGACAAGAAAATAAAGATCTTTTCTTATAAGGAATATTAAAATTAGTCTTGCAACTCATTTTAGGAGTCAATAGGCTTACAGAAACATCTATTTGAGCTACTGCTTTGCAATTGCCTGGGCCCTTTCAACTCTTGGCCCCCCAAATTCCCACCACTACCACTGTCACTACTAGAATTCATACAGGGCAGATAGGACAGAAGAGAGATATAATCAGAGCCACAGGTAGTGAAACCTGCCTTACAATCATGACAGCAGGCAAAAGAAATGTTATGAAGAGATGCTTTGGTGCAGCCAGAGAAGCATTGCCAAAAGGTAGATGAGAAGAAAGAAAAATACAAGGAGAAAACGGGGCACCCCTTTCTACCATGAAATCATAGAGGGCAGACAGAACAATTAGGGAGAGAGATGCTACTGGCTACTCTATAAATACTTGCTCTCACTTTATTCCCAGCCACTATCCCTCGAAACCATCCCTGACATAGGCAAAGTACAATAAAAATCTAGCCAGTTTTTTCCTGGTCGTTAGGATGATTAAACTTGTTTCTTATGGTAGTATGTATGTCAGTGGAGCTTTTTTGCAGTGTGATTGCTGTGGATTGGATAAGACAATCCTTATTTCCCACAAGGATGGATCCTAGAGTTGTATTCAGAGACCATATAGTCTTACCCTCTTCATTTTATAAATGAGAAAACTTAAGCTCAAGGAACTTAACAGAAGTAGTATTTGAACCTAAGTCCTCTGATTCCAGAACTGATATTCTTTCCACTCCACAGGCTTGACTATCTTTCCCTAAATCATTCTTTTGTGTGAGTTTTATGTATCTTTCTGGACCCTAGCTTGGCTCCAGCAGCCTGCTCTTAATCTCAGGACATATTTTTCCATTGTGTCTATCTATATTATTGGCAGGTCCAAACTTCTCTAGAAAGTTCTTTTGGTTTATGTTCATCTGTTCCCAAGGGAAAGAACCCAGATACCAAAATGAACTAATTATATTTCACTAGGATACAACAGTGAAGAACTAAACTCTCAACTTTTCCAGGAAGTACATGGCTTATAATATGTTGGGGGACTGAATCTTTCATAATTTTTAAAATATATGCTTGTGGGAAAAGATATTCTCTCCTTCCAATGTCTAGAAGAATTCACATAGCAGAGTACTTGTTAAGCACTTGATAGATTAATTGTCATATAATAGGAAAGGAAAATAGAAGAAAGTTGGGTGGTTGCATGTTGAACTTGAAGTAGGGAAATCCTGAATTTAAATCCTGGTTTACACAAGTTTTAGAGGTCACCTGATGCAAAATGACTTTACCTTTCTCTATCTCAGTTTCCTTATTGGAGTGATTTAGACTTGAAGGCTCCTAGGGTCCCTTCAAAGGTATAAACTCATGGTTTTAAGATTAAAGGTTAGTGAATAAAGACATCTATGTATCTTCTAAATATTACCCCTACTCTTCATTTTCACAATCGACAGCCCAGTTCTAGTTCTTTCATCACTTACTAACTATATGGATTATTGGCTATAATGAGAGTCTAGCTTATTTTTGTGACTGTATTATCTTCCCAATCCAACCATTCCACATATACAAGGAAAAAAAATCCTTCTTGGACATGATTTTTATTTTAAGAGGCAATCATGATGGAAAGTGAGCTGGTCTTAGTCAGAAATATCTGGATTCAAGTCTTTCCTTTGTTCTAGCATATACTGACCATTTGATTCTTGTTGAATGATTTTATTTCTTAGTACCCCTAGCGACCCTTCAAAAATTATAAACTGCTGAACAGGTGCCCAACTGTACTGGTAGATGGAATTTCTTCATTAAAACTCCTTATGCTAATGCAAACATGTCGCTATTCCAAATATATACATTTTTTCATTATAGCACTCCCACTTCCCAAGATGATAGAGTGGTTATCTAGTATATGAGATTCAAACTTTTATTTCACCAATTGTTTCATATTCTGCTCCATTATAGATCCCATACTATAGAATAAACAAACTTATTTGCCATTGCCCACACATGAATTGCTTTCTTGCCTTGTATGGATCATTTACTCCACCTAAGATGTTATCCTTTCTTCCATGTAAAAGGCTGCATTGTTTCTATTTATCCTGAATTCCTCGGAGGTCCATGTAATGCTTAGCAACATATCCAAGAAGCAAGGGTAAAATAGTAAAGGGAATTGACTTTTCAATCACTGGGTCATTTTGTAGATAGTGCTATGCATACAGAGTCCTACTACAGCTGCTATTCCTTTGGGTTGATAGGAGTTAATAAAAAATTTTCTTGCTGAGTATTTTGAAAATGCTTATTGACCTGCAAACCTATAAATGGTGGGAAGTACTATTTGAGAACAGCCATTAATCTATGATTTAGGTATATAGAACCACTAGAAGATTATACTTGCCATAGCAGGATCTGTAAAAATGCATTCCCACCGACAATAAGTAAAAATAATGTGAAATTGTACAAGGAGACTGGAGATTTGTCAGAGAGCTATCCAGAGAAGTAAGTTTTCACAGTTCCTTTCATCCCTGTTTTCAAATACATTTTTCTTCATTCTCAGATTAGATATTCAGCGCTTCAAAATTCAGATTTATTGCCACCTTGTTTTAGAGTATTTTTTTATTGATCAGTCAGGCCTAAAGCATATAAAACCTTTAAAAATAATGTATAACTTGTGATCCAGAAAACATTAGCCCATTAAGGTTGGTAAACTTTCAGTATTGACTCCTAAAAACTTACTCAGAATTTACATTTGCTCATAAAAGGATTATTTCTATGGTCCTTTAGGACATGACTACATTGATTCAGATAGATGGCTTAAATTTGTGGATTTAGAGTTGAAAAGGCCCTTCAAGATTAATCTAGTCCAAGGCCCTTATTTTAAAGATAAGGAAATCAAGATTCAGAAAAGGTAAGTAATTTGCTCAAGATCACATTTGTACTAAGTGGCAGAATCAAAATTTGAATGCATATATTCTCTGAAGTTAGTATTCTTCTCAATGTACTGCATTGCCTGCTTATATTCCTTCCTTTTGCTACCCAAAGAGGAGAAAAGGTTTAAATCCTATAGAACTATTTCATGGATAGGTATACACAGTACAAGATGTACCTAAATGAATTTTAAAAAAAAACCTTGATATCAGTGATTAATTTCAGTATAGTGGTAAGTAGTCCTTAATCATAATTAGAAAGTTTATGGACTTGGAACATTTAGCTTTCTCCCAAGTCAAAACCACCATGTGAGCTTGTTAATTCTTAATACATAGATATATGAAAAACACTTATTAAAGGTTAACTATGTGCCAGGAATTTTGCTAGCTACTAGTTTAAAAAATAATAGTCTCTGCTCTCAAGAAACTTACATTTTATTAGGAGGAAATGAATACTGGGAAGTGATGGCTAGAAAAGAAAAGAGAGGTTTGGTCTATAAAGGCACAGGCATGTTGAATGGAATCATGGGGGAATTCATGATGATTGATACCTTCTCTGTTTTTTCATTCCTTTGATTCTGCTTTATTATTTCTTGATTTCTCATGAAATCATTAGTTTCTAGATGGTCAAATCTGATTTTTAGGCCTGATTATCCCCTGACAGTTTTTGGTTCTCCTTTTTTTCAAATGGCCCATTTCTTCTTGCATCTCTTTCATTTTTCTTTCCCATTTTTCCTCTGTCTCTCTTAATTAGTTTTTTTTTTAACCCTTAACTTCTGTGTATTGGTTCCTTAACTTCTGTGTATTGGTTCCTTGGTGGAAAAGTAAGGGTGGACAATGGGGGTCAAGTGACTTGCCCAGGGTCACACAGCTGGGAAGTGTCTGAGGCTGGATTTGAATCTAGGACCTCCCGTCTCTAGGCTTAGCTCTCAATCCACTGAGCTAGCCAGCTGCCCCCTCTTAATTAGTTTTTGAAGTCTTTTTTGAGTTCTTCAAGAATCAGGGAAAATTTCATGGAACTTGAAACAAATTGTGAACAAAGTACATAGACTACAGAAAGAAAGAGAAAGACATATTAGAATGGGAGAAATTACCTGAGAAGAAGTGAAAATGTGCATGTCATACATCAGGGTACAATGAATAATTTGGTTAAAGCAAAAGGATATGGGAAATTGAGACTCATTAAATTGATAAAAGTTCATAAGAAGTAGATTCTTGAATGCCGATACAATGAATTTTTTTCTTTAAGTGATGGAAAATCATCAGACTCAGCCCAGGAATATGTTTTAGGTACAATCTTGAATTCGGATTCAAATTAGTATACCCAAGGAATAAATAGCAAAACTAGGATTAAAAGTCACATTCTTTGACTTGGTTTAATGCTATTTCTACCCCACTTTTTTCAAATAAATGTTAAGCTACTGAAGAATTTTAAATGTAAATTGTATTGTCCTTATTTTATAGCCCCAAACTGAGTATCAAAGAGAAAAGTGGTTTGGCAAGCAAAGGTTACACAGCTAGTAAATATCAGAGTCAATTTCATAGCTTTAGATCTTCTAAATTAATGTCAATAAGTATGAAGTAAAAGGGTAGGTCAGTAAGTTGGCAAGTAATGGTGATTTACGAAGAGATACTTGGCATCAGTAAATAGGGTGAATTGGAATTGGAAGAGAATAAAGGAAAAGAAAGTATTTAGGAAAATCTAATAGTCTAGACTCTAGACTTGAAGTGATTAAGGGCAATTTGGGCTATAGCATGACATTAGAAGAGAGACATTCTGAAAGAAAAACTCTGAAAATTTGAATACTCACTACATGAAAGAGAGGAGAGAGAAAAAAAATTACCAAAAGTTAATTGTCAAGATGATAAGGATTGTGGCAAAAGCTTTTGTTCTGAAATCAAAGAAGCTCATTTTAAAACCTGTCTCTGATTCTTAGTGCATATGTGGCCTTGAGTGACTTTCTTAATCTCTTTTGCCCTTGGTTTCCAAATCTTGAAACTTGGGCTTAACATAGTGGTTGGCATATTACTATAAGTAGATGCTTAACAAAATATTTGTTTATTAATTATTAGGTAGTTTCTGAGATTCTTTCCAGCTCAGTCTCTAAAATCCTATATTAATGATAGTTGGGAGAATTGTGGGAGAATAAGTTTTAGGGAAATAATGAAATGTTTGGTTTCAATGGTGAAAAATATAAATTGGAAGATCTAGATAGAAGCTGGAAATGCAAGACTGAAGTCAGAAGAAAGGTTAGGGTTGGACATATATGCTTGGGAATGATCAGTGCAGAGGCAAGAGATGAAGCAAAAAGAATTAAATAACTCTTGAGGATATAGAGTGTCCAGAATTAGAAGAAGAGAAAGTCAGGGACAGTCCTAGAGATAATTTAACAGTTAGAGAATAAACAGAGAAAATAGATCAAGTGGAAAAGATGGAAGGTTTGCCTAATTGGTGAGAGCCAGAACAGTTTTTATATCTAGAGACAAGGAAGAGGTGGAAAGTGGGAAAAAAAAAAAAAAAGCCCAAACCCAAGTTGAAGCACCAGGAGACCGAGCCAAAACCTAAAAATTCCTATAAAAAGGAGATCCCATCAAAAGATTACTACTTTGTCTTAGCCATTCAAGACAAAACAGAGGCTGCCCTCATGATCCTTCCTTATGAGAAGGATCAGAGTCCTAGGTACAGTTGGATAACTTATAACTCCATCAAAAGTGTATGAGTGTGACTGTCTACATCTTTGTATATTTTCATCTTTAGAATAATACATGCAAATTTATTGGGTGTCCAGTGAAACCTGAGAATTGTTTAGATTTGCATTTTATCTTCTTATTAGTGATATGGGAAAATCTTGGAAATAGTTTTTCATAGGTTGTTCTTTTCTGGAAAACTGTATCTATTTTTGACTAATTTTCCACTAGGGAATGACTTTTAGTTTTATTGGAAGAATTTGGAACAAAGATTCCCCCATCCATTTATATATTACTTTCTTTTCTTAGTGGCTATGACTTTGTTCATGCAAACATTGTTCAAATTCAAAAAAATATAAATTACTCTTTTAACGTTTGTGATCACCACAATCCTTCTTTTGAATAAGAATTCTTTCCCTTGGCTGTGAAAGGCAGATCTTGAGGATGACTTTTTTTTTAATCTGTGATGTTTAACATTCAAACCAAATATCTTTTAGAGATTCTTGCAGTTTGTTGTATAAGATGTAGATCTAACGCTAATTTCTGTCAGACTTCTTCCTAGTTTTATCAACAGTTAGTTAAAAATAGAATTCTTCTCCAAGCAATTTATATTCTCAGTGAATAAATGATCATTCACTTAGTTCAATTGTTTAGGTTTCTTTATTATCTATTCTTTTCTATTTTTCTGTTTGATTTTTTTAATCAGCAGCTCAAAGTTTTGTCATTGTTGCTTTGGAGTAATATTTGAGATCCAAAAGTGCTATTTCTCCTTTCATTCCTACTTTTTTCCTCATTACCTTTCTTGAGGTTCTAGTCTTTGTCTTCTACCAATTAATTCTCTTCTTTATCTAGTTTTATAAAGCACATTTTTGGTTGTTTGATATAGCACTAGACCTCAAAATTAATTTATGTGGAATTAAAATTTTATGGGCAGTTGGGTAGCTCAGTGGATTGAGAGTCAGGCCTAGAGACGGGAGGTCCTAAGTTCAAATCCGGCCTCAGACCCTTCCCAGCTGTGTGACCCTGGGCAAGTCACTTGACCCCCATTGCCCACTCTTACCACTCTTCCACCTAGGAGCCAATACACAGAAGTTAAGAGTTTAAAAAAAATGTTTATCATACTTTAGGGGTTCAGCAATGAGCAATGAATAACCCTCTAAATATTTTTATTATTTATTTTGAATATTTTATAATTATATTTATGTAAGTCTTGGCTACATCTTGGTAGTCTTGGTTACTTTAGTTATTTTCCAGTTATTTTGAATGGGCCTTTCTATAGAGAGCCAGCTCCCTATATGGCTTTGGGGTCCTGAGTGGCATATGGTGGCATAGGATTGTTAAGACAGGAGAAAGAACATGAGAACAACCAGACTAGTGATTAGCCCATGTTGATCTGAACTCTGTGGGCTTTGGACTTTATTATATACTGATTTCAAACAAAGAACACAAAGAAAGAGTCACAGCTGTGAAAGGGTAACAAATCATACATAACCCATTAAAGTCTAAAGAGTAAAGGTATAAGTACAAAGACAATGGCCAAATTCCAACCATCAATTAGTAGGGAGCGGAAATATTTTATGGAGATGCTCACTAATTGAGTCCTGTCTTCCTGGATTATAGGCACCTGGTCAAATAAAGTCCAAACTAAAGGCTCCATTCTTATCTAAGTAATGTTTGTTAGGGTTCAGGCTTCTTAATTATCAAGGAGATAAAATTTTAACTCAGAAGTTGTTGGTCTGCTAAGGACTCAAAGCTTTTCAATAAGTCTATAATGTTTTTCCAATAAGAAAAGGTATAGATCATAAGAGGCATCAAAAGAGGGATCTCAGATTTTTATCTATTCTCTTATTGGCTTCCCACACCTTCCTCTCCTTTTCCCTAATGAATGATGTTATTCTCTGTAACAATAATGCTGATTTTCATGGATATTTTTGGATCTGGCTGTTTTACTGACATTATTTGCCTCATTTAAGTTTTTTCTAATTCTCTGAATTTCTTTGCTGATTCTTGAATCAGTTTGTCTTCTCTTTGCCTTTTTTATACCTTTAATTTTTCTAGCTTTACTGCTATCATTAATATTTGTGGAAGTCTATTAAATAAAAGTGAGGCGAAATACCTTTTTCTTATGTTATTCCTATATGTATTGGGAAAATTTCTAATGTTGATCCACTGCAAATAAGACAAACTTTCATTTTAAGTACATGCTTTTTGTACAGTTTTTATGTTATAAAATGACCCTTCTGTGTCCTTTTTCAAAAGTTAGGAATCATGCAATATCATCTTTATGTGCAAAGAGAAAGTAGCCAGGAGAATGGGAGGAAAAAGGGAAGAGAAAGACAGATAGAGACAGACAGATAATTAGTGACAGATAGATATAGACAGATTCATACAGACTGACAGAGGCAGAGACAGAGATAGAAAAACAGTGATAAAAACAAAGAAATAGAGACAGATGGTAAAGGGAAGGGTGTAGGGAATGAAGGAGAGAAAAGGAGACACTAGGAAGAGAGAGATTGAGTATTTTACAGGTATTGATTGAAGAAAAATATTAAAGGAGATAGTAATGCAAGCAGTGGATTTAGGCTACGAGAGAAGGGTTACTTTTGTGAGATGGAAAAAAGGAGAAATAGGTGGGTAAAAAGATGATTAAACTATAATATTAAGATGAGTATGATTACTGAGTCACTCAGTAGCTTCAGAATGGGAAAGAAGAATGAAGTTCTCAAGATGATTTTAAAGCATCATATAAATATCATATTATTAATATTAACATAGCAGTTTGTGGTTTACAAATATTATCCTCATGACAACCCCTTAGTGGAGGTCGAGGGAATATATGGAATAGTAATGAAGCTGTACATTCCTTGTATTCCCACATCAGTTAGTATTCAATCCACAAATGTAACAAAGCTTCATCTTCCCTAACACCATCTTGGGATTTAGAGTTACTATTCCTCTCTGGCTGTTCTTCTGGGACCCTTGAATGAGATGAAGGTATCTTTCCTCTCCTGAGAGCTCCTGAGCTCTGAGAAACTGGAGGAAAAAAGGAGCATGCTCACCTGATATGCATCAGTTCTGCATTATTAGTTATCTTCAGAAAGAAACTATAATGGGAGATTCCTGATCAACAGTGGGAGGGGATAGATAATCTCTAGTGGTCACTTACAACTCTAAGATCCAATAATTCTATTAAATAGTTCCCATTTTGCCCATGGTAGAAGTTGGATCATTACAAACATTATAAAGCAGATGCATTGCTGTTTAAAAAACTGCTCCATTACCAGATTCTAATCTTTTCTATGTGATATTGATGCCCACCAGCTGCTAGAGCTTTCACCTTACATCCCATTATAAAACACTGGTCTGAACATGATGCTTTCTGTCTTGGGTCCACTTACTCTGTTTTCCTTGAAACTGACAATATTTTCCCTCAATAAAGAAACTAAACTCTAAGACAAATTGATATTTAAGACAGTATCAAGTAGAATGTTAGCTCCTTGACAGCAAGGATCATTTCTTTGTCTTTGTTTCTCCAGAAACTTGCAGATAATAGGCACTTAATAGATGTTTGTTTAATCTAATAGAAATGTTGAAGTGGATGAGTTAAACACATTATATATATATATATTTTTATAATTATATATTATATAATTTTATACTAAATATAAAACTATTGAATAATATTATTGTATTTATAATTCAAATTATATTAGTAATATATTAAATATATTCATGGTGTATAAATATAATAATGATTTTGGCAGTAATTTTGATATCCCTAGTTTTTTGAACTGTTAAATTATTAAAAGCTTTGTTATTGTTGTTGTTGCTGCCCTTCTTTGCATTCTCTCTTTTGATTAAGGTCTCTTCATTATTTATCCACAGATTATTCAAGTTGTAGGACAATAACCAATGGGAG
This sequence comes from Gracilinanus agilis, assembly GCF_016433145.1. NCBI lineage: Eukaryota > Metazoa > Chordata > Mammalia > Didelphimorphia > Didelphidae > Gracilinanus > Gracilinanus agilis. Next base: position 296,743,990 of record NC_058133.1, on the reverse strand, counting down.
ACCAACCAAGCAAATCCCAACAACAAATGCAACAAATCTCAAGGGGCCTCCCTTTTGAAGCACATCAGACTCAAGAGAAGAATGCCATCTTTTCTTTATGAAAAAAACTTCAACACAACTAAAATTATTTTTAAAAACTTTCAGTTTAGCCCTTAGTCCATCCTGACTTGTATTTCTATTGATCACAAGGATAAATTTCTGAACAAAGAGCATCACATAATGACTGTTTGGGGGGATTATTTTAAATGTAGAATACAGAATAACATGAAGAGCAAAAAGGAAGTGGCCACATTTTCCCTAATGTAGAATTATTTTAACTTGTACTAGTCCAGTACTTCTCTGATCTCAGATTTTGCATGTATAATATATTTGATTCAAGTGAGTATCTCTGTGTTTAGGATTAATAAATATTGTCATATATAGATGAATTATAAACATTTTACATGTGCCAGCCTTAAGAACCTGTGAAATACCTTGAGACCTAGATACAATTAAGGAGGTGTCAGATGACAGGTTCTGATAGGATGTTTGAAGAGTAAATTCAAAAGTTGTCATCAGATATTAACTTCCATAATTCATATTTCATAAATTCTATTTCTATAAACATCCATAGGAATGTATGTGAAAGGGCAAAATGTGTATCTTTGAGACCACTGAGAAATGAGTTTAAAGTGTCTTGAATTATTTTTTAAAAGATGGAGACATGAAGCACCTGGGCAGTGGAACAATAGTTAATGAAAAATGAATGATTTTTACTATTCATCTTTAGATTTAAATTTTTTTCAAATCTTTTAAACAACTCCCCTTAGTTAGTCATCATGTGAACTCTGAGCCCTCAAAAGGATGATCACAGAATCGTAGATTTAGACCTCGAAGAGACCTTAGAGGAAATTGGGTACAACTCCTTTATTCAACAAGAAACTGAAGCAAAGTGATGTTAAGTAATTTGCCCCACATCACATGACTAGTAAACGTCAAAAATATTATTTGAATTTGGCTTTTGCTGATTCCAAATCCACTACTTTTTCTACTTACTACAGGCAAATTCTTCTAATAAAGTGTAAGCCTTCCATTGAAGTTGAAATGCAGTGCTGGATTGACTTCAATTATCTTTCTGTCCCCCAATTTAAAAGCCCATAAGTCAATTCATTTTCTCCCCTTACTTTAATTTGATGGAATGGTTTACAATATCAAAAAATTTCCGTTGTGATAGAACATGATATTTGGAGGTTATGTTTTTGTAATGACTATGATAAAAAGTGGCTTATATAACATCTAACAAAATTTTAATAAAATTTAAAAGCATTCTTCTTATCTCTAAAGGTAAGCTAAGAACTCTTAATAAAATATCCTATCTATTGACTTGGAAAAAATGGATACTTCCTTTACTTTTTCCATATTGGTATTTTTCCAACCCTTATCTTCCATCTTAAAATCAATACTTTGGATAGGTTCCAAGGCAGAAGAGTGGTAAGGGCTAGGCTATGGGGGTTAAATGATTTGTTCAAAGTCACACAGATAGGAAGTATTTGAGGTCACATTTGAATCCAAGACTTCCCATCTCTAGGCCTTGTTATCAACCCACTGGGCCACCTAGCTGCCCCCTCATTATTGGTATTTATATCATTGACAAAATTGCTGCAATGACTAATCAACAAGATAATGTATGTAGTTCATTTCTCCATAATGGTCATGGATTTGTATTATTCAAAATTTATCCTTCCATCTTATTCCTCTGTATCTCTATAGTGATCACTACCACCATATCTCATAAATGGGATCTATGGTCATGAAACATTTAATCTCATTGGTTTATTTAGGGTTCACATATTTATTCCTGGCTTCATTAACAACCTATTTGTATCATACTCTAATCCAAGGAGCTCACTGATCTAAAAGTAAAGCAATAGACAAATCCATCATCCTAAGAAAGTAATAATAATGAAACTGGAGCTTGTGTCCTCTGAGATTGTCTAGTCCTCTACCCAATCTTTTTATAGATGGGGAAACTGAAACCCATTAGGCCTAAATGATTTGCTAAATTTAAGCAGTTAGGAGACCCTTAAGGAGTACAATTTGAACTCAAATTCTCTATCTCCAGAGCCAATTTTTTTTTTTACCATATTGCTGCATGTTACAAATTAATCTAGACAATTTATGTGAAAACATTTTGAAAACTCTAATATTATATAAATTAAAATGTCCTTGTTGCTATTGTTTTATATAGACATGTCCTTGGTGACAACTAGATATTCCCCATAAAACAATGGAGTTCCTGTGTGGTGCTTTCCAGCAAACAAGTCAAAGATATTATAAATTCTGTATAGAATCAATTATGTTTACCTCCATTGTTTTTAAATATGAAAACTAAACTATTTTGCAATTTCCCATCTACCATAAAATTAGGTATGCTATTCATATGGTTGACAAACTATAGACTCTCATATAGGAAATGGTGATCTGACATATGAAGGGAATATTTCTACCAAAATAAAAAATTGAAGAGCTTGCAATCCAATACCCAATGATGCTTGCTTTCTAATAAATATGTTGATTGGTTGGTATGTCTAGATGTAGTGCAAAAATTGCTTCTCTTGGAATAATTTTATTCATGTTCTAGGAGGTTTGAAGACTGAATTTTAAGCACATTTTTTGCAGCTTTGTCTTATACTAATTGATGTGTACTGCAAGTGTGATACTAGTATTGTCTATACTAAAAATGCAAGAAAAATCGGTTTTTTTTGCAGTTACCAAATCTATAAAACCAAATAAATTAACATTCTACTTCACTTGGATGTTTCACGTTTAATTTTTGTTAAGTCTGAACATCTGTGGGCCCCAGTTTCTTTATCTATAAAATGAAGGAGTGGGACTAGATAATCTCCAAATTCCCATCCAAATCTAAATCTATGACCCTCTGAACCTCACATGGTCAGAGACAGAAATTCCCAGGGGACTATACAGTGGCATAAAAAGAATGTTATCCAGACAAGATTGTCACTTTGACTGTATGGAACAGGGAATCAAGATCAAATGTCCAATCTATATTTTTGACTCTGAAATGCAAGTTAGAAAACAAACTATATTTATCATTAAAGAAGTAAAATATAATAAGATAATATAAATGAATGGACTAGTCATACATAAACTCTACTTATTAGAAGGGTTCCCATTTATAGTGAGTTTGACATCACCATAAATATACACACAACAGAACACTCCATATGAAAAGTACCACAGAAATAGCAGAGCCCAATATTCTTACTTTAAAGATAAGAAAATCAAGATCCAAAACATCTAATATCTAAATATACACATATATGTTTATTTATAAATGTATATGGGCATATGTTTGTGTGTATGTATCTAAAGGTAAGATTCTTTATGGTATTATATGTATATATGTGTATGAATATACAAATATACACAAACTTGTATAGATAGATCAATAGACAGAACAATAGACAGAACGATAGACTGACAGATAGATAGATAGATAGATAGATAGATAGATAGATAGATAGATAGATAGATAGATAGATAGATAGATAGATAGATAGATAGATAGATGACTTTACATGTCCCCTAGCATCTAATACACTTTGCAGCACTCATTAGATGTTTTATTTTGTTGTAACGAAAGTGAAATCACAGGAAGTCACAGGAAGTAAATTATACATGGTGAAAAAGTGAGTCTTTTTTTTTCCATATGCATCTTCCCACTTGCTTTTCCTGAGCTTTTGAGGCTTCTTAAAGTGAAAGTTTTTTTTTTAAATATAATTTCATCTTCATTTTTATTCAGAAAAAGGAAGCTACTTCTCTATAAAATAGATAAGATTAAGACATTAAATATTTTCTCAAAACACTTAAAGCTTTAGCTAGTGCCTATATGTCCCAAACTAATTTTCTTATGATGTGATTGAATTTTTTTCCAGAATTCATTTTTATAATAGACTATAGCAGATGTCTCAGATCAATAATAATAAATCAGGCAGAAAAACTGATTAAAGCATTCGATCGACCATTTTTCTTATAAATATTACAAAGTCTATGAATAATTTGAAAGTTATTGTAGCTTACATCTAAATCTATTTACTTTTTAAAATAGAACCTCTGTGTGGGACACTGTTCATAGTGTGGGACACTAGTCATAGATAGGCTAGAGACCTATGATTGTATTGATACAGGGAACTCATAGAAAAGAATGTCCTTTTTCTCATGCAGATCAGCATTTTCTTAGAGAGAAATAGGTAGACTAACTGTTCTTTCAGATTCATTTCCTTTTTTTTCTAGTAGTGAATGACATTACTAAAATAGTCAAGCATACTTTAGAATTATAAAATTTATTTAGTAATAATCTTTTCTATCATTTGTTTTTCCCCTAAATGTACTTTTCAAATATTTTACAAACAACTAATTCCCAGATATGAGAAAAAGTAGTGAGTTAATTGGTAGATTATGGTAATCATTGGATTAATAACTGAAAAGCACATTATTATGGAAGATTCTTCTCTGATGAAAATGAGAAGAAATTTAAATTAGTCTTCATGGATCATTTATTAGAGTTGGAAAAGGGCATTATATGTTATCTAATTCCACCCTTACCTCCAGCACAAACCCCTCAATGTCTCTGACTAGAGATTGTACAGATTCAAAAATTTCTAGCAGCAAGAAACTCATGACTTATTTAGATGGCTCATTTCGTTTTTGAACAATTCTAAGTGTTTCAGTTCTTCTTTACATTGATATAAACTCTGTATTCCTATAACTTCCTCTCATAGTAATCAATTCTGGCCTCTATAAGTTACAAGTAAATCTATGAATAAAATATACTAAATAACAAGCAAAATGATCATAAAAACCTGGAAATACATATTAAGTGATGTAAAATTGAAATGAGCAGAATCAGAAGAATGCTATACATAATAACAGCAATAAAGTCCAAGGATCAACTGTGAATAACAAATATGGTCAACAAAGCAAAGATTCAGGGGAATCCCGTGGGACTTATGATGGAAAAGGATGTCCACCACCATAGAAGGAACAAATGGAGTTTGAATGCAAATTGAAGCACCATTCTTCACTTTTATTTCCTTCATAAAATTTTCTCCAATATAAGCAATATGTGTCTTGTTTCACAACATGACCAATAGGGAATCATGTGTGATATGATAATATATGTATAACATTTCATATTACCTGCCGTCTTGGAGATAGGGGAATATTGGGAGAGGAGAAAAAACAAATTAGACAAAGATATTTAGACATAACTAGTGTGAGGGTGAGTTATGCTGATGGTTGTCCTTTTTGAAGTTTTTATTGTGTAAAAGCTGGGCAAGGAAGTTCACAGAAAAGAAGAGAGTAGCTAAAAATGACTTCTTATTTGATCCCAAGAACAGATATTAAAGATGTTTCCTTGATTTTTCCTAGGATTCCAAGCTAAGTGATTAATGGAAAAGCAATTTTTTTTTTGTTCACTTCACATCCATATCTATGCTTTTAGACCAGTGATTCCCAAAGTGGGCCCAACTGCCCCCTGGTGGGTGCTGCAGTGATCCAGGGTGGGGCGGTGATGGCCACAGGTGCATTTGGGGGCGGTGAATAACTGTAAGGGGGCAGTGATAGTATTTGACAGGGGGGGCTAAGTAATATTTTTTCTGCAAAGGGGGTGGTAGGCCAAAAAAGTTTGGGAACCACTGTTTTAGACCTTTGAGTTCTGAAAATAGTTATCTTGAATGAACGGTATTCTTGCTTGAATGAGTGAGTGAATGAATGAATGAAAAAAGCCTTTATTAGAGGGAAGAGTATTTATTAGGCATTTTCTATTTGCAAAGCACCATGTTACCATGTTACTCTTAGAAACTGAAAAGCAGAGATACCCCTTTCTCATAAGGACCTTCCAGATTAACAGAGGAAGACAACATCTTTAAGAGATTGTATGTTGAATGAAAAGGACCTTTGATTCATAGGGTACAGCAGCAAAGCATATGATAATGCAGATTTTTAAACATAATTTCCATTAATAAATTATTTTATTTTATGATATCTATTTAATAGTGCCAAGGATCTGAATGACAAAACCTCTTTCCCTAGTGTTCAGCAGTTCTGTCACCTAAAGTGTTGAAGGCTTGTTGGAAGCTAGTTTTCATTTCCAGAAGAATTTTTTTCCCTGGCTTGTGGCTGTAGGAGCCAGGTTGGAAGCAACTTCAGTGGTCTTGGGAGCTGCTGTTCCTTGGTTTTTACCTGCCACTATAAGTTAACATTAGTGGTACAGAAATAGTGGGCCTCTTCACAAGAATTACTCTCTTTAGTGATAGCCATAGCGGCTAAACTTGAAGCAAGCACTCAGGGAACACTATTATTCCTGGACACCTTGGGTTAATAGTCCTAGGCTATCTTCATTATTTGAGCGGAAATGGTAGAAGCTGTGGATTGATATCCATAGAACATGCTTTCTCTGTCTCCTCTTTCATAAAATTTACTGCATTAGAATGCTTCTTTGTGGTTCAGAATCAAGGAGACGTGGTTACCTGTTACCTGTAAACTCTGGTTCCAAAGGGCTTTGTGGGACAAAGTTATTTCATACTAATTAAGCATATTAAAGATTGCTCCAAATCACAAATAATAGAAATGATAACCAAAAAAGGATCCAACTTGCTAGGTAACTAACCTAGCAAGTTGGAAAAGATGACAAAAAATAAAAATAGTTAATACTGTAGGGGCCTCGGAAAGCCAGGCACACTAATGAATTGTTAGTATAACTATGAATTTGTCAAAACCTTCCTGAAAGTAATTTGGAGTTATGTTTTTAAAAGGGACTAAAATGTCCAAATTCCTTTGAACTTACAACCATACTGCTAAGCATATATCCCAAAGACAATAAAGACAGGAAGAAAGATCCAATATTTATTCAATTTTAATAGCTGAACTTTTTGGTTAGTCAAATAATTAGAAACCAAATACATATTCATTCATTGGATAATGTCTAAATAAATTGTGAAACATGAATATAACTATATGTTATTTCATTATAAGAAATGGTGATAAAAGAAATCCAGGTGGGAAAATTGTGAACTTATGTGAAATGTAGTGAGCAAATCAAAGAAAGCATTATGCAATGATAGACAGACAGACAGACAGACAGACAGATAGATAGATAGATAGATAGATAGATAGATATGAAGAAGGCTATTACTTTGTACCAGATATTGTGATAAAGGATTCAAAAACAATTCAAGAAAATGAAAAGAAATCAGAGAAATTAAATTGCTCTCAAAAAGTTTACAGAGAGCTGAAAAGCAAAATGGGAGTGTGTATTTAGAGAGTCAGGATAAAGAAGTGGTCTAGGAGTCATAGATTGGTCTCAGTTTTAGAGATAATAGGTGGCATGGAGGATTCCTCAAGTAAAGGTTCAGGGAAGAAATCATCAATAATAGGAAAGGTGGCACAGTGGAGGCATTGCTTGTGTTAGAAGGCTATTGGAGAAGATAGAAAGAAGAAATAGAAGATAAAAAAGAAGACTATAGAAAGCTTGTCTAGACAGTCATGGGTTGGTCTGAGTTTTAGTAGAGCAAAGCTGCTAAGGCTACTTCCACAAATGGAAGTTTGGGGATAAATCATCAATTAAAGAAAGAAGGCTTAGTGATGGAAGAATGACAAAAGAAGAAAAATAAATCTGGACACTATAATGGCCAATAAAGTTGACCCTGACAATGGAAAAGAGTTGAAAAAATTTACTAGTTGGGGAAAAAAATCACAAAATTTCTGAATTGTTGCAAATTTGAACTGGATAATCTTAATGTGGTATGGTAACTTTTCACACCTTAATTCATTCTCACTATCATAACTGGTGTAGAACCTCATCAATTCACAAGATAATTTCAAGTATCTTTAGGTTAATCTTCCTGCCATACTACATAAATCTTTCCCTACTGTATAGTCTTATCCTCTATTCAGCTATCAAAGTGCATCTCTGACCTCCAATGACTTCTTCATACCTCAAGGATAAATAAAAAAATCATTAGTCTAGCTTTCAGAGTCTTTCCTAACTTGTTCTCTTCCAATCTTCCAGTTTTTTTAAACCTTTATTTCTTCAAAGTTCTCTGAGATCTAGTGCTAATGTCCTTATTGTCCTTTGCACTAGGCATTGGATCTCTCAACTCAGTATATTTTCTGTGGTTTTTTTCTTCAGTACCTTTTCATTGGTTCTCCCCTATGTCAAGACTTTTCTACCCCTTTGTCTCTGTCTCCTAGCTTCTTTGGCTTCGTTCAGGTATATATTAAAATCACACCTTATTCAAGAAGTCTTTTTCCATTTTCTTTCATCGCAATGCCTTACTTCTGATACTACCCACAAAATACCTTGCTTGTATGTAGGTGTGTTTTTCTTGTCTAACCCATTAGACTGAGTTCCTAGACAACAGGGACTTTTTCTTATTATTTAATGTGCATGCTTAGCACAGCACTTAGTATAGAATAGGCATTGAAAAAGATGTTTAACTGATTTCTGATTTCTTATGGTAGATTTTGAGGTAGATTATGAACATGAAATAGGACTATAATGTCAACCTAAACTTACAAGTTTGTTAATTGTCCTCCACTACTTTTTTTTTAATAACAGTTACAAGAGATGGCCTCATAAGGCAACATGGATATAGAAGAAGGAACAATTTCCTTAACTTAAAGTATACAATGGATGATTTAAGCATATGAAAAATCTATTAATCATAAAAGAAATGCAAAATTTAAAAAACATCAATTTCTCCTCACATTCAGTATATTAAAAACAACTTTTTTAACTTGGCCTCTGATTTCATTTTATAGAGAGTTCCTACTGAAAAGCTTCTTCTATCAATACTTATCAGCAACCTAAAGTTTTAGACAAGTATCTATGGCAGTGATAGACTATGAAAGATCTTGCAATCTTTCCAAACAGTATGGGAAAAAGGAAAGGTTGGAGCTTGATCTTTCCAAAACTAGGGATAACTCTCTAAACATTATACTTTGCTGGCTTTTGGCCAACTATCATAAAAGATGGTAATAATCAATGCTAGAGCAGGTACAAAGGATTTAGCATGTCTTATACTTTCCTGGAAGAAAGAGTGAAGCTGAAGACTGTGCAACTCTGACTCACTTAAATAGAATTCCCGTGCAAATCAGGACATCACTCATAATGTTGTAAATGTTTCTTTTCAAAAAATGAAGGCTGAGAAGCAGCAATTGAAGAATATAAGGAAAAAAATTGAATTATCAAAGATCACAGAAGAAAGAAAAATCAATTCTTAAACTTCTCTTCATAGATAGATTCTGAGGTTTTCATCCATGATTGTGATTTTTAGCTATATGACCTGGAGAATAAGTTCATTTTACATCTTTATCATTTGGTGTCTTCATCTATAATATTTCTCATAATAACCAGAGTTCCATCTACCTTTACATTTTATGATTTAATTTGAATTTGACTAAAAGTTATCACTAAATTAAATATAAAAAGGCCTGTCATGAATAGAGACATAAAAGTTAATTGAAAGTTATAAATAATAAACATTGAAAAGATACTAAAGCTAGATGAGGGTAAGACTATTTACAACTAGCAAAGACCATTCTAAACTCTCCACAATCTTTCTCCAAATTAATGTTGCAATTGAATATAAGTTCTTTGAAGGCAAGGAATGTGATTTTGCGTTTTTATCCACAATGCCTAGAAGAATACTAAGCAGAACATGACTGGATTTTGGTTGACTGAACCTTTTGGCATTACTTTATATAATTTTCATTCACATATCCTTTGTCCCAGCAAAATGAGACCATTCATTATCCAAATGATAAGCCTAGCACTTGCCCACCTTTCTACACTTTTTCATCTTTTCCCCTATGACTGGGATGCTGGTCTTTCATCTCTGTGTTGAAATATTACTCATCCATCAAAGTTGATCAAATTATATAGTTTGCATCAAGTTTCCAGGTTGAAAGCATACTTTCCTTTTCAGGACTTCTTCAACCCTCTTTTTTTCCCTTCTTGATGGACTCATCTCATTCTGTTTTGTATTTGTATTCTGTCTCAATATACTCTCCCCACTCAGGAACCATTGACAATAGCAGAAAAGGTATTGAATTTGGAGTCAGAAGACTGTGAAAGTTCAAGTTCCTTTTTTTTTTTAAACCTTTACCTTCCATCTTGGAGTCAATACTGTGTATTGGCTCCAAGGCAGAAGAGTGGTAAGGGTAGGCAATGGGGGTCAAGTGACTTTCCCAAAGTCATGCAGCTAGGAAGTGTCTGAGGTCAGATTTGAACCTAGGACCTCCCGTCTCTAGGCCTGGCTCTCAATCCACTGAGCTACCCAGCTGCCTCTGAAAGTTCAAGTTCTGATTCACCTTGGCAAGCATGTCACTCATGCTCTTTGTTCCTCCATTTCTTTATTTGTAAAATGAAGATAACAGTATAAATTCTCTATCTTTTTATAATCTCTAAAATTATTTGAGTCTATTTAAATCAAAACTGTTTGCATATGAGAAATGACTACAAAGCAAAAGAGTCATATCATCTACTGTGCTTTCAGATTTCCATCAGGATCCATCTTACCACAGTGCCTGGAACATATAAGGTTCTTAATAAAAGCTTATTTCTGACTAGATAACATGGAGAGAATTTCATTCGTGTTTATAAAACTTAAACAGCACCCCGAACAGACAAGAAGAATCTTGTTACTTAAAACTTTTAAAGTTCTTGTACTGACTCAAGAAGCCCTCACAGACTCCATTTTAGGGTATCTTTCTCAGACAATTCTGTGGAGCAAGCTGAGAGAAGAGGTTAGGAAGTAATCTCTAATTGGCAGGGTTGTGGTCAATACCTATAAGCAGTAGGACCAAAAGATTGATAGAAAGAAGAGTCAAGCAAGAGGGGAGGGAGGACTACCAAAAGACCCTATTCATTCATACCCACTATATATCTCTCTATTGTTCTTCCAGAGATCTTCAATCTCTTTTCTTCAGAATTTGTAGTAGTCCATGGTAGGTAGTTGTACAAAATCACCAGTAGATTGATGTTAAGGAGTCTCTTCAGTGTTAGGGAATGTGATGTGGTCAGCAAAATGTCATTTCTCTCTTTCTTTAATTAAACTAAAATCAATTAGCCTTTATTAAGCACTTGCTGCATTTGCACCATCTTCTACAAGAAGTCTCACACTGTTCATCCTGGAAGACTTGAAGAATTTATTTCTCAGCTTTGCTTTACAGAATACCATTCTTCTTTCAAAATGCACCTTAAGAAGCACCCCTACATGAAGCCTTTCCTGATCCACTCAACTACTAATTCCCTCCCTTGATAAGTGGCATTTCTTCTCTTTATATTTATCCTGAGATAGTTTTATAGGTTGTCCCAAAAAGTATCATTGGAGTTTTAAGCCAAGTCTTTTGGGTAATTTTCTACCCCCCTTAGATTGTAGAAGTAGGATTATTTCATCCTTTGTGTTAGTATCCCCAGAGATGGTAGATACTTAAATGCATGTTGGTTGTTTGGTTGATTCAAAATCTCATTGTGGTTATAAGAGCTCTGATGAGATATGACATAGTCCTATCATAATCTAGAAAATGTATGAGATAGTTCAAATAAGAAAATTTGATATTTAAGCTGGATCATTAGTGTTTTCTGTGCTTAAGACTTAAATTGTTTTATTACTTAGCCCAGTGCATAGACTTTTCCCAAGGACACAAACACCTCATTGAGGTCTCACTTGACTTTCTTGTGTTTCTCTTGTTACTACAAAGCCATAGTATAAGGGACAGCTTAGAAACATAAACCTAGAGACTTGGGAGCTATATGCTTTGCTTTCTTCCTATAATACCTAAAGTCAATCTCAGAGTGTGAGAAAATCTGCCACTTACAATATGGCACTCTCTAAAGCTTAACACAGTGCCTCTCTATGGTAGATGCTTCATAAAAATGGATTGATTGATGGATTAAGTCTATTGGCAGCAGAGTCTGCCTTCCTGATCCCACAGTTCAATTGATTATTGCTTTCATTGCAAATGATAAGGCAGATATTTTGCAAAAAATATGCTTTATTATTTAGGAGTTTGAAAAATGACTAAATAGAGTCAAAAGGTAGTTCCACAATTCAGTTAGACAGACTACTCGTTACTTCCCATAAAATATAGAAGCTCTGGCCCTGCAAATCTAAACAGTTAAACATGGTGATCTTTGATCTTGTAAACATTGGCTTTATTCTTAGGTAGACTTCATTACCTATGGAACACCAAACCACCAAGTACTAGTCAATAGCCATCCCTTTCTTCTCCTGTGGTACAAATACCATCTCTATACCTGCTGATCCAGAAGAGATCTATCATTTGATAATGGGCTACTGACTGAGTCATCAGATCATGAGTTGAGCTTCTTTATAAATGGTTAGTGGGAAGGTAGAGAGTAAATGTAACTCACTGAATACATTGTCCTTTTATATACTATTATACTTAGTTAATCTCTCATCATAATAATGCTTCTTAAACACTGAATGATGCACTGTAAAATGTCTAGGATAGAAGCCTCTTGCCTGTACAATTTAGGGGCCACTTCTTATTTGAGGCTTTACATGATTGCCTTTATTGCTCATAAATTCCATTCTCTTCCATTTCCCAACATAAAATTACTTTAGCATTTATTGTGTATATATTTCAAATTTGCTTACAGACACACCAACATAAATATAGTTTCATCTCAAAAGACAAATATTCTTGAGGTCAAGGATGATTCTGTCTTTGTATTCTCAGAATCTACCACTCAGTGCAGAGCATATAATAGGTATTTTTAATGATTATTTGTTCCTACACCCTCTACCCCATCCTCCTAATAACAAGATGCATTTCTGTTCTTTAGTGAACTGCAACCATGTTTGGAGTTTGGCTTATATGCAAATCTGTTCAGCTTCTTCGGTGTGATAGCCATAACTACTTTTCTCCATCTTTATTTCTGCCAAACATTTACTTTTTTAATACTTAAATCTAAATCTACAATCCTCATATTACTATATAATTGTTTAACAGGCTTAAGGTCACCAATCAAATAAAAATTTTTAAACTTACAACTATAGTGTGAAATGAAAAAAAAAGTGTGAAGTATTTATTGGAATGCAAAAAGTTCATAAAAGGTCCATTATTTTTATTTCCTAAGACCACTGACTTAGAGGGTTTTCTGAATCGGCTTCCTCTGGTCCATTATAATTAATTAGATGTAATATTTTCCTCTTTTAGGAAAAAAATTGTCATCATCAGTATAATGAGAAAAAATAGAAGTTTCTTCATATTAGTGTGCTTTTGTTAAATGTTCTTACTTAATCCTAATTGAGAGAGAGCACCCATTAGAAAATCTGCACTTTGCCAGCTTTTGTCTAACCTTCAATAGTAAAATGATTTTTTCCCACGTTAATGTGAAGGCTAGGTGCAGTACTAAATGCTGGGTTGATTTTCTTAGAAAAAAGTTATTCTATGTTGCACTTAGGAATTTGTTTTTAAAGGAAGAATGTTTTAAAAGATACTTTAGCAGTAGAATTAATTGAATGTACCCATGAGTATAATGGTTATGTTCTCCAAACTCTAGAATCACACTCCTCTTTGGGTTGGATGAGGAGGTTAGAATTTGTATCAAGTCTGCATCCAAGGTATTATGTACCAAAAGACCAGGTAATAGCTTTAAATTATTAGGCAGAATTTCTCACAGATAAGCTGATTAAGAACAATAGCTTATACCCTGAGCCCCAGTAAAGCAATGTACAATTCAATAACACCACCCAGAACAGCATTAAGTTTGAGTACCTGATGCTGACGGGTTTGAGTACAGACACCGCTACATGCATTGCTCATGTGGTCCCTCCCTTTTCACATGTGTTCCCTATCTCAGGGTCTTGTTCTATATGGATTATCTGGCTTCATAATAAGTTCCCTTTCCCATCTATGGTGTGGGAATCAATGGGAGATGTGTGTGTGTGAGTGTGTGTGTGTGTGTGTTGTGGTGGCGAAGAGGTAGGGATTTCCCTTGTCAATTATTTTGCTATTATTATTTAATTGTATGTTTTGTTTTTCATTAATATGGTAACATTGGAAGTATTCTGAAATACCATTTTTTAAATGGATCCCTAGACACTAGTCACAGGGTCCTGTAATCAAGAAATATCTAAGCAAAAAATAAAAATAAAAAATAAGAAAAATTCCTGAAAATCACAAAACACAATTAGACTTCACATGAGGTAATTACTTTCTGACTGAAGAAATCAAGGAAGATGTCATAGAAAAGAAATCATTTGATCTGATCTTGCAGCACAGGTAGGAAACATAAGCAATGAGGCTGTAATAGGAATTTTAAGTAAATTAGAAAAGTTGTCAGGAAAACCAAGTACAAATTTGGGGAATGACAAATCACAGAATTTGACAATAGGTCCTGGTCAGAGATATATTTGCTTAGAAAACAAAGTTTGGATTTTATCTTAATAGGAAGCCATTAATTTTTTTTTTAATGAGGGAGGCAATTAGGTGGCTCAGTCAACAGAGTGCCACACCTGGAATGAGGAAGAACTGAGTTCACTTCCTGGATATGTAACCCTAGATAAGTCACCTAATCCCAATTGTTCAGTCTTTTGTTCTTTTCTCCTACAAACAATACTTTTATCAATTCTAAGACTAAAGGTAAGGGTTTTAAAAAATTAACCAGAAAGTGATGCAATTACAGAATTGAATTAATGAAATTACCTTGGGAGCAATGTGTAAAATGAATTAAAAAGCTGGACAAAAATTGACAGATTTCTTAAGAGATGACTACAAAAACCTGGATCAGAGACAAATAAGCACTTAATTGAGTTTGATACAGCAAGAAAGAAGGGTGAAGTTGGATACAAAAGATGTCTGAGCAACAGAATTGGCAATTAATTGGATGAGGGGAGTAGGAGAGAGAGGAATCCAAAAAGATCCTGAGATTTTCAGTTTGGGAAAATAATGATGTTATTGATTTTTATTGTATCACAATATTTACCTATGTGCATATTAACCTGCAAATGCTATTAAGCTCAGTTCTTATAAAGCAAGAAATTCATTTTTTCATAAAGATTTGCTGTGAGTGCTTGATATTTGTGGTAAATGAGGATAATCATTTGGAAACCAACCACTCTCAGAGATCACTCAGATTGGTTGTTTTTTTTTTTTTTTTTAGTACTTATCACCATGCTAACACGGCACTCATATAAATCACATACTCTTATCAGTGACTTGCTAAATTGAAGTTATCACATCCATTGAGAACAATAGCTCCATTGTAGAGATGATAGTTTCCAAAGAATGCTGACCTGGGACATAGTTTCATTTATAAAAAAGCACTCCTTGATGGAGACCTAGAATGGAATATTTCAAAAACACCTGAATATTTCATCATGCTCTTATCATGGAGCTGCTGACACTACTTTGTCTTTTAGGCAGAGGGGAACTATTATATTGTACTAATAAACAACCAAAAAACAAAAACAAAACTAGAATAGACCTCAATTTAATCACCTTGCAGCTAGCCAGCTCCTCTGAATTATTGTTACATGCATTTTTCGGCACTATAAAATGCTTTCATCACTAGATGAAGGGCTATAAATGATGGAATGTCATTTTTCTTTATTTTATGCTTTTTTAAGGCCTTTTAGCAAGAAAGGTCTTATGTGATTGCTTCTCTCCTTTTGATGGAGACATTTTTTTCCTCACCAACCTTTAAAGCACTTGATGAAAGATGGTTTCAGGAACATCTCCACAATGGCTTTTAAATAGAAATTATTAATACCGTGTAGAATAATACCACATCAGAGTTGCTCTGTCTGCAGCTTTTTTCCATATACCACATAAAAACACCTGAATTGTGATGTTCATACCACAGAAGCTACATTATTATGAAAGGCAGTATAAATATAAGCAAGCTATAATGTGGAATTAAATTAATTGAAACTGATAGAACATTCTAAATTCAAGCCATGATGGTTGGCAGAAAAAATTAATTAGAAATATACACATATATTCTTTATAAAAAGTAGAACCTATAACGCTAAGTAAGGTTCTTCAAAGGTATCATCTACTCCCCTGCCTCCAAGGCTCCCTCAAAATGGCCTTTGCTGAGGTATCCAGTAAATCCAGATGACTATGACAGAGGGTTTAGTATTACATGTTATTAAATAGGATGAGAACTTGAAAGCCTTCACTCATAAGCTTAACATTTTCACCTTCTAAAATCCGGATTACATTCTGCATCTCCTGCCAAAATTGGAATTAATCCAGAGTCACATCTGTTGCCATCCCAATCAGCAATCCTCCTAAAAAAGTGATAAAGCCATCTTGGAAGAGGTATAATATTTAGAAAACTGTTTTATTTCTATTACTAGACTGCAAAATCAGAAAAACAAGGCTTCTCAGTGTCCTATAAAGATCTAAATATTTGTTATTAAACATTTATACTCATAGTATATGCACCTGTACTTATAAGAAAGTGTAAATACAATTATACATTTATCAGCTATTCCTATGCCAATTATACCTCTGTCAACTACACCTATATTTATAATTATATACATAGCTAAAATTACAACTATATATGAGAAAGAGGAAGTGGATAATAGTGGATAGAAAATAATCTTTAGAGTTAGGAAAATCCAGATACATGTCCCACATTGTAAAAACAGGTAGATTTGTTTCTGTCCAGCTATATATGAAGAAGGCAGTGGAGAGAGCATGCTGCCTTCTGCCTGGGGTGTAGATTAGGGACTCCCAAAGCCTTTAGAAGAACACTAATCCCACCCACCCCAAATCATAGAGGGAGATGATACTTATTTAATCTAGTAGAAAAGTAAAGGAAGAAGTTCTAAGGAAGGAGCAATGGACAAAGGCTAAAAGAAAGGGACTGAATCACATAGGACCAATACTGACAGGATATTTAGGACAAGGACTGAGACTACTGAACCTCAAAGCCCTAATGTGGAAAGAGGCTAAAGAAACTTTACCATTCATCCTTGGCAGTATATCCACCATCAAA
The DNA here is from genome assembly GCF_016433145.1 of Gracilinanus agilis. Taxonomy (NCBI): domain Eukaryota; kingdom Metazoa; phylum Chordata; class Mammalia; order Didelphimorphia; family Didelphidae; genus Gracilinanus; species Gracilinanus agilis. Next base: position 296,726,946 of record NC_058133.1, on the reverse strand, counting down.
GTTTTCAAGACAAACTAAATTTAAGAAAAACTCAGAGCACAAACAGACAAGTTGGAGGTGGGTGGGGAGCCAATATGGCAGAGAAGGCACACAGACCCAACAAAATACTCCCCAAACTATGATATAATACCTCAAAATGAATTCTGAAACAACATAACTCACAAAAATATAGGGTGAAATAAAATAATTTTTCAGCCCAAAACAATTTAGGTCAGCACAAAGATCTAATACTCTAGGGTGGAAGTAGAGTAGAAAATAGCAAGTCAAGGCAAGAAAAGAAAAGGCAGAAATAAGATACAAAATTGCCTAGACAGAAATTACAGGGTTCCCTTGTTGGCTGTTGGTGCAAGATTCTTGTTACAGTGCTTACACACAGATCCAGGCAGCAGGCACAGGGAGCAGTCTCAGGATGAGGAAGACCAATAGCACATACCAGCGCTTGCAGCCAGAGAGGGGACCATGGTCACAGTTCTGACAGGGAAAAGAGTGTTTGTGATTACTCACAGACCAAAGCCCTGACTGGGAGATTATTAAACACAATTCTTCTTACATTATGGCATCTTGGAAGAACTGAAAGCAGATAGATCTCCAGAGCCTGCTGTGAAGAGAGCTGCATAAAGAACCTGAAGCTTGGAATAGTGTTGCTTTCCCCACAGGAACAAAGTACAAATTTAACAGGTTTTTTAAAATTATTATTACTAAAAGAAAAGGCTAAAAAAAATAAGCAAAACACAAAAAAATAAACAATATAAAAAGTTATTTTTGTGGCCGGGAAGATCTAAACACAAATTCAGAAGAATATTTTAAAAAGTCAGTATTGCTACATCAGTGCCTCCAAGAAAAATATGAATTTATCTCAAGTCCAAAAATAATTAATGGAGGAGGTCAAAAAGGACTTATAAATCAGAGAGAGAAAAATATTGTGAATATAAATAAGAGTGGTATAGGAAAATCATGAAAAAAGAGTCAACATCTTAGTAAAGGAAGCACAAAAAGTATTGAAAAAATTAATATTCTAAAAAACAGAATAGACCAATTTGTAAAAGAGGCACAAAAATATAATGAAGAAAAGAACTTCTTTAAAAGTAGAATTGATCTAATGGACAAAGATATACAAAAAAGGCATTGAAAAGAAGAACTTCTTAAAAGGCAGAATTTGTAATATGAAAAAAGAGGCATAAAAATTCACTGAGAAAAACAACTTTTTACAAACTAGAATTGGCTAAATGGAAAAAGAGGTACAAAAACTTACTAAAGAAAATCATTTATTTAAATTTAGAATAGGGCAAGAAGCTAGTGACCCCATGAAACATCAAGAAACAATCAAATAGAGGGCAGCTGTGTAGCTCAGTGGATTGAGAGCTAAGCCTAAAGATGGGAGGTCCTAGGTTCAAATCTGACCTCAGACAACCCCCATTGCCTAGCCCTTACCACTGTTGTGAGGGTTGTTTAGCAATTAATTTAGTATTAGTGTTGGACCTAGCAGGAAGGGCTGGAGAATTCCAAGATGGAATGAAGGAGCAGGAAGTGGGGGCTTGTGCTCTGAGAGAGACTCCATTAGTGGTTGGAACATAACTGTTGCTAACCCTGGGAGATCTCAGAGTTAGGGAAAAACTGCATCCAGATTCCTTGGGATCCTGTGAGGTGGAAGCTTTCAGCAGTGGACAACAGACCTGCAGAGCAGCACCAAGTGGGGAAGTGGTTTGTGATCTGGTGGACAGCATTGAAAACTCACTCTCCCTACCTGGGTACCTTGGATCACCTGGTGGAGTTGGCTCTTGGCATCCTGTGACCATCCTTGGATTTACTGGGAGACCCCAATTGAAAGCCATCCTCAGGCCCTTAGCTGAGCTGACCAAACCTGTCTGGAACCAGGTTTGGAGGAGCTTTCCTTGTGATTTCAGTACTGCTTCCTTTGGGCCCTGCCTGGCTTAGGTCAATAGAATAGTGAAGTCAAGTCCCTCCCTTGCCCCTGTGGTTTGCCCTTAGGTTGTAAGTATAGAATCCCTTATTCCCATCCTTCATTATTATTTCCCTCAGTTAAACTGTTATAAACTTTTACCTTTTTGCCTACTGGTTCCATAGACCCTGGCCTAGGTGGGCTGAGTGACTATTGGCCTAACTATCATCTCTGTGACAATTAACAGCTTGGCAGTAAACCCTGGTCTCCCTATCCTGGTTGGTCCTGTCTCTCCTTCAACCAATGTGTGAACCCACAAACCATTTAGTTACATTTTAATAATAATAGTTATCATCCCTGGTGCCCCGCCATCATACCACTCTTCTGCCTTGGAGCCAATATTGACTCCAAGACAAAAGGCAAGGGTTTAAAATTTTTTTAATTAAAAAAAAAGGAACAATCAAATAACATCAAAAGAATGAAAAAAATAGAAGAAAATGTGAAATATCTTATTGAAAAAAGCAACTGACCTTAAAAATCAATCCAGAAGAGACGTTCTAGAATTATTGGACTTTCTGAAAGCCATGATCAAAAAAAGAACTCAGACATCATCTCTGAAGAAATTATCATTGAAAACTTCCCTGATATTCTAAAACCAAAGGATAAAATAGAAATTAAAAGAATCCACTAATTCCTCCTGAAAAATATCCCAAAAAGATAATTCTAAGGAATATTATAGCAAAACCCCAGAATTCCTAGATCAAGGAGAAAATATTGTAAGCAGCCAAAAAGATACCATGGAGCCACAGTGAGGACAACACAAGGAAGAGTAGTTTCTACATTAAAGGATCAGAAGGCAAAGAAGATAGTACTTCAACAAAGAATCACTTGCCCAGAAAAGTTGAGAATAATTACATAATTTTTCAGGGGGAAAATGAGTATTTAATCAAATAGAAGACTTTGAAATATTCCTGATGTAATGGAATGGAAAATTTGACCCTTAAGTACAAGAATCAAGAGAAGGGTTAAAACATAAACAGAAAAGAGAAATCAAAAGACATTCAATAAGATTAAACTGTTTATATACCTGAAAGAATACCTACTCAAAAGAATCTTGAACACTGAGTCGAGTCATTGTGTCAAAGGCTCTTTTATTTCATCTTCATGAGAATGGATACTCAGGAACCAGTGTTACAGCCAGGAAGCAAGTACACAGAATGTGAGCAGGCAGGCTCCTTTTTTTATCATAGTCCCTGACACAAAAATGGTCTCTAATCTTATTCACCATTGACTGGTTACTCAAGAGTTACAATCTTATCCTGCAAACCTAGCTAATTAGAATGTGCAATTTACAAGGATAATTATCTTAATTTTTCAAACAGTTTTTAACCAATCAAAACAAGGACTGTTTCATTCCTCTATGTGAAACAAGAGTTTTAATTGGGAGCATGAAACTTAACTTTGTTTTGATGGAAAGGCATGAGAGATGTCCACCATTTTACTGATCTTCATCTATCACAATACCTATAAGGAAATGTTGCAGGAAGACCACCCTTATCTGAGTCTGGAGAATGTGCTCACCTAAGAAATTACTAGAATGGAATCAATCTATGAAAACAAAGGAATTTATTAGGAGAAAAGAAATGGCCAGGAGGAGGCAAGATTATTCCAGCAAAAAAAGAAGGGAGAATTTATATAGTATATAATTTGTAACAAGCGGGGTATACAAAGAAAGGAGAGGAAGAATCAGAGAGGTTTGGGGGGATCTTGATGTATAGATATAAAAGAAAGTACATATCTGTGAGGGAGTGAGTTATCACATATTTACATATCTTTCTGGGGGTTTTATATGCACTGTATGTTCAAGTCATCTTTTGTTCTTTCATAGATCTGATTTCAAAGCTGTATTCCTGAGGTCAGAGGCCAGACTGCTTTTTACATTTCCAAGATTTTTTTAGGTTGGGAGGCAAATCCCACCACAAAAAAGATAAATATTATAAAGAACTTTGTCATTTTAAGAGCAGTTAGAAGGAGTATACATAGAGGTTAAGGGTGTGATTAGGATATGATGGGATGATATAAAAATAAAATTAAGGAATCAGAGGAAAGGGAAAATAGAATGAGGTAAATTATCACACATGAAAGAGCTTTTTAATGGGAAAAGAAGAGGCGCGATGTGGGGAAGCACTTAAACCATCCTCTGAATCAGAATTGGTTCAATGAAGAAAGAATATACACAATCAATTGGGTATGAAATCTACCTTACCCTGTAGAAAATTAGGAAAGAAAGGGGATAAGAGAAAGAGATGGAGCTGATGGAAAGGAGAGCAAATTGAACATTATAAGATATAAAAAGAGTTAATTTTGAATATATTAAATTAAAAAGAGTTTGTACAAACAAAACCAATGCAACCAAGATCATAAGGAAAACAAAAGCCCAGGATAAATTTTAAAATTTCTCTGGTAAATATCTCATTTCTCAAATACATAAATAACTATGTAAAATGTATAAGAATCCAAGTCATTCCCCAACTGATAAATAATTAAAGAATATGATTAGATAGTTTTCAGATGAAGAAATCAAAGCTATCAATAATCATATGAAAAAAAATTTTCTAAATCTCTCTTGATTAGAGAAATGCAAATTAAAACTGTGAGGTACCACCTCATACCTAACAGATTGGCCAATATGAGTGTAAAGGAAAATGATAAATGTTTGAGGCAAAATTGGAACACTGATGTATTGCTGGTGGAGTTATTAACTGATCCAACCCTTTGCAGGGCAATTTGGAATTATGCCCAAAGGGCTATAAAAGAATGCATACCTTTTTATCTAGTAATACCACTACTAGGTTTGTATTCCAATGAATTAGAAAAAAGTGGGAAAGAACCTATTTGTACAAAAATATCTACAGCTGTTTCTTTTTAACTCTTCCCTTCTGTCTTCGAATCAATACTATGTATTGGTTTTAAGGCAGAAAAGTGATAAAGATTAGGTAATGGGGGTTAAGTCACTTTCCCACAGTCACACAACTAAGAAGTATTTGAGGCAAGATTTGAACCTAGGACTTTCTGTCTCTAGGCCTGGCTCTCAATCCACTGAGCCACACATTTGCCCCGATATAGCTGCTATTTTTATGGTGGCAAAGAATTGAAAACTAAGGGGATGTCCCTCAACTATGAAATGGTGATGAAATACTATTGTGCTATTTAGGAATGATGAACTGAATGATTTCAGAAAGACCCTGAAAGACCATGAATGGATACCTAGTGAAATGAGCGAAACCAGAACATTATATACAGTATCTGAAATATTGTGGAACAATATACTGTGATAGACTTTGCTACTAACAGCAATACAATGATTCAGGACTATTCTGAGGACTTATGAAAAAGAATGCTATCCATCTTCAGAGAAAGTTGGAGAAGGAACACAGAAGAAAACTATGTTTGGGAGTTTTGGTTAAATAAGATTATTCTCTTTTAAAAATGAATAATATAGAAATGTGTTTTGCATGATAATATATGTATAATCCAAATTGAATTGCTTGTCAGCTCCAGGAGGGAAAAGGGAAAAATGGAGGGGGGCAATATGAAATGTATGACTTTGTAAAACTTATGTTGAAAATTTTATTATTATTTTTTTAATATTTTAAAAGAAAAGAGGGCAAATTGGGGGAGGTAGTTGACAGAAACTAAACAGGGAGAAATAGGATGGACAGTAATACACAGTAATTGTAATGTTACAAATAATTTTTTACAAGTCTTTCTTTAAAAAAGCTTCATTTTTCTTTTTTTAATACTATCTTTTATTTAATTAAATAATTTAGAACATTTTCCCATGATTACAGGATTCATGTTCTATCCCTTCCCTCCTCCCACTCCCTCACATAGCCAATGCACAATTACACTAGGTTTTACATATGTCATTGATCAAGACCTATTTCCATATTATTGATATTGGTGCTAGGGTGCTCATTTTGAGTCAATATCCCTAATTATATCCCCATTCACCCATGTGATCAGGCAGTTTTTTTCTTCTGTGTTTCTATTCCTATAGTTCTTCCTCTGAATGTGGATAACATTCTTTCTCAAGGTCCCTCATAGTTGTCCTGTTGCTATTAGAGAGGTCCATTACAATCAAAAAGCCTCATTTTTCAAATACCACCTAGAGTACCTATATAGCAAAGCTGAGTGCCATCATACAAGATATGGTCATTTAAAGAAATAAAAGACTTTCAAATATTCTTGAAGAAAAGATGAGAACTAAATGGAAAATTTGATAAACAAGGATAAGAAGAAACGTAAGAAGGTAATATGAAAGACCAATTTAAAGAATTCAATAAGGTTAAATATGTTTACTTCTCAGATGGAAAATAGTATATTAAAGCTTTAAGAATGGTATAATTAATTGGAGAGTTTAAAGGAGCATTTATATACAGAACTTTTATGTTGAATTGAATATAATAGAAAGTTAAAAATAAATTGGATGGGGAGTGATAAATTGAAATAATAATTTCATATAAAAGAAGCATGAATGAAAGAAATGTTACAATGAAGGGAAGGAGGGATGGAGGAATGGTAATACTAGTACTTCATTCTCACTGGAACTAGATAAAAGAAGGAATAATATAGAAGGCTGAATTTTTTTTAACTAATAAGGACAGAATACGGTTGGATGTAAAGATTAAAAGAGGGAATCCTAGAAGAGCATATAGACTAAGAAAAAAGAGGGCAAAGTTATAAGACAAGGCATGAAATTATAAAAGCTTTTATATTAATAAATAAGGTGGTAAGATAAGTTTAAGAGAGGGACTCCAAGAAGGTTAAATAAGTAAACTACTAGGAGGGTAAGAGAAGGAGAAAAAGAAATCTGGGAGGAAAATAAAGGTTTGATTAAAGAAAGGGTAAGGTTTAGGGAGGTGGTAGTTAGAAGAAAATTAGGTTTTTGAGGAGGAATAAGATAAAAAGAGAGACAAAGAAGGAAAATAAATCAAGAAAAATAGAATAGGGAGCAGCTGGATGGCTCAGTGGATTGAGAGCCAGGCCTAGAAACAGGAGGTCCTAGGTTCAAATCTAGCCTCAGACACTTCCTAGCTGTGTGACCCTGGGCAAGTCACTTAACCCCCATTGCCTAGCCCTGTAATAAATAAAATTTATATATATATATAAAGATATTAGGGTTTAAAAAATAAGAAAAATAGAATGGAAGTAAATGTACTAATAACAACTATAACTGAATCTGAATGGGATGAAGTCATCCATAAAAAAGAAATAGATATCAGAATGGACTAAAAACCAACCAACACTTAACAAGATGTTGTTTACAAGAAACATTTTAAAAAGAGAGACACACAGAGAACAAACACAGAGGGAGAGCGTAGAATATAGTTATACCAGTTATGCTAGGGTTCTTTAATATATGGGGAAAACATTAACATAATTGATTACATCAAAAACAAAATTAAAAATAATATATCAATACTTGTGGAAAAAAATTTAGGCAAACTATAACATTCCTTTCTATTAAGAACAATTAAAGCATAAGAATAAATATATTTTCCTTAGATTAATAAGAAGTATATATTTAAAAATTCAGTAAACATTATATGTAATGGGGATAAGCTATAATACTCCCATATGAGATTAGAAATAAAATAGGGATGTCTGTTATTACAAATATTATTAATATTGTATTAGAAATGCTAGCAGTAGCAATGGGAATAAAACAAATTAAAGGTATTAAAATGTGCAAATATCTCTTTTCACAGGTATTTTATCAAAACTATCTAGTACTGGCTAAGAAAAGAGAAGTAGATCAGTGGAACAGAATAGACATACAGTGAACAACCATAAAGATTGAAATACCCTCATACTTGACAAAGTTAAAGTTCCAAATTTTGGAATAAGAATTCACTCTTCAATACAAATTGAGAAAACTATAAAGTAATTAGCAAAAGCTAGATATAAACCAATATCTTACTCCATTTATGAAGATAAGTTCAAAATGGATATCTGTTCCAGACATAAAGGAAGATATTATAAAACAATTAGAAGAACAGAGAGCATATTAACTATTAGATTTATGACAGAAGAATTTATGAATAAATTAGAGACAGAAAGGACTGTGAAATGTAAAATGTATAATTTTAATATAATAAATTAAAATATTTTTATACAAATAAAAATAGTGTGACTAAGATTAGAGGGAAAGTAATAATTAGGGCAGAAATTATAGACAGTTTCTCAAATAGAGGTCTCATATCTAAAATATATAGAGAACTCTGTCAGATATATAAGAATATGAGCAATTCCCCAATTGATAAAAGGTGGAATTATTTGAATAGACAGTCTTTGGATGAAAAAATCAAAGCTCTATATAATTAGGTGAAAAATTACCTAAATCATTATTGATTAGAGAATGTAAATTAGAGATAACTCTGAAATATTATCTCACACCTATTAAATTGGTTAAAATGACAAATATTGGAGAGTATGTGGAAAAATAGGGACATGAATACATTGTTGGTGGAAGTGTGAACTGATCCAACAATTTTGTAGAGCCATCTAGAGTTAAACTCATAGAGTCATAAAATTATGTATACTTTTTGACCCAGTAATACTACTTTTAGGTTTATTTCCTAAAATGATCAAGGAAAAAAGGAAAAGAAGCAATTTGTTCTAAAATATAACAGATCTTTTTGGGGTGGCAAAGAACTTGAAACAGAGGAAGAGGTGGACAAGTTGTGGTATATAATTGTAATAAAATACTATTGTGTCAGAAGAAGTAACAAAATAAAGAAAAATGCAAATCAATACAACTCTGAGGTACCACCTTACACCTAGCACAATGGCTAATGTGACAGTGAAGGAAAATAATAAATGTTGGAGGTGAAGTGGCAAAATTAGGACACTAATGCATTGCTAGTGGAGTTGTGAGTTGATCCAACCATTCTGGAAGGCAATTTGGAATGATGCCCAAAGGGTTTTAAAAGAATGCTTGTCCTTTGATCCCAAAAAGATATAAAAAAGAGAAATGCTCTATTTGTATGACAACATTTATAGGGAAACTTTTGTGGTGGCAAAAAAATTGGAAAATGAAAGTGTGTCTCTCAATTGGAGTTGAACAAAGTGTGGTATATAATGGTGATGGAATACTATTGTGCTATAAGGAATGATGACACCCCTGATTTCTAAAAGAACTAGAAAGACCTATATGAACTGATGTGGAGTGAAAAAAGTAGAACCAGGAGAACATTATACACAGTAACTGAAACATTGTGGAATGATCAAATGTGATTGACTCTGCTACTAAAAGCAATGCAATGATCCTGGACAGAGTAGAGGGACTTGTGAGGAAAGAATGGGAAAGAAAGCTATCTACATCTGGAGAAAGAACTATGAAAGGAGAAATCCAGAAGAAAACATGATTTATCATTTGTTTATATGGGAATACGATTTGGGGGTTGAGTTTTTAAAGATTACTCAATTACAAAAATAAATAATATGGAAATTGGATTTAAATGATAATATATGTATAAATTGAAATTGCTTGTCAACTCTGGAAGGGGGCATGAAAGAAGAGAGAGAGAAAACAAGAATCAGGTACCCATGGGGAAAAATTTTAAAAATGAAAATTAAATAAAATCCAAAAATAGAAAAAGAAATAACAAATAAGATTATCACATAAAAAGACCTGAGGGAGTAGGAAAATAAGAAGGAGGGAAACACACAGTTGTTATAACTCAATATGAATGGGATAAGCTTGCTCATAAAATGGAAAAGGAGAATAGAATGGATTAAAGTCAGAATCTCATCATATGCTGTTTACAAGAAATTCATTTAAAGCAGGAAGACAAACAGAGAATAAAGATAAAGGTCTGGAGGAAAATCTACTCTGCTTCAGCTAAAGTTTAAAAAAAGGAGTGGAAATCCTGATACTAAGATCATATCTTTACAAAGTAAAAGGGAACATTGACCTAATTAAAAGAGATAAGGAAGGAAATTACATGTCGATATAAGTAACCATAGACAGTGATCTAAGATAAATGTTAATCATAGGCACCAAATGGCAAAGCATTCAAATCCTGAAGGAGAAACAATATGAATTCCATGAGGAAATTGATAATACCAGTAGTAGGGGACATTAATCTTCTCAGAATAAGATAATTCAAATCTAAAAGTAAACATGAAAAAATTAAAATAAATAGAATTTTAGAAGTTAGATGTGCCAGACCTCTAGAGAAAACTGAATGAGAATACAAAAGAATATACCTCTTACTTAGCATTACATGGAATTTTCATAAAACTTGATCATATAATAGGACAAAAGAGCCTCATAACAAAAAGCAAAAAAGTAGAAATATTAGATGTATGCTTTTCCAAACCATAAATTATAAAAATTCACATAGAACAAAGGTTTGGAGAAAAAAGTATAATTGAAAACTAAATAACCTTGTTTTAAAGAATGATTGGGACCAAGAACAAAGTATAAAAACAATAAACAATTTCATTAAAGAGAATGGCAAGGAGATAGCATATCAAAATATTTGAGAATCAAAAAAGGAGTCAAAGTAGTACATAGGGGACAAATATATCTCTAAATGTTTATTTCAACAAAACAGAGAAAATAAAGATTAGTGAATTGGGGTGGCAAATAAAAAAAATCTTGAAAAAGGACAAAATACCCCTAAATTATACATCAAATTAGGAATCCTAAAAATCAAAAGAGAGATTAATAAAATTGAAAGTAAGAAATCTATTGAACTAATAAATAGGACAAGGAGTTGGTTTTATGGAAAAAAATCAATGAAATAGATAAATCATTGATTTATTTTATCAAAAAAGAAGGAAGAAAACCAAATTGCCAGTATTAAAAATGAAAAATCAGTGAAGAAGAAATTAAAGTAATTATTAGGAGTTATTTTGCTTAATTATTTGCCTATATAAATTGCCCAGAGGAATAGAAGAGAAAATAGAATAAACAATTCCATCTCTGAAAAAGAAATTGAATAAATCATCAACAAATTCCATAAGAAAAAATCTCAGGGGCAGATGGATTCAAAAGTGAATTCTACCAGACATTTAAAAGCAATTAATTCCATTACAATATGAAGTATTCAGAAAAATAGCTGAGGAATGTTCTCTATCAATTTCCCTTCATGACGCCAATATGGTGCTGATATCTAAATTATGAAGAACAAAAACAGAAAGTAAACTATAGTACAATTTCCTTAATGAATATTAATGCAAAAATTTTAAACAAAAATACCAGCAGGAAGATTACAGTGATGTAACACAAAGATCATACACTATGTACAGGTAGGTTTTATATCAGGAATGCAGAGATAGCTTAATATTAGGAAAACTCTCAACATAATTGACTATATAAATAACAAAACAAAACAAAAACCTAGGAAGACATATGAAGTGATGAAAAATGAAATGAACAGAACAAGGAGAACATTGTACACAGTAACAATAATTATGTTGATCAGCTGTGAATGACAACTATTATCTACAAGGCAAGGATCCAGGGCAACTCCAAGGGACACGTGAGGAAAAAGGGTATTGCCACAGAAGAAATTTGAATTCTGATTGAAATGTACCAATTCTTCATTTTATTTGCTCCATGAATTTTTCTCTAGCATAAGCATTATGTATCTTCTTTCACAATATGAAGAATAGGGAATTATGTATTTTATCATAATATATGTGTATATGCAACCTTTATCGTAATACATGCTTTTTGGGGGAGTGGGAGAGAAAAAAAGAGGGGGACAAGAGAATGTGAGATTTATGGACATAGGTAATATAAGAATATGTTTCTCTTAGATAAACATATTATAATTTACTACATATTCATAATAAACCATATGTATTTTATTATTGCTGTTACATATTATATTATGTAATATATATAAAAATAAATGATAAAAATATATGTGACCACTCTACATGTCATAGAAAGAAAATTTAAAAAGATTATAAAAGATGGGAATAATATTACACATTACATTCCTTTGCTAAATCTGCTTATATGCAACAATTTGAATATATTATGCTGTATTCCACTATAATACATATCTATTTTTCTTTTAAAATTAATTTATTTTAAAGTATTTTTCCAAAGTTATGTGATTCATGTTCTTTCCCTCTCTTCTTCCCTCACCCCTCCTGGGGCTGACAAGTAATTCCATTGAGTTATACATGTATTGTCACTCACTAGCTAATTCCATATTATTAATTTTTGTAATAGTCTTTTAAAACCAAAATATCAAATCCTATATCCATATCAACAACAGATAAATCAAATGTTGATCTTCTGTGTTTCTCTTCCCACAGTTCTTTCACTCTACTGTTCTTTCCCATAAGTTCCTTGGGATTGTCCTAGATACTTGCATTGCTATTAGTAACAAAGTATATTATATTTTATTATCACACATTGTTTCAATTACTACTTACAATGTTCTCCTGGTTCTGCTCATTTCACTCCAAATCAGTTCATGGAGGTCTTCCCAGTTTTTATAGAAATCAAGCAGTTCATCATTCCTTATAGCACAATAGTATTACATTACTATCATATACCACAATTTGTTCAGCCATTCCCCATTTGAAGGACACTCTCTAATTTTCCAATTTTTTGCCACCACAAAGAGAGCAGCTATAAATATTTCTATACAAACATTTTTTGTATCTCTTTGGGATACAAACCTAGTAGTGATATTGCTGGATCAAGGAGCATGCATTCTTTTAGAACTCTTGGGACATAATTCCACATTGAATGGTGGGATCAATTCACAACTCAACCAGCAATGCATTAGTGTCTCAAGTTTGCCACATCACCTCCAACATTTATTATTTTCCTTTGTTGTCAGATTGGCCGATGTGTTAAGTGTGGTGGTACCTAAGAGTTGTTTTGATTTGGCTTTCTTTAATAAGGAGGGATTTAGAACACTTTTTCATATGCTTATTGATAGCTTTTATTTCTTCATCTGAAAACTGCCTATTCATATCTTTTGACCATTTGTCAAGGGGAATGGCTTGATTTCTTGTACCTTTAACTTAGTTCCTTATATATTTGAGAAATTGAACCTTTGTCAGAGAATTTTCTTATAAATTTCTTCCCAGTTTGTTGCTTCCTTTCTAATTTTGGTTGCATTTGTTTTGTTTGTACAAAACCTTTTTAAATTAATATAATTGAAATGATCCATTTTGCATTTTGTAATGTTCTCTATCTATTACTTAGTCTTAAATTATTTCCTTTCCTTCATATCTGACAGGTATATTATTCTATGTCCCCCTAATTTACTCATAATTTCCCTCTTTATATTTAAGTCATTTACCCATTTTGAATTTATCTTAGTATAGAGTGTGAGATGTTAATCTAAACCTAATTTTTTTCCCATACAGTTTTCCAATTTTCCCAGTAGTATTTGTTAAGTAGTGGATTCTTGTCCCCAAAGCTGGGATCTTTGGGTTGATTGAACACTAGTTTGATGAGGTAATTTATCCCTTCAATTCCATTGATCCACCTTTCTATCTATTAGCCAGTACCATATTGTTTTGATGATGATTACTTTATAGTATGTTTTAAGATCTTGTACTGTTGGACTACCATCCTTCACATTTTTTTTTCATTAGTTCCCTTGATATTCTTAATCTTTTGTTCTTCCAGATGAACTTTGTTAAATATTTTCTAATTCTGTAAAAAAAATTTTTTGGTAGTTGATAAGTATGGCATTGAATAAGTTAGTTAATTTAGGTAGGATTGTCATTTTTATTATATTATCTTGTCCTGCCCATGAGCAAGTAAAGTTTTTCCAATTGTTTAGAACTAGTTTCATTTGTGTAGAAAGTTCTTTGTAGTTGTGTTCATAAAATTCCTGAATTTGTCTGGGCAGATAGATTTCCAAATATTTTATATTGTTTAGAGTAGTGATGGGCAAACTATAGCCCTCGGGCCAGATGTGGCCCCCTGAAATGTCTTTTCCAGCTGTGGACATTATTCTTATTCTAACAAATACAACAAGTAGGATACAATACAATGAAACTTGGCCCCCTCTAAAAAGTTTGCCCATTACTGGTGTAGAGTGATTTTAAATGGAGTTTCTCTTTTTAACTCTTGCTGCTCATTTTTGTTGGAAATATTTAGAAATACTGGTGATTTAGGTGGCTTTATTTTGTATCCTGCAACTTTGCTAAAGTTATTGATTATTTCCACTAGCTTTTTTAGTTGATTTTCTAGGATTTTCTAACTATACCATTATATCATCTGAAAAATGATAGTTTGGTTTCCTCATTGCCTACTTTAATCCTTTCAATTTATTTTTCTTCTCTCATAGCTTCTGCTAGCATTTCTATACACTATTAAATAATAGTGGTGATAATGGGCATCCTTGCTTCACTCCTATTCTTATTGGGAATTATTCTAATATCCCCATTGAAGATGCTATTTGCTGGTGGTTTTAAATAAATACTGCTTATTATTTTAAGGAAAGATCCTTCTATTCCTATACTTTCTAAATGTTTTACTAGGAATGGGCATTGAACTTTGTCAAAGGCTTTTTCTGCATCTATTGAGATAATCGTGTGATTTCTATTAGTTTTGTTATTGATATGGTCAATTATGTGGATGGTTTTCCTAATATTAAACCAGTCTTGAATTCCTGATATTAATCCCACCTGGTCAGAGTGAATAATCCTGGTGAAAACTTGCTGTAGTCTCTTTGCTAGTATTTTATTTAAGATTTTTTAATATGTTCATAAAGGAGATTAGTCTGTAGTTTTCTTTCTCTGTTTTTGGTTTTCCTGGTTTGAGAATTAGTACCATATTTGTGTCATAAAAAGAATTTGGTTAGACTTTTCTTTGCTTATTTTGTCAAATAGTTTGTAGAGTATTGAGATTAGCTCTTTAAATGTTTGAAAGAATTCACTTGTGAATCCATCTGGCACTGGGGATTTTTTCTTAGGGAGTTCCTTGACAGCTTATTCAATTTCTTTTTTTGATATGGGATTATTTAAGTATTCTATTTCTTCTTTTGAAAATATAGGCTATTTATATATTTGTAAATATTCATCCATTTCACTTAGCTTGTCATGTTTATTGTCATATAATTGGACAAAATACATCTTAATTGCCTTAATTTCCTCTTCATTAGTGGTGAAATACCCCTTTTCATTTTTAATACTGTTGATTTGATTCTCTTCTTTCCCTTTTTTATTAGATTAACCAGTATTTTATCTATTTTATTTGTTTTTTTAATACCAGCTACTTGTCTTATTTATTAGTTTAATAATTCTTTTACTTTCAATTGTATTAATTTTTCCTTTGATTTTTAGAATTTCCAATTTAGTTTTTATCTGGGGATTTTTAGTTTGTTCTTTTTCTAGTTTTTTTTTTTTTTAAGTTGCACAACCAATTCATTGTTCTCCTCATTCTCTATTTGTTGATATAAATATTTAGGAGTATAAAATTTCTTCTGAATGATGCTTCAGCTGTATCCAATAGATTTTTATGTGTTGTCTCCTCATTGTCATTCTCTTCAATGAAATCACTAAACATTTCTTCTGATTTTTTTTGACCCACAAGTTTTGATGAATTAGACTATTTAGTTTCCAATTAATTTTAAGTTTGCTTCTCCATGAATCCTTATTAATTATAATTTTTATTGCATTATTATTTGAAAAAATTACATTCATATTTTTACTTCTCTTCATTTGTTTGTAATGTTTTGATGCCCTAGTACATGGTTAATCCTTGTATGTGCACCATGTGCTGCTGAAGAGAAGATATATTCCTTTTTATCCCTATTCAATTTTCTCCAGATATCTATTAACTCTAATTTTTCTAACATTTCATTCACTTCTCTTATGTCTTTATTTTTTTATTAAATTTATCTAGTGATGATAAAGGGAAGGCTGAGGTCCCCCACTAGTATGGATTTACTATCTATTTCCTCTTTAAGCTCCTTTCGTTTCCCTTTTTAAAAAAAATAGGATGCTGTATCATTTGGTGCATATATTTTGAGTACTGATATTTCTTCATTATTTGTACTGCTTTTTATCAATATGTAATTACCTTCCTTATCTCTTTTAATCAAATCTAGTTTTATCTTAGCTTTGTCTGAGATCATGATTACTACTAATGCCTTCTTTGTCTCAGTTGTAGCCTAATAGATTCTTCTCCAGTCCCTTACCTTTACCCAGAGCATGTCTACCTACCTCAACTGTGTTTCTTGTAAACAGCATATGGTAGGATTCTGATTTTTAATCCATTCTTCTCTCTGCTTCCATTTTATGGGTAAGTTCATCTCATAAATTTTCAGTGTCATGATTACCTTCTGTGTATTCCACTCCATTTATACTTGCTTTCTCTTTCCATTCTTTCTGTACTGTCTTGTGTTTTTCCTTTAGTCAGTTTCTCCTCTTTCCCCTTACTTATATTACTCTCCTTCTACCACCTCCCTTCTTATTCCCCTTTTACTATAGGTCCTTTTGATCACTTCCCCAATCTCTCTCTCCCTTATATTATATCCTTCCCCACCACCACATTTCTTATTCTTGGTTGTAAATCCAGTTCCCTTTCCTTCTGGAATATAATATTCCAAGGCTTCTAGTCCTTCATTGTGGAGGCTGCCAGATCTTTTGTGATCCTAATTGGGACTCCAGGATATCTGAATTTTTCCTTTCTAGCTGCTTGCAGTATTTTCTCCTTTCCCTGGGAGCTGTTGAACTTGGCTATAATATTCCAAGAAGCTGTCATTTGGGGATTTAATGCAGGAGGTAATCTATGGATTCTTTCAATCTCTATTTTAGCCTCTTTTCAAGAATATCAAGGCATTTTTTGTATAATTTTCTGTAGTATGATTTCTAGACTTTTTTTTTTGGTCATAACTTTTAGGTAGTCCAAAAATTCTTAAATTTTTTCCCCCTGGATCTATTTTCAAGGTCAGTTGTTTTGAGGTATTTCATATTTTCTTCTATTTTATCATTCTTTTGATTTTATTTTATTGTTTCTTGAGGTCTCATGAAATCATTAGCTTCTAATTGCTCAATTCTAATTTTAAAGACTGAATTTCTTCCATCACCTTTTGATCCTCCTTTTCTAACTGGTCCAATCTTCTTTTCAAATCATTCTTTTCATCCTTTGACTTTTTTAACCTAATTTTTCAGTTAGTCAATTCTGGATTTTATAAAACTATTTTCTTTTTTTAATTCATGTGCCTCTGTCACCAGGTGCCCTATTTTGCTTTTAAAACTGTTGTTTTCCTTTTCCCATTTTTCTTCAACCTGTCTTATTTGATCTTTGAATTCCTTTCTGAGCTCTTCCAGAACCTGAGTCCAATTCTAGGGTTTTGAGGCTTTGCTTGAAGTTCCTTGGATCCCTTCAACTTCTGCCGGTTCTGTTCTTTGGGGTTTTTCCACCATAGAAGCTTCAATCATTGTCTTTCTGTCTGTCTGTCTGTCTGTCTGTCTATCTGTCTGTCTGTCTCTCTTTCTCTCTCTCTCTCTCTTTTTAACTTTTCCCCACCTTGATGTGGACTGTAGAATCCCTCTGTTGGTTTACTGGAACAAAACATTTGAGCTGCTCTGCCCTAGAGGGAATCTTCAGTCTTCTCTTGTACTTAGACCAAATTTTCACTATAGCTTGCTCTTACAGAAGTTGAGGGCATACAACCAGATGGCTCCCCCTAAGTTCCTCCCCACTAGTCTTTGTCAGAGCCTTGAACCTCATGTGGTAGATCTGAGGTGCTATGTTACTGTACTCATCAAGGAAGCCCACAGTTATCCCACAACTGATGATAGGTCTTTGTGCAGTGCAGCCTAGGGGAGGGGGTGTCCAATCTCTCTCTTATATCATGGAAATAAACTCCCCCTGCACACGTTTAAAGTTTTGTTCAGAAGAATCCTATGACTCCATTTTCACTCTGCCCACATAATGCATTTCTTTTTTCTTTTTTTCAATTTAAACATTTATTAATAATCATTTTTAACATGGTTACATGATTCATGCTCCTACTTTCCCCTTGCTGTGTTTGTTTTGGTAGATAGATTCCTAAGTATTTTATATTGTCTAGGGTGATTTTAAATGGTGTTTCTCTTTCTACCTCTTGCTGCTCTAGTGTTTTGGAAATGTATAGAAATGCTGATGATTTATGTGCATTTATTTTGTATCCTGCAACTTTGCTAAAGTTGTTGATTATTTCTACAAGCTTCTTAGTTGATTCTCTAGGATTTTTTAAGTAGACCATCATATCATCTGCAAAGAGTGATAGCTTAGTCTCCTCCTTGCCTATTTTGATACCTTCAATTTCTTTTTCTTCTCTAATTGCTACTGCTAGTGTTTCTAGTACTATGTTGAATAATAGAGGTGATAATGGGCATCCTTGTTTTACTCCTGATCTTATTGGGAAGGCTTCTAATTCATCCCCATTGCATATGATGTTTGTTGATGGTTTTAGGTATATACTGTTTATTATTTTTAGGAAAGGTCCTTCTATTCCTATACTTTTCAGTGTTTTCAATAGGAATGGATGCTGTATTTTGTCAAAGGCTTTTTCAGCATCTATTGGAATGATCATGTGATTTTTGTTTGTTAGACTGTTGATATGGTCAATTATGTGGATGGTTTTCCTAATGTTGAACCAACCTTGCATTCCTGGTATAAATCTCGCCTGATCATGGTGAATGATCTTCTTAATTACTTGCTGGAGTCTCTTTGCTAGTATTCTATTTAAGATTTTTGCATCTATGTTCATTAGGGAGATTGGTCTGTAGTTTTCTTTCTGTTTTTGATCTCCCTGGCTTTGGAATCAGTACCATATTTGTGTCATAAAAGGAATTTGGTAGGACTCCTTCTTTGCTGATCATATCAAATAATTTGTATAGTATTGGGATTAGTTGCTCTTTGAATGTCTGATAGAATTCACTTGTGAATCCATCAGGCCCTGGCGATTTTTTCTTAGGGAGTTCTTTGATGGCTTGTTCAATTTCTTTTTCTGATATGGGATTATTTAGGTATTCTATTTCTTCTGCTGTTAATCTAGGCAGTTTATATTTTTGTAAATATTCATCCATATCTCCTAAATTGTTATATTTATTGCCATATAATTGGGCAAAAAAGTTTTTAATGATTGCCTTAATTTCCTCTTCATTAGAGGTGAGGTCTCCCTTTTCATCTTTGATACTGTCAATTTGGTTTCATCCCTTTATAGCATGGAAATGTCCCGATTCCATGTACCTTCCACGCTGCACCCTGTTGTGGGGTTCCTCCGTTTGTCTGGACTTGTTTTTATGTCCCCTTGAGGAGTCTTGTGTATTTTGGTCAGGAGAGGTTAAGAGCTGCTTTTTACTCTGCGGCCATCTTAACCCAGAACCCACATAATACATTTCTAAAAGTGATCTATATATTTTTGTGGCATGCTCTAATACAGTGATTCCCAAAGTGGGTGCTACCACCCCCTGGTGGGTGCTGCAGCAATCCAGGAGGGCAGTGATGGCCACACTTTTTTTGTATTACATTCTATTCTGAGTTCAATAAATAGTTTCATAATTTCCAGGGGGTGTTAAATAACATTTTTTTCTGGAAAGGGGGTGGGAGTCAAAAATTTTGGGAACCATTGCTCTAATACAATTAATATTAAATAATATTCTAAGTCTAAGTCTAATAAAATTAATATTAAACAATACTGTTAGTATCATTAAATAGGTACCTAAATGTGTATTGTATTATGAGGTTGTGATAATTACTTGTGACTATGTACATATTAAATCATGATGCTTATGATGTATGGTCACAGATGTTTGAGTTTTCTTCACAAAATTCCAAGGGACTGCAATAATTTTACTAGTAGGGAGGTTAAAATAGGCATATTTCAAGGAGTCAATTTTTTTTTTTACTTTTTTAGAAGATAAAAAGATATTTGTACTGAGGTATCCAGCTTATTTCTGTGCAGCCACTTTCCTGTAACTGAGATCGAACCTTTTGTATGTGAGCAGCTTAGCCTTAGAAAATGGAGATGGGATTGCCTAGAGAAGTAAATTGCATCCAAACCATAGTGCTGTTAGAGTCAAGGACCTGTGAAATTGACATCTTGACATCTGAGTCCTGAGTTACCTCAATTGAGAGGTTTTTTTCCACAGTAAAATATGCCCCAGGGCAGACACACAAAAGCTCCCAGAAACTTGGAAAGGAATTAAGCTCTAGGTTGAAGTAGTCAACCAGCAGAGAGAAACTGAATATGAATACCAGAACTGCGTACTTTGACCTTCCAGGTTCAGTCCACAAGGACTGGGAACAAACTACATGTTCACAGCATGAATGTTATATATATTTGGTTTTACTTATTTTTCCAGTTGTTATGACTAAAAAAGCGCATAAAACTGTGCCATTCTTTGATACGTAAACTCTACTTGCATAGAGTAGGATCAGAAAGAAAGGCCAAATCTTTTGAGTGCATGGGTCAAGATTCTGATTAGATATATCTATACCTCCTAAACCTTTAAACTGATATGCTGTGTTTTGCCAATTACTAAAGCAATTGGAAAGAGAAAGCTAATTTTCCAAGAATCAGAAAATACTTGTAATTTGCTAAGAGTGCCTTGTGGTATGGAGCGGAGAAAGATTAATATATGATGGAGAGAACTTAGCTTTTTTACCCTGAATAGGGTACAGTTCTTAGTTATCAATGCCCCCTATTAATTTAAATTACAAACCAGGAAATCATACTCTCAAAATCTCAGGAAAAGTAACATTTCTTTACTAAAATATAAGAATAACATAAATGAAAGCCCAAAATACAAATATTAAAGACAGAAATTATAACATATATCTGATTTTAAAAAACCCAAATCATATAATTTATTTTATCGTCTATGTTTAAACAACACACTATTAGAACTCATTGTTTTAATCCCTTATATTATTTTATTGGAATAACTATTACTTAAGAAATAGCATATGAAAAGAAATTTATAGCTTCTTTAAAAAGAGAATGGGAAAAGAATTTTTCACTGCCACACATTTCTTTCAAGCATTTAAAACCCACCTCCCTCCAATTCCATTCCTTAAACCAAAAGTTTAGCTTTTACTACAGCAGTAATTTACTTTAGGGAAGGGATATTTTTATTCTATGAGAAAGTAAATGAACTCTCAGAACAGCTCTAGTTAACATGAATTTCCTCTGCCAGTTTATAGAATGAAACTATATTCAGTCTAAAGTAAAAGGATAAATACTTAGCAAATTAGAGATTGTGTTTATTTGAGAGATCTTATGTAAGGAAAAATGGCATTGACTTTACTCTCTGTTGTTTATAACTTCACTTTCTCTGATTTTTCTTCCTAAATAGCTCACAGAACAAAAAGAATAAATAACTGATATTTCAGAGTTATTTGCATCTATGAAAATTTAATTATAGGAAATATATCCATTGAATTTCAATATCACTATTTTTTTTTAGTAGTGCACAATCTCACTAAGTCTGACTAATTGGGAGAAAAGTTTCATTTGCAATTTCTTTCAAAAGAAACATAGCTTTATTACTTTCAAGTATATATCATAATAAGAACTGAGGCTAACCAATGAGGAGAAGAAATGGCCTTGCTCTAATGAACAGAGACAAATTCTTTGCAATTAGCACAAGTGATGGTTTCGAGTAATGAATGCTAGTGAAATGGTTGGAAAGTTTGTTCTCTGAAGTGTTTAAACATCCCCCTGTAGATTTGATACAAACAATTTTTTCAGCAATTTTTCCCTACAGAACAAAAATCAATTTGAGTCTTGAACTTATCTTTAATATTAACTTCCAAATTAGTTAGGTTTATATTAATGAAGTATGAATGGCAATCTAAATATTAATATAACAAAAATCCAATTGGAGTATAGAGGAAGGGGAAAAGTGACCAGGAATCATTTTTTATCCAATCTTCTCAGTAAAAATATAAAAGTGTTTACCTCTTCTTTTTTCTTGCCAACATGAATTACCTGAGAAATAATATTTCATATTACAAATGTGGTTCTATTATTTGAATCCATATATACTTTATAAAACTTGGAAGTACTTATAATATTACACTGAAAGAATCACAGAAAGCATTCTCTATTACCAGTTTTGCCAGTCCACTCTTCTTCGATTTAATGACATAAAACTACTTAGAGGAATATATTTTTAAAAAGAATAAAATGATGTTTTTTGGAGTTTCCATTATCCTACAATTTCTAATATTTTTTAAAAACAAGCAAAAATTTTAATCTGAATATAAACATAAGGCCAGTTCCTTCACTTCAACTTGACCCTCACCTTGTAATACAATGTTAGGATTATATTTCAGGACAAAGGATAAAACTTCCCTTGTCTTCCTTTATTTTTCATCTTAATTTAATTTAATCTAATTTATTTTTTCAATGACACGTAGAAACAATTTTTGACAATTTTTTGACATTTTAAGATTAAGATTTTCTCCCTACCTTCCTTCCCCATCTCCCTGAGGTGCTAAATAGTATGACATACAAATTTTATTAGTATTTTTATGCAATACATATTTCCATATTTCTCATGTCATCATAGAAGACACGTATTACATGTATAAAAAAGAATCTCATGAAAGAAATAAAATGGAAGAAGAAATAATTTCATTTGCATTCATATTCTGATAGTTTCTTCTTTGGCAGTGGATAACATTTTCATCATGAGTTCCTTGTAGTTATTTGGAATTTTGCTTTGATGATAATGGTTTAATCCTTCACAATTGATCATCATTTTGATTACTGTATACATTGTTCTCTTGGTTCTGCTAATTTAATTTTTCATCATATGTCTTTCCATATTTTTCTAAACTCATTCTGTTCATCGTTTCTTATGGCGCAATAGTATTACATTAAAACCATATACCACAACTTGTTCATCCCTTCCCCAAGTGATATACAAGCCTTCAGTTTCCAATCCCTTGCCCTTACAAAAAGAACTGCTAAAATATTATTGCACAGGTAGGCTGTTTCCCCTCATCTCTGATATCTTTAGGATATAGATCCAGAAATGCTAAAGCTGAGACAAAGGATATGCATACTGTTATGGCCCTTTAAGTCTGGTTCCATATTGCTTTTCAGAATCTTTCTTTATATCTCAAAGGCAGAAACATCTGTTCAAGCATACTCTAATAGTTGTAGGATACTTGAAGTAAGAAATGTCATACCCAGCCATAGTGACCTCTTGGAACTGTAGTTTTATAAAATGCTAAATAATTTAGCACATTATCCCTTAATACAATAATATTGAAATATGCAGAATTATTATAATTTTAATATTAGAAGGAACATTAGAGGCTATCATATTAGATCATAAATTTAGAAGATATCACAGTTCTAGGCTTGGAAAGCATTTGTAAAGTAAACAAAACCAAGGTCTAGCAAGATTAAGTGTCTTGTTGAGGCTACATATTACATATCAGAGGTAGTCTTTGAATAAGTGTCCACTTTACACTAAACCATGCTACTGACCATAATAATGTTTTCACTGTACAATTCAGTAAAATGAATTTTATTGAGTTAAAAAATATAAATCTTTCATAATGAATTGCATAAAAATAGAAATGTTTAAAACATCCTTTTCAGGCTATAATGCTATAAAAATGTCACCCAACAAAAGTTTACAGAAAAAAAACCAAAATTAATTAGAAACCAAATAATCTTATGCTAAAGAATGAGTGGGTCAAAGAACAAATCATAGAAACAATAAATAATTTCATTAAAGAGAATGACAACAAGGAGACAACATATTAAATTTTTGGAGATACAGTCAAAGTGGTAGTTAAAGGAAAATTTCTTTTTCTAAATGCATATATCAATAAAATAGGGGGGAAAGCATATCAATGAACTGGGCATGTAACTAAAAAAATTAGAAAATTAACAAATTGAAAAATCTCCAATTAAATATCAATTTAGAACTGAAAATCAAAGGAGAGATGAATAAAATTGAAAGTAAGAAAACCATTGAACGAATAAATTAGAAAGTAGCTGTTTTTTAAACAAAACATTAAAACAGATAAATAGTTTGTTAATATGACTTATACAAGAAAGAAGAAAACCAAATTACTAGTATTAAAAATGAAAAAGGCAAATTTACAATCAAAGAAGAGGAAATTAAAGCAATTTTTAGGAGTTATTATGCCAAATTACATGTCCTTAAGTCCTTAAGAAATAGTTGAATATTTAAAAATATAAGTTGTCCAGAATAATAGAAGATTAAATAAAATACTTAAACAATTCCATCTCTGAAAAAAAATTACATTATTAATCAATGGATTCTATAAGAAAAAAGCTCCAGGATTGATGGATTCACAAATGAATTCTACCAAACAATTAAGAACAATTAATTCTGATACTATATAAACTATTTGGAAAAATACCTCAATAAGGAATTCTACCAAATATCTTTTATGACACAAACATGGTGTTGATACCTAGGCCAGGAAAAGAAAAAAAATAGAGAAAGAAAACACAGAGACCAATCTTCCAAATGAATATTGAAGAAAAAATTTTAAATAAAATACTGACAAGGAAATTATTACAAGGATCATACACTATGACCAGGAGAATTTTATACCAGGAATGGAGGTATGATCCAATATTAGGAAAATTATTGGTATATTTATCCATATCAACAATAAAACCAACAAAAGCCATTGGATTATGTCAATAGATTCAGAAAAGGCTTTTGGCAAAATACAACACCCATTTGTATTGAAAACAATAGGGAAATTCTTATAGAACATTCCTTAAAATGGTAAGTAGTATCTAAAACCATCAGTAAGCATTATCTCTGATGAGGCTAAGCTACAATCCTTCTTAATAAAATCAGGAGTAAAGAAGACTGCCCATCATCTCCACTGCTATTTAATATTGTACTTGAAATGTTAGTTCAATTAATAAAAGAAGAAGAAATTGAAGGATTTAAACTAGGCAGTGTGAGGAAATAAATGATGGTATACTTAAAGAATGCTAGGGAATCAATAAAAAAAACTAATAAAAATAATAAACAATGTAAGCAAAGAAAAACAAACCTACACAAATCATCTGCATTTACTACTAATAAAGTTCAACAGCAAGAGATAGAGAAATCCCATTTAAAATAACAGCAGACGATATAAAATAACTGGGAGTTTACCTGCCAAAAAAAATCCAGACACTCTGTTAGCACAACTACAAAGCACTTTTCACACAAAATCAGACAAAACAACTAGAAAGACATCAGTTGCTCATGGATAGGCTAAGCTTATCAAGAACTGATTTAAATTTATAAGAATACAAGTCATTCCCCAGTTGATAAATGATCAAAGGATACAAACAGGCAATTCTCAAATGAAAAAATTAAAACTATATTTAGTCATAGATAAAAATGTTCCAAATCACTATTAATTATAGAAATTCACATTAAACCAACTCTGAGGGGCAGCTATGTGGCTCACTGTAGACCTGAAGATGGGAGTTCAAGTTCAAATCTCACCTCAAAAACAAAAACAAAATTTCTTTTCTCCCATAGAATTTATATTTTTTTTAGTTGATGTGGCACCTCATGGAAGCATATGGCACCAGATAGAGTGTTATGGGAATAAAAAATCAAAACAAAACAATCTAGAACAAGTGAAATATGAAACACAACCAGAAGACATTTCATAAATCCATGAATGTGATAATGATGGTTTGACCTAGGATAGCAATAATTGGAAAGAAAGGAGAAAGGAAAGACAAAAGAGATGGAATCCAGAAGATTTGGGAACTGATTAGATGTGAGAGGTGAGCAGAGGAATAGGCAAAGAAGACCATAAGGTAAAGACATGGAATGTACAGAAGAGCAGTGGCATCACAGATAGAAATACTGGAGTTAGAAAGAAGAGCAGGTATATTGAAAAAGAAAGAATGATGAGCTCAGGTTTAGTCATGTTGGGATTAAGGTACAAGTTGAACTTTTAGGTTGTTAGGTCATTTAAGTATGCCAATGTAGGTCTAGATTGCAGAAGAGATATTATAATAAGATACCTGTGAGTCATCAGCATAAAAATATTCATTGAATCCATAGAAATAAATATAATCCATAAGGAACAGAATAGAGATAAGAGAAGAGTCAAACATACAAGGTTGAAGAATGTTTACAGGTAAAGGCAATTAAATCTACATAGGAAAGCAGATTGGTCTGCTTATTTTTCCATTCTAATACTGTTATTAGTCTTCCATTTTGTCTTTTGAAGCTTTAATATGATGGCTAGATCCCTGAATACAACATTTTTTTTCCTGTTTCTAAATGATATATCAGTGAGCAGTGTCATTCCCTATTAGATTATGGAATAAACAAGTGCTTTGTAACACATGAAAATAATGAGTTGTACACAGAAATCAAAACTAGTACAGGGATAGACTTGAACCATTTGATTCATATTGGAAGAATAAGAATAAGGATTCACTCATTTAAATATTTTCTATCTCTATAGTATGGCAAATACCACAGACTACAACTTAAAAGTAATTTTTCAATAGCAGTAACTCTGAAGTACATTGATTTCTATTATTCATTAGTATTCTCTCACAGCTGTATTAAGAACCACTTGACTGCTCATAAATCGTATCACTGGAAATTTCTAAATTAAATCATTATCATGTCCATCAAAAATCTTTGAAAATGTAAATGCAATAATGGGAGTTGCTTGTCTAAATCTCCAAAGCTACTGAAAGAAAAGAGCCTAACATGTTGTATGATTCTATTGTATTTTCTAATAGAAATAGGAATAATTTTAAAGCAATATGAATTTAATTTTGACATTTAAGTGTATTCTTCACAAAAATATGTTTGAGTTTTAAAAATAATTATGTCAATAACCTTTTCAATTCTCATATTCCTTTCAAGAGGCATGCTAAGAGTTAATCATATTCAGGACATTAGGAATCCAAAGATAAAAATTAGAGTCCCTGGCATTGAGGAACTTACATTCCACTGAAGATAATAAAATCCTTGTATGTCATTCAACTCATATTACTCTTGCTCTCTTTTGAGAAGAAAAATTAGAAAAAGTTTTTGTATAAAGAATCCCAAGATCATTAATGAGATTGCTTTCTTTCACTTAATGGCAGGAAATGTCATATTACCATGGAATCATAGATTTAAAACTGAAATTTTATCTCTAAACCAGTTAAATCTTAAAGATCATGCAATCCAACCCACACATTAAAAAATTTTTTGTTCGTTTGTTTTAAAATTCTGCAACATGAAAATTTGCATCAAGAACTTAAGGAAGATGGAGACCAGAGCTTATATGAAGGAACTGACAAGCCTTGAAGTGTCTGGAGAATTATCCCAGTAATTGAGTCTGAACCACCAATGCAAGATGCAAAGGGACTTTATTGTTTTAGTTTAAACTAAGGGTCTCACATCAAAATGTGTAACCCACATCAAAATGTGTAACCATGAGCTGTGCCTGAGCTGAGTATTTATAGAGTGGTAGGCAGCTGGAGGCGGGTTAGGGGGATGTCTCTATAAAAATGAAAAATGATAGATGCTTGTATGAATATATATATTAGTATTTTAATTAAAGCCATGTTGATAGATAAAATCATTAGACCACGCGCTTGTAAGCATTCAAAACTGCCGCCTCCATACTGCCTCCTAGCCAAGCAAGGTTAAAGAGATCATACATATACAGGTGGGATTGAGGTACTCCCACGCCAACACTGAGGACTTGAACTCAGTGTAAGAATCGAAGCTGCGACGCTTAACATATGTTAAGACGTAGGACTCTCCGAACTACACTGCCAGTCAGGTACCACAGGTTGGCTATTATCTGGCTCACCCATATACTCCTGAGAATGAAGGGAATGACAGACGCTTCCCTTGCATTTAAATCTGGTCCTTTTTTCTCTCTTATAGAATGGCAACTTCCTGTAGTCTTAGCTGCAAATGGGTAAGTGCAGTATTACTGCATTGTATCCTACAGACTAGCAGGATGGAAATTATAATTGATTAGACCCTAATACAAGGGCCTGTTATAAATTTTATTTTGTTTTCTTCAAAAATTTTTTATGTACATAACTTTTGATATTTTGATTTTAATGTTTTTTTTTTCAAAAGCTTCAATTTCTTCTATTTGATTTTTATATTTTTTCTTTTCTTTTTCTTTTGAATTGACTCATGCAACCCCATGATTCAACTGTATATATTGAGCTGATCTGGGTATTTCTTTCTAAATACCCACGTCAGGGGGGATTGTATTTTATAAAATCCAAGATTAATCGTATTTTATTATATCCAAGATTTAATTTTTGGTTTTGTTTGAGAAAATTCTCAGGGAAAGAAACTTGCTGATTCCTTAAATCCAGAGAATGAACTGTTTGCAGAGAGATGCCTGAAGAACCTACGTTTAATCAAGAGATCCAGAATGAACTTTGGGTTGCAATTGATTGAACTGATGGGGTTTTGTTGCATCAAGTGATCCAGAACGAACTTTGGGTACTAATGAATGGACTGATGGGTTTTTGAACAGTTACCTTAATTGTACATGTTATGCTGATTGGGGACTGCCCCCAATTGGTTTCTTGTCAACGCGCTTAGCAAAACATTGGTTTTGCTTTCTCTCTTTTCCATTTCCCTCTTATCTCTAACTATTGTAGTTAGAAGGACCTTTGTGGTAGAAGATGTTTGTGTAACATGATCACTTGGGGTGACTAGGCACCCAATGATCATCAGGGGGGATTGTGTAAATAGAATAGCCAGATCCCATTTAATAGTCAAGAATCTACTCAACACAGGCGTGCTAATGATGTCACTCCCACCTCCCTTAGTGGGGAGGGGAGAGAGTGACCCACACGTGACAATAAGTAACAAATCAAGAATAAGGGACTGCCCTTTGGGCAGTCCAAATCAATGTAGAAACTGCCATTTGTCCATTTGAATTAGAGGTGGACCACAGGAAGTGATGAAAGACACATTCTCTTTAAGTAAGTCAGTGAACTTCCTGTAGGGGGGTTGGCGTCTGGAACTGGAAGAAGAAGCATCTCCTGAGACCACAGACAGATTACACTCGGTATTGTCACGTGGGTAAGTTAGGCTGGCTTCCTTGGCCTAGCTGGGCCAATTCTAAACTCTGCCTATCCGGCTGTTGGGCCTTGCGGCTTACAGCTTCATTTATTTAGTCTTCTACCTCCCTCTTCTCTTTATCCCTACTCACTTTCCTGATTGTAAATAAACTCCTCAACCCGATGCTGACTTGGGTCTGATTTAATTACGGAATCAACCTGAATTGTTGATTCCTGGCGGCCACATATTTTAAAGATATAACTATAATAACTAAATTTTAATTCTTACATCTCCAAGGTAGGCGGGCTGGGAAGTTTGGAAGCCAAAGGTCTGTAAGTTAGGAATTCCTACAGACAAGCCTGTTTCATTATAATGTTATACAAGAGTCTGGGTTTTTAATTCTGACTCTTTCTGGGTTCTACAGCCTAAATTCATACAAGCAGCAAATGGCAGAACTAGCATTTGATCTCATACTTTTTGCTTTATTCCAAAGGCAGCAATCTTTCCATCATACTATGGTGCTTCCCAAATAATTTCAACAAACAATGAAATAACCCTCTACTATTTCATACTTATTTACATAGGCATAATCATCAGTTGTCCTGAGTTTTCGTCTTGCTACTGGATTTGGATAACTCTGGAAGAGTTAGGCTAATGACTGTGTAACTCAGTCTCATTTAAATCCATATCATACATAAGCCAACATATCACTCAGAGATGTCATTGGTCTTTGAAATTTAAGACAAACAACAACATGGGCATATTCTTTCTGATCTTCTTGCTAGGAAGGCAGAGACAACAAGTAGGCTTGGAGTCAGGAAGATCTGAATTCAAATTTGACCACAGATTCTTACTACCTGTGTGATGTGGGTAAGGAACTTAATTTCTGCCTGTTTGGATTTCCCTATTTTTGAGTTGGGTGTCAAAAGGGGAAATGACAGCTTCTACCTCCTAGGCTTTTTTCAAGTATAAAATGAGAAAACTTATCATAGCGTCTGGCACATATTAGGTGCTTAATAAATGTTTTTCCTTCCTTCCTCTCTTCCTCTCTTCCTTTTTTCCCTTCTCTTTTTCCTTCCTTCTTTCCTTGGTGAAAGAACTTACCAATAACACAGAAAGCATAAAACATTTTGAAGTATAAGATGCTCAACAAATGGAAAGTTCTGCCTATCTAAATGTTGAAGAGAATGAAGTACCTTTCAATGGCACAAAGTGAGAAAAGTCCTTCTTTTGTTGCCTTCAGTAAATTGGAATCTCATTCATTTAATTGGTCAAAAGAGTCCTATTGTCCAAATATCTCACTGTAATCTCCTTACTACAGATAGATGTTGAAATGATAATTTTATCATTTTGAAAGTATCTCATCACCACTACCAGTATACTATAGCACCAAAGCTAGCTTCATTTTTTAGATATTGAATCCAATTTGATTTGTATAAGACAAGTTTTTATTGGCAGATAAATGTGTTTTTAGATGAACTGGAGAATGCAAGGGTGACGATATTCATGGTACTTTATTGACTGCAGGCTTTACTGCTCTAAAGTCACAAGTTGCTGACCTAATAAAACAGAAACTTACAAAATTCCCTTTAATAAAAGTCAAGATTTAATAGCCAAAGTGTGTGTTCAGCTCCAAATGCAATAATGGCATATAATTGTCACATAATCCCACATGAGAACGAACACATGCCTAATCCTCAAATATAATAGAATGTTTTTGAATGCTCCTCATTGTGAATCCTGAATACTTCACCTCTTAAATTCTCATCTTTCCAATAATTTAGGGGTTAGGGAGAGAAAGGTTTAGGGAGGGTGGGATTAAAAATTTGGGATTTCATCCATTCCCCAATAATCTAAGAAACTTGTGGAGGTGGGGAGAGAATGAGAGATTAAATGATTTACTTATTTATTTAGGATCACTTGGCTAGTACTGTGTATGTCAGAAGCAATACTTAAACCTAAGTTTACCTAACTTTAATATGGAGTCTCTGGTCATGACACCATGCTATTTCTCAGAACATAAATATATTACTTATTAGTTATTTTATCTTACACCTGGATATCATCTGCATAAAAAGTTTCAGGTGAGGAAACAGCAAACAAGCATCTGCTCTGAAAATTATAAACTTATAGTTTCCTGGTGGAGTTTTTCTGGATCACTGTTAATATAAAAAAATAATACTCAAACCCCAGCTGTCCTTACTCTTAGTTGTGAATCTATGCTGCCTCTTACAACATCATAGTATATCAAAACACATTTTGAACTATTAAGAAAAGATGGTTAATTTTCCCATGATTCATCCTTAATGATCTTTACCCTTTTGTAGATTTTTTAAAATTCATATTCTGAATCTACTATCTGCTCTATACCTCTCCCTGGAGTCACCTGCCTATCATCTTAACTTCAGATCAGCCAAACTTACAACTCAAGAATTTTTTAACAATCAAAGGTCAAAGGTAAAGATTTGCTATCACTCAGAAAGACACTCAGAATGAATTTCCCTTAATGGAGACGTGGGCATTTGCTCCAAAGAGTCTTCTCTGGGCACTGCCCCATTACCTGTAATGATATTCATTTTGCTGTCAGATTTGGCTTTTACTAAACTGTCATTAAAATAAAGGGTCTGGAAAAATCTCATTACTTGACCAAAAGGCTTGAGACCTCTTTGAAAACTGAATGTTAGACTGACATATTTAGGCTTCTTTATACTTGAAGAATTGATTGTTATTAGCCATGAAAAAAAAAGATCTTTATCTTGAATGGCAGGGACATTTCTAAAACAGTGTTTTCCAAATGAATGATCATTTCCTGCCACCTCTAGATGATATAAACAAAAAAGCAACATATTATTCAACTGCCACAAAATAATTATATAAGAATGTTAATTGGAGATCCCTTAGTAAATGAGTATTGATCACATAATGACTTCTAACTAAGTAGATATATATAGGGGAACGTGTGTGTATGGTCTAGCAATTTAAATAATTTCACCAATTTGGGTACTGCGTATTTTAGAATTTTCTTACTAATATTAATATATGTGGCATTTTTCTGAATCAGAATGACACATTTCTTAGTAAAAGAAGGGTCTGTGTTAGCTCTGTTCAAGTATTTGAAGGATTGTCTACAAGAGACACAATATTTGTTTTATCTGGCTTGAGAGTAAAACCAGGACTAAATAGTAGAACATACAAAGTAAAAAATTTAGGTTAGGTTATGTTAACTTAGAAAAAACGCAGAACTATTAAATAGTCATAAAACCACTCTTTAATCAAGGGAAAGCGGGAACAGGGCTACCTGGCCTCTTTTGCAGAGCTGCGCCTTGTGCAGAATCCAAGAATTGAACACTGCTTTGCTCTGCTCCCTGACCCCCCCTGGGAGTGACACCACGCTAGATGACTCCAAGGAACAAAGGAAATTGGGGAACTTATATACCATTTGGGAAGATTCAGGGGCTGGGAGAGATGATTGACATTATACTGACAGGATACAATCAAGCTAGAGAAAGGAATCATAGCTTGAGGCTAGGGTGTAGGGGAAGGGGCTGCTTACACAATGGATACAAAAGGATGGTCCCTGCCCAGCTGTGTCTTCCTGGGAAAGGGTCTTTGATACAAAGGGGAAGACTACCTAAGACAAAAAGATATTTAGCATTTACCCTGAGGTCCATTATTCAGTCTGCAACTGCTAGTCAGAGATTCCCTTCAGGGTGGATTCTCATGGGAACAGGGAAGCACTAGCTTTGGGGGTCTGCAGCCTACAAGCTATTTCTAAAACTTGGGGTTCATCAGATCCCACTAAGCCACAAGTTTAGGGTCTCTAGATTCCACGATGACAGTTAGATTTAGGAAAGATTTCTGACAACTGAGTTATCCCAGGGTAGAATGAATGGACTTCCTCAAAGGTAATGAGTTTCCTCTTACTTGAGGGAATGTGAGATACTGGTTGTCTATTGTTGACTTGGAAAAATACAGAACCACTAAATTAATCAGAAAAATCAAATCTTTAATCAGAAAACAGCCAGGTCCTTAATAATCAGCCACCACACAGAGCCCAGTGCTAAATTCCACACAAAGTCAAAACTCTAGGGCTCTGGGGACAGTGTTCCTGAGAGAATCACTGCACTAGATGAATCTCCAAAGAATAAAGAACATAGTGATATTATATATCTTTTAGGGAATTAAGCACAGTAAACATACACTAACAGATTTCAAGCAGGGGGAAAGAGGCTGTAGCCAGAGGCTATGGTATCTAGGAGTGGTCTACTACAATGGATACTAACAGGATGGTTCCTGCTAAATAGTAAAAGGTCTTAGTCTTCTTGGGAATAAATCTCTGATACAATGGGGGAAACTTCTAAGACAAAAAAGGATGATAGAGGATTTGAGCATTTCTATTACTCCTATTCAGAACACTTAATGGACCCTTGGTGATCCCTTGCTCAGTCTAAGATTAAAGTCAGTTTGGGATTTCCTCTAAAAGTGAAAATGGGAAAACTTTGGATTTCCCGAATTCATGTTGATACTATTTAGGGACTAGAACTTGTGATTTCATTGTTTTAGGGAACTTCCAGGTGAGTATAGATCAGTATTTCCTCTGAGGTGTTATTTCTCCCTGGGAAAATGGATATCACATTTTTGGAGATCTCCAAATAGTGACTGGATGATAATTTTTGGTTTATATTATCTACAGGAGATTAATATTTCATGTATGGGCTAGACCAGATGACCTCTGAGATTTATTCCAAATCTCATTCTATTTGGCCCCTGTCCCTTTTACTAACTCCCAAGTCAAGTAATATGGCTATTTCCATTTAAAGAATGAATGAATAAATGAACAAACATTTTATTTTTTTTTACAGTTTTTGTTGATAATTCCTGTTTCTCACATCCCTTTTTTATCTCATGTATACTTGTCCCACCCAGCCATCCCATATGACAAAATTGCATTTTTTCAGAGAGAAAAAAAATCAGTACAAATGATTGATTCCATTGAAAAACATCTTGAAATATGTTCATTGTACAATACATAGGTACCTACCACCTCTACAAAAGACTAGGTTGGAGATACCTTCTCATATCTCTTCACTTGAATCTCATTTTATCTTTATAATTTTGTTACATTTACTTTTTTTAAACATTTATTAATATTCATTTTTAACATGGTTACATAATTCATGCTCCTAATTTCCCCTTCACCCCCAAGCTCTCCCCACCCATGGTCAATGCACATTTCCACTGGTTTTATCATGTGTCCTTCTTCAAGACCTATTTCCAAATTGATGTTAGTTGCATTGGTGTGGTAGTTTCAAGTCTACATCCACAATCATGTCCACCCAAATCCATGCGTTCAAGCAGTTGTTTTTATTATATGTNCCCGCTTAACCCCCCCACCCATGGCCGATGCACATTTCCACTGCTTTTAACATCTGTCATTGATCAAGACCTATTTCCAAATTGTTGGTGGTTGCATTGGTGTGATAGTTTCGAGTCCACACCCTCAATCATGTCCACCACAACCCATGCATTCAATCAGTTGTTTTTCTTATATGTTTCCTCTCCTGCAGTCCTTCCTCTGAATGTGGGTAGCATTCCTTTCCATACATCCCTCAGAACTGTCCTGTGTCATTGCATTGCTGCTGGTACAGAAGTCCATTACATTCGATTTTACCATAATATATCAGTCTCTGTGTACAATGTTCTCCTGGTTCTGCTCCTTTCACTCTGCATCAGTTCCTGGAGGTCTTTCCAGTTCGCCTGGAACTCCTCCAGTTTATTATTCCTTTTAGCACAATATTATTCCATCACCAGCATATACCACAATTTGTTCAGCCATTCCCCAATTGAAGG
>NC_058133.1:296679928-296689142 GCF_016433145.1 Gracilinanus agilis | reverse complement strand
ATTGGGGAATGGCTGAACAAATTGTGGTATATGCTGGTGATGGAATACTATTGTGCTAAAAGGAATAATAAACTGGAGGAATTCCATGTGAACTGGAAAGACCTCCAGGAACTAATGCAGAGTGAAAGGAGCAGAACCAGAAGAACATTGTACACAGAGACTGATATATTATGGTAAAATCGAATGTAATGGACTTCTGTACCAGCAGCAATGCAATGACACAAGACAGCTCTGAGGGATTTATGGTAAAGAACGCTACCCACATTCAGAGGAAGGACTGCAAGAGAGGAAACATAGAAGATAAACAATTGCTTGAACACATGGGTTGTGGTGGACATGATTGGGGATGTAGACTGGAAACTACCACACCAATGCAACTATCAACAATTTGGAAATAGGTTTTGATCAAAGACACATGATAAAACCAGTGGAAATGGGCGTTGGCATGGGGGGTGCAGAGGGTGAAGGGTAAAGTAGAAGCATGAATCATGTAACCATGTTAAAAATGAATATTAATAAATGTTTAAAAAAAAGTAAAAAAGAGAAATTTATTAATTACATAGAATTATTAGCCAGAAAGACAGCATGAGTGGAACAACCCGGGAGGTTGCTCTCCAAGACATGGCATGGCAATATGAGTGGAGCAACTATAGGAGTTGCTCCCAAATGCTTCAGTTCAGGGGTTTTTATATTCTTTACAATAATGTATACATGAGGTTATGTCATGGTGTGGACATGACTCTCCAGTCCTAGGCACTCAGGTATTTGGTGGGGTGAAGGATCTGCCTAAGACCCTCAGGGCTTAGACTATCAAGGTGTGGACTAGAAGTGTATCTCTTTATCTATCTCAACATAAAGGATGATCCAAGGGTAATTGTCTTATAGTACCTATCAGATATTCTTTGGCTTGGGAGTCTCTAGGACAGGAAGGGAGAAGGGAATTTCCCTGTTTATAGTTTGCCTGAGTTAAAGGGTACCGGGTCCCTGCCATCTCTGTACATTGCCCATGTTATCATTGGGTGGTTGTTTTTCTGCTTCTTTTTTTCTAGGTTATTCTTTGATTCTGTGTATTTGCAGTTCCAATCTATGTGTTCTTTATTTTGTTTCTTTGATGAAGCTCATCATTACATATTCAAGTTTTTTTTATTCTATTAATTATTTTGCTAGGCAGGACATAAATCAATTCTCCTAGTTCTCATTCTCTCTTAAATCACTCAGGAATAGCATGTTGTTATTCCATGTTCTTGAATTCTTCAGTCCTCTATCTCATCAAGTGTTAATCATTTTTCTTTATTTTGCAGTAGTTATTCATAGATACCACAACTCATCTACTATATCTGAAGATTGAATTTCTTTCTATTTGCTACTGTAATTCTTTTTTATTTATCTGTTCAAGTTCAAGATCTTTGAATTTTCTTCTTTAAATCTTTGATTTAGGTCAGAATTTACCTTACTCAAATACTGTTCAATTTGCCTCAGGCTATGTTGAGTGCTATTCAACCCTCCTCCATATCTGGTATCCTGTATTGGTGACCTGCACCTAGGCTTTTGTTCTTTAGTTCTCTGGTGTGGTGCAAGCAGTTTAGAGATGGTTTTCCCCAGCATTGGTAGTTCAGAATTGTTCAGAACAGATGTTTCCAGATTGTTGTCCCTAGTGGTCTTTTGCTAAGGAATCCTATGACCAAGCTAATTCTCAAGACCTCAAAAACTTTTATAGCCTGGAGCCAGGGTCTCCATGGCACTAGAAAGAAGGAAGAAATATCAATTCTGCTTCTGTGAGTTTTGATGTAAACCGCTCATGTCTGTAGAACTATTAGTGCAGTCTTACTGCCAATAGCATTGGAGAAAGAAGACTGGTACTGAGTGAGCTCAGGGCCAGTGAACATCAGTTCCTCTTTTATTTTTTAGCTTATTTTGGATTCTAAGTTTCCTGGGCCAAGTAGACAGCTGAACTTGCTTCATGTTTGGCTCATCACTTATGATTTAGAGC
Organism: Gracilinanus agilis; assembly: GCF_016433145.1. Classification (NCBI taxonomy): domain Eukaryota; kingdom Metazoa; phylum Chordata; class Mammalia; order Didelphimorphia; family Didelphidae; genus Gracilinanus; species Gracilinanus agilis. The sequence goes on along the minus strand of NC_058133.1, from coordinate 296,687,152 downwards.
AGTGGTTCCCAAACTTTTTTGGCCTACCGCCCCCTTTCCAGAAAAAATATTACTTAGCCCCCTGGAAATTATTTTTTTTTAATTTTAATAGCAATTAATAGGAAAGATAAATGCATCTGTGGCCATCACCGCCTTCCTAGATTGCTGCAGCACCCACCAGGGGGTGGTAGTGCCCACTTTAGGAATCATTTATTTAGAGAGTTTTGATAGGTTTGGAGGGGGGATCTGAAAAAATATCTCATCTATAATCTTATTGCTCACATGACCCAGAAGTTGAACAGACATTTATTAATGCTTTCTTAATTAATCATTTATTAAGTGATTTTCCCAGGGGAATGAAGAGAGTACATCAGAGGCTAAACTTGAAGACAAGTTTTCCTGTCTTCAAGGTCAGCTCTCTAGCCACTACTATCTCTACTCTTTAGAGTTATTATGTTTTCTAAATAAAGTCCTTTTTCAAATACTCTGGATTAAATTGCTTTTGAGGTCCTTCTAAAACTAAAATTTTATCATAGTATCTTTTCCTGGAATTTATTTTAAAGGAAATTAATTTTTATATTAATCACACTCTATTTTTTTTAGTTCCTTTAAGAGCAGGTCTACTCTTCATATATATAAATATTAAAATAGTTTATTATTTATATACTTGCAGTTATTAATCAGGTGCCTTTTATTCATTTATATAAGACAAAATTATTTACAAAGTTCCATCACTAAACCAGCAGTTATATTTATGAAGAAAAAAAAACTAAACAAGCAGAACAACATGTAGCTGTAACTATTCTCAACTCATTTGTTAATACTGAAAAAATGTCCTCTATTCAACAAAGCTATTAAATGCCTTGGTTCCATTGAAATGGAGTGTGACCAGAAGTGTCTGTAAAGATCATTAAAAAGGAAATCAAATAATTTGCACAGAAAGTAGCATAGTGAGAGGCATAAAATGTGCCTCAGATCTGTGATCCTTAGTATCGTGGTTCATATACAACGTACATACATACATGGGGCATATAGGTATACAAGGAAGACTAACATTTCTGGTATAAAATCTCTCTGAGCCCCCTCCAGGACTCTTTATCCACCTTTGGTGTCCACCTGTCATCCAATTCTCACATGTAGTTCCAAGAATCTGTAACATGTTCAGTGGCCATATCCTGGCACAAATATCTGGAAGATGAGGTAAACCAAATTGAGGGTAACAGATAGATCTCAAATCTAACATGTGAAAACTTCCTCAGTGAGATAGACAGATAAAAACAATTCATTCAAAGAGCCACGAAGGAGACTGAAGCAGGCACTGTGGAGTGCTTAGAGCTTAGTCAAATATCAAAGATGTTAAGGTCATCTATCACATCCCTGGTCATCACCAGTCATGTTGACTTTTGTCTTGCCACTGGACTTAGATAATTCTGAAAGAGAGAGTGAGGTTGATGATTGGAACTCTGCCTCACTTAAATCCAATTCATGCACAAGTTAACCCAACACCCAGTGAGGTCATTGATGTTTTCAAAAACAAAGGACAAATAATAACATAAATACATACATATATCTTCAGATTTCATTAAAGATATGTTAAGTTATTTTGATCTTATCTTGATTATGAGGCTAAGTGATAAAGAGGTGGTGAAAAGGTTTCATGTAGACTTGTTTCAGTTTCACATCACATCCAGTCATTGATCTAGGCTATCTCTCCATCTCTCTGCCCCACCAATCTCTTTCCTTCCTACTCTTTTCTGCCTTCCCAGAGAAAAAAATAACTTTCCTTGTTACTAGTCCCACAAATGTGAGAAGAAATGAGAAAACAGGCATTCTCTCTTTAAATATATGTTTATGTATATTTGCAGATAAACAAAAATTATACATATTTTATTTGAAGATTTTATATTATATATTGATTTGAAGATGATATATATGTGTGTGCATTTTTGAAGAGAAAATACCTTCTGACAAAAAGTTTATATTCAGACTAGAAAAGAAATGGGCTACCTTGGATGAAATATAGTTCCTAACCTTGAATGTTTCTGAAGAGTATCAGATAATTACTTTTGTTTGGTATCATCTGGAAGAAATTAATGTTTCATGAATGGACTGAACTATATTGCCATTGAGATCTCTTTGCAAAAAATGCTATCTGTCCCCTGAACCTTTTACTAACTCCTCAGTCAAGTACTATGGCTATTTCCATTTTAAGAATGAATGAATAAACAATCAAGCATTTATTAAATGCCTATGCTGTTCCAGGTACAGTCCTAGGTACAAGAGATATAAATAAAAAACAAAGTGAAAGAGTATCTCTTTAAAGAAGCAAATTGATAATAATAAAAATAATATCGCAGTAATAATAATAATAGCTGCCCTGTTTTTAATGCTTTAAAGCTTGCAATACATGCTTTGCATGCTATCTTACTTGATTCTTTAATGTGAGATATGATATATAATTATGGACTCCATCTGTGGAAGGGAATGATGCTATGGACAGGCTCAGAAACTGGAACTGGAACTGTAGAATGGTTGATTTTCATATTCTTTCCAATAGCATTGGTTGCACTGGTTGGACTAATGTTACTAAAATAAGAAAAATAAAGGAGAAGGAGAAATGGTCAGAATGAGTATTATGTTTTCTGTAACCAGGGAGATGGTGAGGCACCAGAGATGCACAGCCTTTGGTTTCTAGTTTGGATAGCTGCATATGATATGATTTCATTACTGTAAAAAACTCTCAGTGAGGAACTTTCTCCACCAATGCAGATAAGCAACTCATCACTAAATTAAAGTCCAAGAAAATTGACTTGCATTAGAACTATGTTATCCTGAGTCCAAAACTAGCTTACATGGAACATTAGAAAGGGCACTGAACTTAGAAATGTTTCTTTTCTTTTTGAGTGTCATGAAGCTTTTTGGGAGTCTAATGAAGCCTAAGGACACCTCAAAATAATGTTCTTAGACACATAAAATAAAATACTACTAGGATAACAAAGAAAATCAATTATATTGAAATATGCTTTCAAAAATATTGAGTTCATGAATACCAGGCTAAGAATTCCTAACTTAGAATCGTAGTACCAAAATTTAAGTTCTGATTCTGTCTCTCCCTACTTCAGACTTTGAATACACACCTTGACCTTGCTTAGTCACATATTCTTCATCTGATAAATGAGGATATTGAAAAGATGACCTCTGAAGTCTTTTTAGTTCTAGATCAGCTTCTCTGTTATGCCATACTACTTCTGTCTTATGCATTTTAACACTTAAATACTAATTGAAGTGAATTCCTCTTTTCCTGTTTATACACACAGTCTTTAAAAGTACAGGACAAAAAGGCTAAGCATTGGAATGGATCTTGGAACTTATCCATTCTGACCCCCTTCTTTTATTCATAAGGAAACTGGCATCCAAAAAAGTTTGGTGCAGGGGCATTTGCCCTGTTATTGGATTGATTTTTTCAGGGCTAAATAATGAGAATTTGCCTAGAATCAGCCATGCTCTCACCTCCCCAATTTCCTGTTCTGATGCCGAAGTAGTTATGTGAAAGTTAAGAGGAAAGGTGTTTCATTGGTCCACTAATAAGTAAATATTAGATGACCTATACAGAGCTCATCGGTCATGTCCCATCTGCCAGCAAGTATAAAATCAACAAGATAAGAAATCAAGTGACCCAAAGGCAGTCACTACCAGCCCCATTATAAATATGGAGGGCTCAAGTCAGCAATAAGTGGATCATTCCTGTATCATGTCCTGAGTTTCTAGCCTTCTTGTTCTTTTTTATTAAAACACCTCCTTTGCAGCAAGAGACATGTACACTTTCATTATTGGTGTGTGTGCTCTAAAAGCTGTTTTCAGTGCAGCAGCTGTAGAGCAATTCACAGTGGGAAGAGAGAATCATCCATCTTCTCTTCTTTCTGATCGAAGAAGAGGAGTTTTATTATCCTCCATGTTTCTATTGAAAGTCAAGACCACAATTTATATGTTTTGTGCCTCCAAATCTTGCACCCTTCTACCTCCCTGTTGGGGCATTAAATTCTTCTAGATGAAAAAAGATAACTTATAGGCACATCCTTGCAGGCAATACGAGGACTTGTCTTCCTCTATCAACAATATATGAGATATTTATATGACAGGATGAGACAGAACACAAATCCAAGGGTAAATAATATACTCCATGTGTGTTCAATTTGATTAATTTTATGTCCCCATTTTAGTTAATATAATGTGCACCAAATGGGGCATAGAAGGTTTTATCCTGTAGAATAACAGAGAATCTCACAAATAAAGAAATAAAAATAGAGAACTTGATCAGCAGGACAGATTAAGTACACAGCAGAGAGAAGCAAATGAACACAGTAGCTGAGTATTTGATAAACCCAAAAGACCTTAGCTGGTGAGATTCACTATTCACTAAAATACTACTAGGATAACTGAAAGCAGTCTGGCAGAAGCTAGGTATAAATGAGGAAATCTTAACTTGAAGCCCATGGTTTTGTACTGTTAAATATTTTAATAATTATATTTTAATAAAATTATATTCTTTTAGAGTCATGTATTTTATGTGTTAATTAAATACATTCTGAGATGGGATCTAAAGGTTTCTTCTGACTGTCAAAGGGATCCACAACATAATATGGTTAAGAATGCCTGGTACGGGCATTTGTGTAGGACAGTGGATAGGGAACCAGCCCTGGAATTGGGAGAACCTTGGTTTAAATTTGGCCTCAGATGCTTCCTAGCTATGTGACCCTGGATAAGTCACTTAACCTTGATTGCCTGGCCCTTGCCACTCTTTTGTCTTAGAATTGATACTAAGATTGAAAGTAAGGGTTTGAAAAGAAGAATGCTTGATCTACTTCAACATTTTTCAGATTACATCAAAACGAGCTCTGAAAGGATATATCACTTAGATATAAAGTAAAACATCATAAACAAATAAGAGGAAAAAAGAAGAAATGATGTTTCAAATGGATAGGGGAATAGTTTATGACTAAACTAGGAAGAGGAATTAAGAAGAAAAAATGCATAATCTGAATTATCAAAAATTAAAATGTTTTAGTACCAGCAAAATTATACAACTAAATGTAGAAATAAAAGAGGTAATGGAAAAATATTTATAGAAAATGTCTCTGTTATAAGTATCATATCTAAAATGTATACACAAAATATTTAAATTTATAAGAAAAGAATGATAATAAGCCAGTGAATGGTCAAAGGATATGAAGAGAAAGCATTTAGAGAAGGAAATCCTAGTTATCAACATCCATATTTTAAAAATGCTCAAAGTCAATAGTGGCAAACTCAACCAGAATAGTTACTAAACCATACATAAGGATCCCTATATGTCACATTTTGAGTAAGAAAATGGCATATTAAAATGATCATTGCTTTATTATATTTAATTTCTTTTGTTAAACATTTCCCTATTACATTTTAATTTCATTTGAGTGAAACTTTGTGTGACTCCCAGAGGAATGTCTGACATCTCTGCTTTAACCAATAATTAGAGAAATGGAAATTAAAACAACTCTGAGGTTTCACTTCATACATGTCAGACTGATAGAAGATGATAAAAACAGAAAGTGACAGTTGTTTGAGGGGTTAGGGGGAAATCAGGAATAAAATACATATGTCTTTGTGCATACATGAAAAAGTAAAGAAAGAAAGAAAACGGCATCTTTGAAACTTCCTTTTTAACAGATGATAGGAGAGGCAATGAGAGAGGAAGAAAGGAGGGAGTAGAAATAATCACAGATAAGCAGGACATCTTTGAGATCTACAAATTAACTTATTAAGTACTTAGAAAAATCAAGCTGGGAGGCAGCGGGGTGGCTCAGTGGATTGTGAGCCAAAACCAGAGATAGGAGATCTTGAGTTCAAATATGACCTCAGACATTTCCTAGGTGTGTGAGCCTGGGCAAGTCACTTAACCCCCAAGCCTAGCCCGTACCACACTTCTGCCTTAGAACCAATTTTGGTTCTAAGGCAGAAGGTAAGGGTTTAAAAAAAAAAAGAAAAAGAAAATCAATCTGTATTAATATATATAGTTATTTTTAAAATTTGTTTTTGTTTTTTTCTTTATCATTATACCTTCTTTTTCTTAATCCTTAAAAAGGTAAAAAGATCTTTTCGAGTCATCCTCAAGGAGATATTAAAGCCAGTCCTGTCAACTAAGTAATGATAATAATCACTGATTGACATTAAGATTTATGATAAACTTCAAAGTACTTTCCAGTGAGTTATCTATTTCAATTCTCACAATGCCCTTAATGTCGATATATGTATACACATATACATATATAGATAAATACATATACACATATATGAATATATGCATACATATATGGAAATGCTCATTTTATTTGGTAAGTTTGGAATACTACTTTTAATAAATTAAAGAAATAGAATCAAGTAATATGTCAGGAGCAAAATTAAACTATTGAATCTTTGACATTAATGATTCTTGGCAATAGTTATATAATTCTCCCACTCAATTGAAATTTCATTCAAAAGATTATAAACTGTCAAGTCCATTAGCTTATTAAGTACCTACAATATACTAGCACTGTGCTGTGCATTGATGATGCAAAGGAATGCAGAAAATAGTCCCTATTTTCAAGGAACTTATAATCTAATGATGAAAACAATATGCAAATATCTATCTAGAAATTTTGAAAGCCTGGATTCTGAGCAAAAACAATATAAATTACCAATAAACAGGTCAATGGTCTCGCAAGAACCAAAGACCTTGAATGGGGGATTAAAGGTTAGTTTTATAGAAGAAAAAGAGGAAAAATAAGATTAAAGAATCTTGAGTAATTTGTTTTTATCAATTTCTGTTTGGTTAACTGTCTTCAAAGATTTAAATGAGGAACTTGGGTGATTTGCAATATTGAGGTGCTGGGCATGTCAGGGGTGTTGCAAGGTACTTCAGGGGGATAGCAATCATCAAACTGTCTATTTTATAGGCTGTGGGATTACATCAGTTACAATTTATATCATGGAATTATGGAGCTAACAAGATAAGGCAATCATGTTATAGGTGCATGAGAATATTAATTTAGACAACCATAAAAAAGAACTTAAGACTACCACAAAATGAGGAACTGACCATGATCTGGAAGAGCTTAGCTCAAGTGCATGGTAGTTCAGTTCTATAGATATAAGGAATTTAATTACATATATATATATATATATATATATATATATATATATGTGTGTGTGTGTGTGTGTGTGTGT
>NC_058133.1:296547928-296676988 GCF_016433145.1 Gracilinanus agilis | reverse complement strand
GAATTTAATTACATATATATATATATATATATATATATATATATATATATATGTGTGTGTGTGTGTGTGTGTACATATATACACATATATATGTAAGCTATCAGATTTAAGTCTTATAAGCTAAAACAAATCAACAGAATAATCAATAGTAACTTAAATAAGAATTGTTTCATTCAGTTCCTCCCTTTGATTCTTAAGGAAGTCAATTTCCTCATGGACCACTTAAGTAAACTAAAATTCCTTCAGTTGGACCACTGTCTTTATGAACAATTGTCTTCAAAGTTCTATTTGACTTTGCATGACTGGAGTCAGTTGATGTTTACCAACTGGTCTTTGAATGCTTATAATGAAGTAGCAAAAGCCCCCAAAGTCTCAGCTTAGAAGTTTGGGGTTTCTTCTTTATCTAAAGTATTGTAAGGGTCAAAAAAATTAGGTTAGACTAAATATAAGAGAACTGTGGTCATCAAAATTAATATATCTGAAGTCAAATTACTTTTTAGCAGTATTTATTTATAAAATAGAGGGAAAGAGTGAAAGTAGAGAAATGAGAGAGAGGGTAGAGAAGGTATTGATCCTTTCATACTAGATAATTACTCCAGCCCAGTTCAAAACAGGTTGGAGGAGCCAGTGGTGAATAAAGCAAGGGTTGTAGCCCCAAAGCCTCCTCCAAGACAGGGTGCCTCTCTGGAAGCTAGACCCTTCAGGAGCCAGGACAGGAGTCAGCCTTTTCACTGACTCATGTGGTAGTCCAAAGAAAAGACCCAAGAACAGTCTTACCAGAAGTGGTCTGAGGTCCCAAGTCATAGGTCCACCAAGATCAAGTTCGAAGGAGAAAGCCCGGGTCACAGGAAGTTGCAACTACTTTTAAAGACCCTTCTTTGAGTCACTTTCTGTGCCTTTCTTCCACTTTGAATGGACCAATCACAGTTTTAGAATTTTCTTAGGACTGCCCAGAGGGCAGTCAGTCATTTCTGAGTTGTCACACAGTTTAGCATGTGGGTTGTGGACCTCCCCTCACTTAAGGAAATGTGAGGGTGTATAGGCTTCTGGTTATTAAATCTAAAAGTGGGCATGGGAGAGTTAATCCCATTTTCACAGTATTCAGTAATACTCACAGTCTAATTCTCTTACTTATAACCATTCCAGCCTAGAAATATCTCTTAAAATAACATGCCAAATAAGTTCTTCCACTAACTCTATCAAGTAAGTATTGATTTCTTTTTTTTTTAATTTTCATTTATTTATTTATTTGTTTTAAACCCTTACCTTCTGTCTTAGAACCAATACTGTAGTAAGAGTAGGCAGAAAAGAGGTAAGAGTAGGCAATGGGGGTCAAGTGACTTGCCCTGGGTCGCACAGCTAGGAAGTATCTGATGCCAGGTTTAAACTATAATGGGGAAAACCAGGGGAATTATACTAAAATATTATTTGTGGGCTCAGTGGGGTATGAGGGAGACAGGAATGACAGAAGGTAGGACCAAACAAGGTAGGAAGACTGGGTTTAACTGCTAAGGAGATTATCTCTTAACAGAAGAGGCAAGTTAGACCCTGACTGTCACTCTGCACCATCTAGGCAAGGGGCCTATGAAAACTAGCAGGCAAATGGCAAGAGAGTTTATAACAATTTTAATTAAGGAAACTATGGTAAAGGATGGGAATAGGGGTTTCTATGCTTTCAGACTAAGGGCAAACCACAGGGTCAGGGGAGGGACTTATCTACACTCAACTGAGACCTAAGCCAGGCAGGGCCCAGACAATAGCAGGACTGAAGTGAGAATCCTCACAGCAGTCCAGGCTCACTCCAGTGATGTACCAGCTCCTTTGGGACCACTTGCAGTGCTCTTTCAGGTGGGTAGATTCTGGGAGCTAACCCAGCCCAAGTTAACCTACAACTCAGGTTGGGATTAATAGTCTCTACCAAACTCTCCCACAAGTACATGTCAGTCTTCCTTCAGGATCTCTGGAAATCTGAGGTCTCCTAGGGTCAGTTGCAACTTGTCCCAACCACCATGGAGTCCTTCTCAGAAAGAGAACAAACCACACGTCCTACTTCCCCATTCCATTTGGAATTCTCCAGCCCTTCCTGTTAGGTCTCCTAATTAATAACTAAATAATCTTCCTCACAACAGAACCCAGGACCTCCCATCTGTGGGCCTGACTCTCAATCCACTGAGCCACCCAGCTGCCCCCTGATTTCTTTTTTTTTTAAACTCATCCCTTCCATCTTAGAATCAATACTGTGTATTGGTTCTAAGGCAGAAGAGTGGTAAGGGCTAGGCAGTGGGGCTTAAGTGACTTGCCCAGGATCACACAGGTAAGAAGTGTATGAGGCCACATTTGAACCTAGGACCTCCCATCTTTAGACCTTGTTCTCAATCCACTGAGCCATCTAGCTGCCCCCTAATTATTAATTTCTTAACACAAAAGTAGACCCTTTTTCTAATATGCCCTTCTAAAAAAGACTTTACATCTGATATAGGAAATAGCTCCATAATGAAAATCAAAAGCACATGAAAAAGTGTTCTAAATCCCTCTTGATTAGAGAAATGCAAATAAAAACATCTCTGAGGTACCACCTCACACCCAGCAGATTGATCAATATGGCAGCAAAGGAAAGTGATACATGTTGGAGGGGATGTGGCAAAATTGGGACACTAATACACTGTTGGTAGAGTTGTAAATTGGTCCAACCATTCTAAAGGGCAATTTGGAATCATGCACAAAGGACTTTAAAAAACTGCCTGCCCTGTGATCTAACCATACTACTGCTGGAATTGTACCCCAATGAGGTAATAAAGGAAAAGACTTGTACAAAAATATTCATAGTTACATTCTTTGTGGTGGCAAAAAATTGAAAATGAGGGGATTGGGGAATGGCTGAACAAATTGTGATATCTGATGGTAATGAAATACTGTTGTACTGAATGGAATAATGAACTGGAGGAATTCCATGTGAACTGGAAAGACTTCCAGGAAGTGATGCAGAAACAAATGAGCAGAACCAGGAGAACATTATACACAGAGACTGAAACATGGTGGCACAATTGAATGTAATGGACTTCTCTACTAGCAGCAATGTAATGACACAGGACAATCCAAAGGAACTTATGAGAAAGAATGCTATTCACATCCAGAGAAAGACCTGTGGGAACAGAAATGCAAAAGAAAATCATATGATCAATCATGTAGTTCAATGGGGATATGATTAGGGTTTTAATGTTATAGGATCACTCTACTGCAAATATGAATGATGTGGAAATAGGTTTTGAACAGTGATACGAGTATAACCCAGTGGAACTGCTTGTCAGCTCTGAGAGTTGGGGGAGAAGATCAGGAAGTGGGGCATCATGAATCATGTGACCATGGGAAAATATTCTAAAGAAAAAAAATAAAAAGCAATGTCCTCATAAATAGAGCAATTCAGAATAAACTAAGGTTTAGATGGTTGATAGCATGAAGATGAAATCTCATTAATATGAGTCTTACGAGACAGATCTTCTACTCAGTAAGATGAAGAGACCCTGGGGCAGCTGGGTAGCTCAGTGGATTGAGAGTCAGGCCTAGAGACAGGAGGTCCTAGGTTCAAATCTGGCCTCAGACACTTCCCAACTGTGTGACCCTGGGCAAGTTACTTGACCCCCATTGCCTACCCTTACCTCCTCTGCCTTGGAGCCAATAGTATTGACTCCCTGGAAGGTAAGGGTTTAAAAAATAAAAGATGAAGAGACCCAAGTTAGGTCAGGAGCTGTAAGGATGATTCTCTGACTGCAGAATAACTTGCAGATCCACAGCTGGGCAGTATTAAGGCTAGTAATAATCAGTCCCCCAGCAGGCAGCAACTAGAGACTCCTTACAAAGAGGGCCCAAGTCCTATGGCTCTCCTGTGGATATCAACTGAATATCTTACGAGATGTTAAATATGGCTAAGATGGTGCATTGCCAATAGTATTGATATCTTAGCTTGTTGGGGAATAATTCACAGGCTAGACTTTGTGTGAGAAGCCTATGAAAATACCCCCCAGAAGAGAGACTCCCCCAACTGCCAAATCCAGACTATATAGAGAAATTCCTCTGAAGATGAAGGATCAAACAGCAAGATGACTAAAGCTTCTTTATAGCAGGTAACTTCTTTAATTGACTGAGGGAGGTATAAAATGATGGTATTTGGGATCTTAGGTATGAAAGGGAAAGTGAGAGGATTAAGGGAAATCTAACTCTAAATCTTGATGAGTAAGAACTAGGCCATCCTGTCTCAGGGAAAGCCTCTGGTGGAGTTCCACACTCAGCTTGATTTCTATTTACTAGCTAATGCATGGATGAGCTAGCTAGGCCAGATGATGATAAGTAGATGTTCAGGCCACTTCCCTACTCAGTGCTGTCTTGCAGGACTGATGTCCTCTGCTTTCAACCTTCACCACTCTCCAGGATCCCAGGGAATCAGGGTGCAACTCCACTAGCTCTGAGGTCTCCCAGGGTCAGTTACAGCTTATCCCAACCACCATGGAGTCCGTCTCAGAGAGAGAGCAACACTTCCTGCTTCCCCATTCCATGTGGAATTCTCCAGCCCTTCCTGTTAGGTCTCCTAACTAATAACTAAATAATCTTCCTGACAACATCCTCTAGAAAACCAAGACCCTTGCAAAGAGAACCAAGAATTCTAGCACCAGCCAGAACTAGATGCTATTACAAAAGTCACAAAGGCATTATGTTTTGAGTATCTATAATTTTTTTTAGATTATGGATATTTGTGATAATTTCACCTTATCTATTAATGTAGAAAAAGCAGGTTTGGTAAAATTGGCTAATAATAGCACAGTTCTCTCCCAATGCATCAGTGAGAAGATCTTGTACTAATTGATATTGGAAATAAAAAGGTCCTATAAAAGTAGTCACCAGTACTTTTACTTGTAGTCTGAGCAAGTAGCTCAGTTTCTATAGAAATTTTTCTAACATTTGATTACATAAGTCATTTCTATATTTGGGAAAAAGACCAAGAGAATTCTGTCCAAGAGTAGATTCAGCTCCAGGTGACTGATCTTTTCAGATATCTGTGCCACCAGGGCCTTAAATTTTCAACATCATCCTTGCTTATTAAGCCTATAGAATGTTATAATTGAAACTGATGGAACTAGACAGATTATTCCAGGTATCCCATGTAACCCAGGGGGAAGGGATTAAAAAAGCTAAATTGGCATAGAGAAAAAAAATTAACCTGGAGTCACCAATCATCATGGCAATTCAGCAATGTATGTATCATTATTGCTAAAAGCCATTTTATTATTATAATTAAAGATTATTGTGTAAATGGAGATTTTGAACCTTGGACTGCATCCCCCATAAGTCCCTTAGTATTTCCCAAAATTCCCTTTAATCTCTCCTGCACCTCCTCCATGTTTGTGTGGTCATGTTATTGTTCTACAAGTTCTGTAGCTCCTCCCTCTTTTTCTTTTGCTCTTGGGAGTGGGATGGTTATTACCTTTTTAGTTAGCTTATTTATGTTAGTTTATCATTAATAAAATTTATAAATATAATATTTACTATTTTGCATATTAGTTTTAATCTCTACATTGTGAAGGATTGATTTCTAGGATGAGCTCCTGGAAGTTAGAAAGGTGAGTTTCAGCATAGATAAATGACTTTGCTTTGTCAATTTCAAGGATAGGAAGAATGAGATTATGAATTACAATTATATCATTACCAAAATCTATCCACCTATTTTCAGTTTTATTTCTATTAACAAAGAGTGAAAAAACTGACAAGAGGTTGTCTGAGTGGGTGTAATGGTATTCTTTCCTTATATGTTTCATGGTTCCTTGGACTTGGGATGTGAATCTGTATGTTTTTAAGGGTCTAGAAGTTCTCTGGTACTGGTACTGTCTGGTTGGCTGGACTCCAGTTATTGGCATTAAGCTCGTAGTTGGCAAAGACAATGAGTACAGAGGTCCTATAAAATGATTATACATACACCACTCCCTCCTTGATAGTCTTTGGTATAGTTTCATAAGGCTGAACAGGAATGACATCCCATGGATCAGAGTAGATAGAGCTGTTGATACACACAACATCTGTAGAATCCAATGACTTTAGCTTTATATTAAAGTTGCCCCACCTTACCATGAAAATCATTAATAGAATTGTGATCTTGCCATTCAGCAAAAGAAGTCTGAGCTGGAGAGGGTAGAGCTAGAGATAGAGTTGCTAGAACTATCTCTATTTGGGAAAAGGGAGGTTTGCATGCCAGTATGATGCATACAGTCTGGAATTACTTATAAAAATAGTAAATGAAAAATACGCCTTCTAAAATCTTAGTCTAGACTTTGTGCTAGGCATTGGATATACAAATTTAAAAAAACAAGACAGGCACTTTTCTCAAGGAATTTATACTGGAAAGTTCTTTCTCATCCTGGCTCCAAGCTTGCTTGACTTCCATCAAATCTTTTGTTTTATGGTAATAGGTTTAGACTTGTGACAGAGGTGCTTGCTTTAATTTCCTTTATACTGTTAGTATTACCTTGTTCATCTTCTTCCCTGCAAAGTTATGTAACTCTTATATATTTGTGGTTTCCTTATTCCTGCCTCTGTGGCTTCTGACTTGTGGTCTTCAATCTCTATTTCCTTTTCCACACAAGAACCTGCCTTTTTACACGTTAGCTTGATTCCTACCATCTTTGTGACTTTCCTGGACTCACATCTCCAGTTCCCATTCTGTGTTTTTCTCTTCTCTTATCGAAGTATAAATTCAGAAAACATGTCCTGGTTTCTGTTCAGGCAAGCAACAACTAAGAGATATATAAGTGCTCAAGAGACAGGGACAAAAAATGAGACATGTCAGAGTTGAGAAAATTTGAATTACTGAGTTAACCCTTTGCCTTACTTAGATAACTTAGATAACTTAATTTTCAAACAACTTCCTATAAGGACATATATATCTCCTAAAACAACTCATTTAAGACTTTCAGGTAGAAGAAAGATGTAAGTTGGGGTGCCTGGTGGATAAGGGAAGGAACATTCCCTTTACAATTATCCTTTGTTACCCTTTTCTTCCAATGATTGAACTTTATTTTATTTAATTCTAATAGATGCCCCGGTGTGACTGAACCTAACTAGAAATAAACTCAGAGGAATGTTGAAACCAAAATTCAATCCAGTTGTGAACCCACTGAAGTGAGAGAGGTATTATTCCACAAAGCTATTTGTTCATACAGATGCATACACTAAGCCCCTGACCCCTGTCAATCCCAATCCTCCACTCAGGAATCATAGTATCCAATTATAATAGTCTTTTTAGTAGATCAGGAACACAAATATCTGATACTTCAATAACTTCACTAGAAAGTACAGATCTCTCCACAGCCATTCAAACATGGTTTTGTTCTACATTCCATCTCTTCAATCAGGAAACACCTCAGTAAGCCTGATTTGTCAAGACCAGCAAAGCTGACAACTGATCCTCTATCACATTCAAGTTCAATTTGAAGGAGGAATGCCTCTTTATCTACTTTAGGAATTTGTCATTACCACCTCATCTTCCATATCCCTTAAGTGTAAAAAGTCCTTTCATTTTAGCCTCAGTGAGTCTCTGTACCTTGTCCTGCCACATAGGTAATAATGATAACTCAGACTGACATAGTGATTTACAACAAACTGCAAAGTACTTTCAAATAAGTTATCTATTTCAGTTCTTACAATGTCATAGAGTGATAGAATATAGATTTAAATGAAAAGTATCTTGGAAGCCATGAAATCTAACCCCTTTGTTTATAAGTGGGGAACCTGAGGCAGAGACAGAGACAGAGACAGAGACAGAGACAGAGACAGAGACAGAGAAGAGGAAGGGTAGGGAGTTAGGTGATTTGCCTAGGGCCACAGAATTTGTGGCAAAATTCAAATCCAGGTATTTCTGACTTTAAGTCCAGTGTTCTCTATCCATTGTAGCATCCACATAGGCTCAATCATAGCTGGAGTTCAACCCAACCCATAAAAATGAGATTTTTTGGATCAAATTCATGAATGCAAAAATCTATCAATCAATAAACTCTTATTATGCAACACTACTGGGTATATAAAAAGAGGCAAAAGACAGCTCCTGCCCTCAAAGAGCTTACAATCTTATGGTGAATATTGTAGATATAGTTTTAACCCCATTAACTCATTTTCACTAATGAACCAATACTTGTCATATTCTATCTTCTTAGTGATCAAATGATATATATTTCACTTTTTCCATAACAGAACTCTTCCCAAGTGTTTTCAAGAGCTGAATCTTCACTTAGGTGAGAGTTTCTAGGATTGTTAATATTATTCCACTTCATCTACTCTAATCTAGCCAATATAGCCTTGCCATTCCTCATACATGGCACTTCTTCTACCATCTTTCTGCTTTTGGACAGGTTGATCCCTTGTCTAAAATGAATTTCCTTCTAACCACTGACTCTTATAAATAGTTTCCTCCAAAGCTTAGCTCAAATGCTACTTCCTACAGGAAGCTGCCCACCTGCTACTGCCTCTGAGATTTCCTTGAATTTGTTTTGTATATATTTTACTGCACATATGATTATATACCCATATTTTGTCTCCCCAATAGAATTAATATCTTTTGAAAGGAGGGGATTATTTTAGTTTTACTTTTTGAATTCTATAATAGAATTCATATATTCTACTCCTTTGTACTACTTCTATACTGAGGCAGACCCCCATCTTGTGTTTTTATTTTTTCATTCTCTCTTCTTACAAGAATTTTTTATGATATACCCTCCAAAATCATTGGGTTTTGCCTCTGACTATTCTCTCACCAAATCTTGCTCAATTGAACTTATCTGCCTATTTTGTTCTATTTCTCTGTTGAGTTTAATGTGTTCTCCTAACTCAAAAATTTTTGTTTACAATGTGTGCTTGAGATGAGATATTCATGCCTTCTACCCTATCCTTTCCTCAATATTTGTATACTCTTCTTTTCATGTACTCCATTTTGTGAAATAGTAAGTTCCTCTTTCCCCACTAGAATATAGCTTTTTAGGGCAAGTTATTCTAGATTATATGTCTTTCTCTTTCATTTTTTCGAATATTGCTTTCTGAGATTTCTCCTTATTTAGAGTAGATACACCATGGTCTTACATGATCCTGACTCCAGTCTTTGTTAATTCTTTTTTAAGTTCTTTGGTATTTAAACTCTATTTTTTGACTACTTTCAATACATTTTTATGTCCTGTTCTGTATCAGAGATGTCAAATTCAAATCAGAAGTGAGGCCATAAGAACTCTTTTGAGTCTTACAATGACTTTGAAGATTAACATTACCTATGTTCTAATATATTTTTAATTTATTTTGCTGAATATATTCCATTTCCATTTTAATCTGATTCAGATCACAGTCAGGACATATATTTCACTCCCCTGGTCTAACTCTCCTATAATTACATTACCACTGGTCTTAAACTCTCTTTTGATTTTATCTTCATAAGTGTCAACTAGATGTAAAGAAGTTCTCAATTAGTTTTGGAAAGGTGAAATACTTTCCTCATTGGCATAAATCAAATGATACATTACAGGAAATGTATTCAACTCATTCAATTAGCATTTGGGGACTATACTGGTACTGGTTGAAAGAATCAGACACGCTTTTGGATCTATTTACATCTTAACAACACAAATGGGAATCAATTCTAGCAGAAGCATTCTAACATCAATGAGTTTAGAGGTGGTGAAAAGAAATACTTTTGTAGAAAAAGGACTGATTTCTTTCTTCCCCCAGTTGACCAGAAGATGATCTTTTCTACTTTGAAAAGTGAGTATATTTGAATTTCTCACCAATTTCAGTATCAGTGTCCCCAGAGCAGCTGGTGACAATGACTACATCTGGAGGTGAGAGATGTAACAAGAACAAACTAGAAATATTGAGAAATATCCATCCTTTAAAGGTCCTAACTTTTGGAGTCTAGCAAAGAGATACACCTAATTTAAACTTCATGAGTAATCCACAAAGGTAAAAAAAAAAAAAAAAAAAAAAAAAAAAAAAAAGGACTTCTGGTAACCATAAGTTACAATTTAACCACATGTGCTCTCTAAGCCTTCCATAGACCTTCTGTATATTTGTGAAAGAATGACTTTTGGAAGCATTAATCTTTGTACCAATCCCTTTTTACTATACTATCTCAGTAAATGCTCCTTTTCTAAAACAAACGAAAAAACCTCTTCAGAGGTATCCCCCTAGAATGATGAAGAGAGAAGTTTATTGAAAGTAGATAGGAGCACTGGGAAAAATAGCATCAGAGAAGGCACAATAACATAATGTTCTAATATTTCGTAATTGAACTTTAAAAATATCTAAACTGCTTATTTTGAAACTCAACAAAGCCTACGTGGTAATGAAACATTCCACAATTGCCATGCTAAAACAATACAAGGAATGACACAAGTTATCTCATTGTAAGAAAAAGATGAACATTTCCATGAAAAAATATTGTTACACAATACTCCTTTTCTAATTATTATATTAGAATAAATTCCTATTTATCCAAACAACCAGAAAGCCCAAATACTCAAAAGTGTTTTCCAGTACAGAATAATAATTTATATCCCTGATAATGATGGGCAATAATTACCTTAAGTTGGGGCAGCTGGGTAGCTCAGTGGATTGAGAGCCAGGCCTAGAGACAGGAGGTCCTAGGTTCAAATCCGGCCTCAGACACTTCCCAGCTGTGTGACCCTGGGCAAGTCACTTGACCCCCATTGCCTACCCTTACCAATCTTCCACCTATAAGTCAATACACAGAAGTTAAGGGTTTAAAATATAAAAAAATAAAAAAATAATAATTACCTTAAGTTACTGAAAAATAAAATCCAAATAACTGGAAAAGAGTCCAGAACTATAGCTTATATGTCATTTTTGTCATGTTGTATATTTTATTTTAATTCTTTGAAAACTGAAAATTTTTGTCACCATTATCACTAATGATAATATTAATACTTTACAGCTATATTGCAAACTATGTAAAAGGGTTTTTAATAGCCATCACAGAATAGCATTGTTTATTTAATTAATGAATAATGAATGCTGATGCTTTTTTTCTTTTTCAAGGGTGCTAGTTTCATTTAAGTCATTGAATATATTATTCTTTTTGGTATTACAATCAGATTTTTGAAGTCTTTATATGTGGTTTTCCAAATTCTCTTCATTATTCCTTACAGTGCATTTATATCTAATTGCATTCACATGTTACTCATAATTTGTTCAATCATTTACAAATCAATGGAAACATATTTCCACCTTTTATTTTTTCCTATTACCAGTAGTGCTACTACAAATATTTAGAGTGTTTGCCATCTTTGTATGATTTTGTAAAGATATTTAGTCAAAGAGATATCTGTGCAACTAAATAGTTGACTTACTTTTATTGGAATTATTCCAAATTCCTTTTAAAAATAATCAAAGCCAGCAAAATACTTTTTTTTCACTTTGTCTCTGTTTCTCACTTTTTATTGTTGCTGGCTTTTATTTTTTTTTTTAATTTTTTTGCAGTGTGGCTAAAATGGAAATGTATTTCGTATAACTTCACGTGTATAACAGATATATTGCCTGCCTTCTCACTGAGTGAGGAAGGAGTAGGAGGATGGGAGAGAATTCAGAATACAGAATTTTTTTAAATGAATGTCAAAAATAAATTCATTTTTTAAATGGACAAAGACACTCACAGTACACGTATCTTCTCATAGCTCCCTTAACATTTGATATTTTCACTTTAGTATTGGATTTCTTTAGTATACATGCTTTAGAATAATGTTTTTTAATGTGGCCATTGATAGTTTGGATTTCTTCTTTACAAAACTGTTCATATCTTTCTACCATATAAAGATGCTGAATAACTTATCATAAACCTATCCTGCTTCACTATAGACTTTAGATACTAGATTCTTACCATTGATATTTCATGTAACATTGTTCTCCCACCCAACAAATTAATTTCTATAATATGAATAATTTTTTCTCTCCTCTTTTGTTTAAAATGTATTTTTTCCATTGAGTGTCAACTTAGCTTTATAGCATATGTTCCTTTCCTCTGTATTTCAAAATATTGCATTGTTGTTGTTGCTCAGGCATTCAGTTTCACCTGACTTTTTGTCATCCTGTGGACCATAGAACACCAACCCTTCAATCTTCCACTATCTCCTGAAGTCTATTTGCAAATTTTGTGTACTACTCTTTAATTTTGAAAAATAGATAATCAATTATGATAGGAACTGACTTTTCTTGATTTGTGAAAGATGTCCCTGGCTCCTTGCAAAATTTTTGGTTAATATTAAAGTTCTGGAACTTTAGCATAACATTTCTGAATGAGTTAAGGTTGGGGATTTTGTTGTTGATCTATGAATTCAATTGATCTGTACTTTGCCCTCCTTTTTCTGTACTTAAAACATCTACTCATGATTTCTTGAAGTAAAACATTCAAGCTTTTAATTTCACCCTCTTTTGTTTTATTTTGTCTTCAAGGAAGGGTCAACAATTCTGAGAAGTGCTAATCAAATTCTATCCACAAAGAGGGCTGCTTTGGCTTAAAGAGAGCTCAAGAATTCTTTTAATCAAATCACTACTGCAAATATAAATAACATGGAAATAGGTTTTGAATAATGATACATATATAACCCAGTGGAACTGCTTGTCAGTTTCAGGAGGGGAGAGGAAAGAGCAGGGTGAGGGGCAGGGAATCATGAATCATGTTACCATGGAAAAGTATTCTAAATAAAAAAAAAAATTTTTAAGAATTCTTTTAATCTTGCTTAATTGATCAGGTTCTAGTCTTTCTTTGATAACTGTTTTTTAACTCAAAATCCATCAATTTCTCTTTCAGAGCAACCATTATTCTATATTCTATCATTTACTAAAATTTTAAGGTTCTTTTTTGCCTTTTTGTGTTCTTTGGAAAACTTTTATTTACATCTTTATGTCTTTGTTATTCTTATGAATTACTCTAGGAGTTCATAATCATTTCAGAGGGTCTTACTGCCAACTGTTGATATTTTGTCCCCTCTTATATAGTTTTGTCACACCAGCTTTTACTTCACAAACTTTATTCATTATACTGGAGCCTTTTTGAGTGATTATTGATTTTTGAAGTCTCTGCAGTATTATTTTTCCTCTAAGATTTTCCTCATATTGAATTCTTTCCTATTTTTCTTTGTCATTCTCTCACTTTATTTGGCATGTTTCTTGTTATTGTGAGATGGAGGGGAACTAGGCTTAGATATGATCCCTGATGTAGCCATCTTGCCAAAAGTCTGTATCATATACTTTTAAAATATATTATTATGAGTGGGAGGATAATTAGGGAAGGGGAGAAACTTGGTTCCTCAACTAGATAATAAATTACTTCAAAGGAATGAACTCTGCTTTGTGTTCCAACTTCTCCATGACATTTAACATTATGAACAATGCATATGACATATTTTAATAAAATTATCATTAAATTAAATTGAAATGAAGTATCCAAACAATCCAAACCACAAATAATGTATGTCTAAAATATCTTTGTTGAGTTTTGGGGGAAAAGAATAGGTTTGTCTGTTTGGCTGAAGTATCTAAAATTGTTAATCATTTATTGTTTCCATTCTAGTTATCCCATCTTAATCTCAATAATAACATACATACTGTAAATGCCTCTGCTTGACCTTAATTTAATGAAGAATATATGGAAAGTAAGACAGATTACTGGCTACAGCATTTGGTCCAAGGGTGTAATCTCCTCTGGAATACCAATTCTTTAGCCTCTGTGTATATGATATATCAAAGGTATGCTGATAGAGAAGCGAAATATTCACTTATGTGCAAATGACCCTCAAAATGCTTCCTCAGATTCTATATTGAACTGGCCTTTGGTGTTTCCAAGTTAACACCCCACACTCTTTCTTATGCTCTAACAAGCACAGTATGATATTTTTTTTCTTACTAGGAACTGATAATCATAGCTTTTAAATCTTTCTTAATATGCATTTTATTCTTCTAATATGTCTGAAAAGTAAAGCTGAAAGTGGATTTGAAAGTAAGTTTTCTAGATAAAGGGCAAAACATACTTTTCTTTTTCATTTGTTTGCTATAGCTCTATCTTATGGCCTGGGAATATTATTTTGAATAATTCGCCTTCCTTATATCACCTTCCTTATATTTGAATAATTCACCTTCCTAATATCACCAAATTGTGATATTAATATAGTTCTATCAGGACCTTTCGAAAACTCTGAATTCGAAAGGTCAATGACCTATTATGAATGCATATTTAAACCACAAGATTCCTGTTGACATCTCTTCTTTATTTACTCATTTTCTAAAATGTAGCCCCTTCTCCCTGTCAAATTCTCAAATTAAATTATATTAAATCATTCATTTCTTCTTGGCCTTTATCACAACAAATCTGAGATGACTCACAGAATAGAATATCCCAGCATTCTAATACCCTTACTAATTTAATAGCAAAAATAAATAGACCATTTAAGCCAAAATAGAATGTAAATCTGTATCAACTTCAGTTGATCTGTCATTAAAATGCTGACATAAGTTTAGTTTAGGTGCCACTTAAGCCTTCCCTGATCTCCACTTTTGGGCTCCCCCCCACCTATATTATTTTATAATTTCTTTGAATCTACTTATCTGTGTATATACTACATGATATGTAAGTTGTTTGAGTTCAGGGACTGTTTTAATATTGTCTTCATATCCCCCAAAGCTGGTAGAGGACTTGGCCCATAATAGACACTTAATAAGAGCTTATGATATTAAATTGAATTGAATAGTTATAAGCACACCAAAATCTAATACAGCATGAACAAAATGCATCATCAGTAGAAAAAAGTTTTGTTTGTTTTTTTAGAAAATTAAAACAATGGAAATAATAATAAAATTCCAGCCTCAGTCAACATTTGGAACAGAATAGACTTCATTTAGCTAAGATACTGATGGGAATGTTCAATGAAGAAAAATGAACCAACCTTCTTCTCTAAAAATTGGAATGTACAAATGGCATTTAGAGTTGTATTTATGTAGCACCCAATAATTTCATGAATGATTTGATTAAGGCAGACAGCAAGATGAGATCATTTGGGTCAGAAATTCCACTGGGAAGACCAGACTGCTCATTTTTACTTTCCACCCTGATAAAATTCTGAGTCAGGTTCAGACAAGACTAGATGACCTCTTAGGTTCTTTTCGATACTGAGATTATGAGTCTCTAAAAATAATTAGATAATTGTCAGATCACAATAATGCAAACTCAGGTCCCAGAGTTTCATATAACAGCCTTATAGTTCTGATGGTCTTAGATCCAAAGAGAAATCTCTATTTTTTTCATCATAATAGCAGTATCAGCAGCAGTATCACAGACTGGAATTAAGTAAAAAAAATAGGAAAAACTTGAGTAATTTTTCCTAGAGATAAAAATTATGTAGTGGGTAGTTCTTTCTCAGTCAAAGGATCTACAGTTCTCAATGAATGACCAATAATCCAGATGTGGATTTTTGTGGCCCTTCATGTGACAGATATGAAATCCAGGTCTCAGTTTTGAGTCTAATGTGAAGCAGAGTGAGAGAAGCAATGACCCAAGGAGCACTTTTCATCCTGCCTGACACACTTGAGAAAGCACCAGGATTCTCTTTAGCCAATGGATTGGAGCCACTTGCTTAAGGATAGCCTTGTTTAAGCTGCCAAAATGTATCACAAAAGGAAAAAATATATATATTTTTGGCAAATAAAACAAAGCATGCATGAAAATAGTGATATAATGCTTAGCAATTTATTTCAACAGCTGTTTTCTGATCTTATACCACTATTAGATAGAAATCATACTAATGACATAGTGATGGTAATGACGAGATGTGATAATTGTCATTTTTCAGTCATGTCTAACATTTTGTGACCCCATTTGGGGTTTTTTTGGCAAAGATAGTAGAGTGGTTTGCCATTTCTTTCTCAAGCCTATTATACACATGGGAAGTTGAGGCAAGCAGTATTAAGTGACTTGCCCAGGATCACATGCCTGATATATGAGGCCAGATTTGAATTCTAGATGATGTCTTCTTGACTCTAGGTTCAGCACTCCATCTACTGTGCTATCTAGCTGTGCATGGTGTGACAAGACAATGCACCCAATAAGTAATGGATTAATATTAATAAATATGGAAAAACAAAAATATCTTTGCAGGCTATGCATATCCCATGCATTCCCTGTTGAAGTACTTCTTCAGCTACCAAAAAGGAATGGATCAATAGCACAAGACTTTCTCATGCAGCTTCTTGAGAATCTCTGATGAGTGTAATAATACATGATCACTTCCAGTATCAATTTCCCTTTAGATTAATCTAAATCTCTTAGCTATAACTTCAATCTATTATCTCTTTTTTTGTCCTTATCAACCAATACAATGACTGTTCCTTATTTGCCTTTATATTGTCCCTTTATAGACTTTAGGAGTTATCATGCCTCCCTTCAGTTTTGTTTGTTCTATCTGAGCAAGGTCACCTTTTCTAAATCCAACTCATGTTTTCCAAACTTATATGAACTTTCCAGCTTGCTATGATTCTAGTGGTGAATTTATATTTTTTTCTCTTCCTTTTTAAAGTGTACTACTCCAAATTAACAGTTAGAATGTCTTATTTAAAAAAAGACTCTGAAATCATGCTGCAAATGACAAGGAAATATAGTATTGGGTTTTGACATGAAGTTATGGTGTATCATACAGAAAATCTTGGAATTCTAATAACTGTACTTGTTTGGTGGGATAATTAATACGCTCAAATGTAGTAATTTATTATTTGAGGATGAGATTGAATATATATGTTATATATTATATATATATATATATATATGTATATCCATTTACATATGGGGTTGTGTGTATACAGATGTATAGGTGATAAAGATCCTTGTGTATATATCATATGATCTAAATGCCACGTTAATTATACTCAGATTTATTTTTTTATTTTACAATAGTTTACATTTTAAGTGATTTTAAAACTTTTTCTAAAGAAGGCGGCTCTCTAGATAGAATGCTAGGCCAAGAATCAGGAAGACCTGACGTAAAATGTGCCCTTAGATACTCACTAACAGTATGACTGTGGACTAGTCATTTAATCCTGTTTGCCTCAGTTCTTCATCTGTAAAATGAGCTGGAGAAGTAAATGGCAAACCATTCTAGTATTTTTCCAAAAAAATTCCCACCCAAAAAGGATCATTGCCCCTGACATGACTGAAAATGACTAAATGAAATCTACAACAAATCATTGGGAATGGATAACACCTTGGAAGATAGGTAGGGAAAGCATTAATAACTGTTCTGAAGAAAAGAACCTGAGGCCCAGAAAGACTAGACATTTGCCTAACTAAATTCATGTAGCTAGCAAAAGGCAGTACTAGGAATATAATCTAGATATTTGAGCTCTCAGAAACATGGCTTTAATAAATTAATTTAGAATATTTTTCCATGGTTACATGATTCATGTTCTTTCCTTCCATTTCTCCCTCCCTCCTCCCAGAGCCAGTGAGCAATTCCACTGGGTTATACATGTATTATTGTTCAGAACCTATTTCCATGCTATTAATATTTGCAATAGAGTGACTGTTTAGAGTCTACATCCCCAATCATGTCCCCATCAAACCATGTGATCAATGATATATTTTTCTTCTGCGTTTCTACTCCCACAGTTCTTCTGAATGTGGCTAGTTTTCTTTCTCATAAGTCCCTCAGAATTGTCCTGGGTCATTGCATTGCTGCTATAGAGAAGTCCATTGTATTCGATTGTGCCACAGTGTATCCATCTCTGTGTACAATGTTCTGCTTCTGCTCCTTTTGCTCTGCATCAATTCCTGGAGGTCTTTCCAGTTCATATGGAATTCCTCCAGTTCTTTATTCCTTTGAGCACAATAGTATTCCATCACCAGCATATACCACAATTTATTTAGCCATTCCCCAATCAATGGATACCCCTCATTTTCCAGTTTTTTTTGTCACTAAAAGAGCAAGGCTATAAATATTTTTGTGCATGTATTTTCTCTGTTATCACTTTGGGGTATAAACCAAGTAGTGGTATGGCTGGATCAAAGGACAAGCATTCTTTTAGAGCCCTTTGGGCATAGTTGCAAATTGCCTTCCAGAATGGTTGGACCAATTCACAACTCCACCAGCAATGCATTAGTGTCCCAATTTTGCCACATCCCCTCTAATATTTATCACCTTCCTTTGCCGTCATATTGGCCAATCTTCCAGGTATGAGGTGGTACCTCAGAGTTGTTTTGATTTGCATTTCTCAAATTATGAGAGATTTCACGTGCTTATTGATAGTTTTAATTTCTTTATCTGAAAACTGTCTATTCATGTCCATTGCCCATTTATCAGTTGGGGAATGGCTTGAATTTTGTAAAACTGATTTAGCTTTTGTCACCAACTTCTTCCACCCTTCCATTGTATTGGTCTTCTCCCCCCAACCACCATGGACTTCTTTATGAAATATATATTTACCTCACTTTTTCTCTTTCTCATTTTTCTTAATATTATCCTCTTTTTTACTCATAGTTTTTAATATATTTTTGACATGTCATCTTACAGTTTGTCACTGTACCCTCTAAGTATACTTCTTCTAGCTACCCTGATGATAATAATAATTTTTAAGAGTTACCAATATCATCTTTTCATATAGGGATATAAATCATTTTGAACTTATTGGATCCCTTAAAAATTTTGTTTTTCCTTTCTTAATTACCTTTTGGCATTTCTCTTGAGCATCAAATTTTCTGTATAAGTCTGGTATTTTCTTTAGGAATGTTTGGAAATCTTCTATTTTATTAAATGACCCTACTTCCACCTGCAAGAATATAGTCAATTTTTTTGGGTAGTTAATTCTTGGTTGTAGATCCAGTTCCCTTCTTTTTGGGAATATCATATTACATGCCTTCTGGTCCTTCAGTGTGGATACAGCCAGGTCCTGTGTAAATCTTTCTATGGCTGATATCTGAATGGTTTCTTTTTAGTAGCTTGTAGTATCTCTTCCTTGGTCTGGAAGTTCTTGAACTTGGCTACAACATTCCTGGGTGTTGTCAATTGGGGATTTAATGGAGGAGGTGATCTGTGGATTCTTTTAATGTCTATTTTACCCTCTTGTTCAAGAATATCAGGGCAGAATATCAAGAATATCAATAATTTCCTGTAGAATGATGTCCAGGTTTTTACTTTTGTCATGATTTCCTGGTAGTCCAATAATTCCTAAATTGTCTTTTGATTTTGTTTTATAGACTCTTACTGCCTTCTGAAGTCATTTGCTTCTAGTTGTTCAATTCTAATTTTTAAAGACCGAATTTCATCCCTGGCTTTTTGATCCTCCTTTTCCATTTGATCTATTTTTTTGAAGGTCATCTTTATCTTCCTTGCCTCATTTCCAAGCTGGCCAATTCTGGCTTTTAAGAAACTGTTTTCTTATTTAATTCATGTGATTCAGTTTCCATATGACCTATTTTGATTTTTAAGTTATTTTCTGAATTTTCCTTAGTTTTTCAAATTACATTTTGAGTTCTTCCAAAGTCTGAGTCCAATTAATTAGCATTCTTGAGTTTTTGCTTGGTGTTCCTCGGTCCTTCTCTGTTTTCTTTGTTCTTTGTTCATTACCTGAATAGAAGCTATTGATTATAATTTCTTTTTCTCTTTTTCTGTTGTTGTTTCTGTTGTAAAGAGAGGGAAAGAAGGAAAAAATATCATATTTTTTCCTTCTTTCCCTCTCTTTATTGACTATATTCTTGATCCTCTGTATATTTGTTGGATCTGTGAGTTTGGACTTTTCTGCCCTCAAGGGGTTTCTTCTCTGCCTTGCTGGATTAGGCTGATGGAGCTGACCTGTTATATTAATGTGCCCTGATGCCAGATCTTCCCCAGCTGTCAGCAGAAGTTGAAGGTGAAGATGAAGGTGTGGAAGGTGAAGGTAATCACCCTCTTCCTCTTCTCTTCCTTTCTGCCAGCTACCTCCCTGACAGCTGCCAGGTCAGAGCCCTGAACTTCCTGTGGTAGTACCAAGGTACTCTGTCATGGTTGCAGCCTTCAACCTGGTATCCCAATCACCTGGATTCTTAGCAGGAGTCTCAGTGCAGTAGGTAAGGTAGAGGTATTGGATATCGAGCTTTCCTGCCCTCTGAAGGCTTCTTATCTACATTATTGCTAGACTGGATTAAGCCTGACAAGATGATTTGCATAGCTGGATGTGCCCTGAGGCTAAAACATCCAGAGGCAGAGGCCTAAAATGGAGGAGTGGTGGCTAAAGGCTACAACCAGGCTGCCCTTCTCTCTGCCCTTCTCCTCCATCTGTCTCCCTGCCAACTGTTGTCAGAGCCCTGAGCCTTGAGTAGCTGTGGTAGCAAGACACACCCTCTGGGCTGGAGCCCTCTCCCCTAGATCCCAGCAACTGCCAGAGCCTCAATACAGTAGGTGGAGGGAAGAGTCCTGGGACCTTCCTTCTTTCTTTTTCCTTAAACCTGAGAATTCAACCTTCTCTGCATACCTTTTAAGTTGAGTGGAGCAGGAGGTCCCCCAGCTCTGTCCTGTTGTTGTATTTGGTTTTGTGTCTACCTCAAAGCCCTTTGTTTTTGATTGATGTGTAAGGGTTTTCACAGAGGAATCCAAATTTTCTGCTTCTAAGCCACCATCTTGACTCCACCTCTATTCTTTTCTATTTAAAAAAAATAGACTAGAGAATATTGTTTCATTCCATATGTTTAAAACATAATTTACTTAAATCTGTGAAGCTACAGTCATGATACAATAGTGAGTGGAATGGTGTCATAAACCGTGGATCCCACCATTGCAATAAGTTCATGAACACTGAGTTAAGAGGCCAAAGTATAAGTCAGCAGTTTATTCTTTTGTCAAAGGGACATTCACCATTTTGGATTCTTGAGGAATGTCAAGGGTTTGAATTTTAATACCCAATTTATAGAGTCTTCTATTCATAGAAACTCCCACTCCCAAACCCACCCCACACCTCTGTTCCTTTGTTCTGGCTAGATGATGGCTTCTGAGTTTTCTTCCATCTGTATACCTCTGATTTTCTGTCTCTTTTATATGCTTAAGAAGGATTAAAAAAATAACAAATTCAGGAACTATTCATATTTTTAATGTTTATGGCACAGGGAAAGAGAGCAAGGAAAAAGAAAGGGTAGAGATCAGTAAGGTAAAAGAAAGAAGTTGGAAATATGGGTTGGTAAGAAGAGCAAGGATTGAATCAGGAAGGATATTGTGAAAAATATTTTTCAGTCAATCTGAAAGAAAACAGAGACAAACTCTAGGTTAGTAACAGATCTATTGAGACAGTTCAGTGTTTCTCAAGAAAGTTGGGTGATTAGATTTTCATTATAATCTAAAACAATTGAATGAGAGTTTTCTCCCTTTTATATTCCCTAAAATTACATCATTTAAGATCATACCCCAAAAGTCAACCACCCAGTCTAGGAGAGTGGAAAATGAGATATATGTCTACCAAACATCTTTTCATCTAGACATTTTTCTTCCCAGGATATCTGCATGCCAAATATAATCAAGCCTTCTACTCAGAGACAATGGGTAGGATTTGCATTTCTCTAGTAATGATTGAGTGCTAGCTTCTTGAGGAGGTATCTCAGCTTCTTATTGAATCGTGGTTGGTTAGGATGGTCTTCAATCTAATATATTAGCAATGTCCCTCTGCCAAGGGGTCAGCACATTTCCAAGCTCCCTCCCACCCCCCACTCATCATCTGGACATGACTTATATGATTGATAAACTTTTTACTTACTTGATAAGTCATACCCTATTGTAAATGCTAGCTTACGAGAAAAGGAAGAAGTAGCTATATTTACTGCATAGGCAAGACTTTTCCCTTATAAAATATATTTACTGTATTCTGTTAATCTTACTATAATTCTGTTAGTCACTAATTAAGCATTGTCTCAGATTAATCACTTATTGTGGCTAAATAGTGATTAAATATGATAACTGGGGTCTTATTTAAAAAGAATCAGGGGGTCAAGGATTCTCATTTTCTTCAAAACAAAAAGAACGGAATTACATGTCTGCAACATAACTAATTTTCTTCAAATCTTATGCATTTCAATAATTTTCAAATTAAAAAAATTTTTTTCTTCATGTAAAAGTATGTTGTTTTCCTTTCCTTCGCTTCCTATTCTCTCCTCAGCTCTCTTTGTCTCTCCTTTCTTTCTACTCTGAGTAAATTGCTATTCTTTCCTCTAATAATCTCTTCAGTTTCAGCCCCCTATTGATTTATTTCTCTTTTTTTCCTTCCTGTTGAGTGGGGATATAATCTGTCTTTCTCATAAGAAGTGTTTCACCTCAATATTTTCAAGAACCTAGATAGAAGCTAGTATTTTCCCTTTCTTTTAGAATTCCCTTTCTCTAAAAACTAGACCCTTGGCCTGTCCACTTCAAATTTCAAAGGCTTTGAGGTGTGTAGTAGTTAACTCACATCTTTTAAAGGCATTAAAGACCCAGTAACTCATTTATCTTTTAAAGATGTTAAAGAAGATTAACTCACTTATCTTTTAAGGTCCTTACAACACTTTTATTTTACAGAAGCAACTTAAGTATCAGAGAATTTAAATAACTTGCCTGCTTTTAGACAAGTGGGTAGTAGCAGAACAGGGATTTCAACCTAGATGAATAATTACAATAAGAATAATAATAATAAGAAGAAGCATTCATTTAATGTAATCATATTGTGATCGTTACATTATAATTACATTAACAATTATTTTATATATTTATTGTGTATTATGATATAATAGCTATCATATGAAAATATAAATTTATAATATAATTTTGATAATGCATTATTATGTATAATATCATATTCATATAATATTATACTACATTTTATTATTGTATTATAATGCTTTATAACACATAATAATTATTTTTATTTATTTAATATAATTATATAAATATTCTGTTTATTATGGGGAGTTAAACTAAAATATTATTTTGTGGGCTCAGTGGGTGTGAGGGAGACAGGAATGACAGAAGGCAGGACCAAATAAGGTAGAGAGACTGGGTTTAACTACTAAGTAGGTATCTGTTAACAGAAGTGGCAGTTAGTCCCTAACTGTCACTCTGCACCATCTAGGCAAGGGGCCTATGGAAAACTAGCAGGCAAATGGCAAGAGTTTATAACAATTTTAATTAAGGAAACTATGGTAAAGGATGGGAATAGGGGTTTCTACACTTTCAGACTAAGGGCAAACCACAGGGTCAGGGGAGGGACTTTTCTACTCTCATCTGAGACCTAAGCTAGACAGGGCCCAGAGAATAGATGGACTGAAGTGGGAATCCTCACAGCAGAGTCCAGAGATGTTACAGGATGCCAGGAGCCAACTCCTCCAGAACTGATGATCCAAAGTAGCCAGGTAGGGAGTGAAGTCTGCAACCTGTCCACCAGATCACAGACCACTTCCCTACTCAGTGCTGTCTTGCAGGACTGATGTCCTCTGCTTTCAACCTTCGCCACTCTCCAGGATCCCAGGGAATCGGGGTGCAACTCCACTAGCTCTGAGGTCTCCCAGGGTCAGTTACAGCTTATCCCAACCACCATGGAGTCCGTCTCAGAGAGAGAGCAACACTTCCTGCTTCCCCATTCCATGTGGAATTCTCCAGCCCTTCCTGTTAGGTTGTGGATTGTAAAATACTCTACATGGCATACATCCCTGGCTCTCTGAATCTAACTCTACCACATAGAGACTTCTGTATTTCTTTTCAAGATGTTGGTTCAATGAGCACTGGTCTTGGAGTTAGAAGCCCTGGTTTCTAATCTTAATTCTGAGATATTAGAGTTACTCATAGTTTCTGTGCCACAGTTTCTCTTTTTGTAAAACGGGGATTATCATTTATTACATATTTTAATTGATGCCTTTTCTATTACCAGTATAAGCAGCTGCCACATTCAGTGTGTCCCAAACATCTTCATGCAATTTTAAGCTTGTAGCTTAACCATATACGTACATATATGTATATGCACATATATATATATACATATATATATATTATAAACTTAAGGTTTTAAGTTTAAGCTTATATATACTTACATATATATGCCTATGTATATATACACTGAGTATCTACATATAGGCTATGATATATGCATAGATAGAGTATATGTTTTATATATAACATTATTATAACAATATTGTTAGTTTGATATAACCCTGTATTATTTTGTCATTTAGTACATTTGTGATTCCAGAGTATCAGTAATGAACATGTCAAAGAGGTGATGGATTTGGGTGCAAAATTTTATATATATGTACATATCTCTATATATCTTATTTTACATATATATACATGCATGTATATATGTATATGTGTGCATGTATATACATATATATGTATAAATAAAATTTCTATTTAGTCTTCAAGGAGAATTTTTGTTCCAGCAGTTGCCACAGTATCTGACACAATGTACTTAATAAATGTTTATTAATTTATTGATTCACTTGACTACCTGTTGCAAGAAATTTGTTTTTTTTAATGGGTTGGAAAAGAGAAAATTAATTTATTTCAACTTGAACAGAAAAATGATAGGTACTACAGTTATAAAATATTACATTCCCTTTAAGATGGGGTTACTGTATAGTTTTACTTAAATGTTTTACATTTAAACTAGTAACAACTATTGAAATCAAATACAATCTACAACAAAGTTAATCAGATTAACTGCTACCAACAACCCTCTTATTAGGATGATATTGGAAAATAAGTATTGCTTTATTAAAGATAAGAAGTAGAGCCCTTTATTTGGGTGCTTGCCCTATTTTATTTTTATACTCTCCTAGTGGAAGTGATCTGTACATGTGTATAGTAAAAAATCAAGACATCTTTAAAACTTTTTTTCCTTAAAAAAGTTAATGAAACGAAGCCATATGTCATAGAGGATGATCTACTATGGAAAATAACTTGTAAATGTCTTTCTGGTGCATTACTTTCCCTTTATACTCTTTTTTATCTGTGTACATGATTAATTTGCATGTTGTCTCTTCCATTAGAAAGTAACTTCCTAGAGGGGAGCAACAAAGTTTTTTCCTTCCTTGTATATTTAATATTTAGTTAAGTGCCTGACATTAATAATGCAAAAATGCTTATTGATAGACTGACTGACCTCCAAAAAGGTTAAGTAACTCGTACATGGGTTACACAGCTTCAGAGTTTGAACCTATGCCTTTTAATTGTAGATCAGTGATTCCCAAAGTGGGCGCCACCGCCCCCTGGTGGGTGCTGCAGCGATCCAGGGGAGCAGTGATGGCCACAGGTACATTTGGGGGTGGTGAATAACTGTAAGGGGGCAATGATAGTATATGACAGGGGGCGCTAAGTAATATTTTTTCTGGAAAGGGGGTGGTAGGCCAAAAAAGTTTGGGAACCACTGCTGTAGAGCAACTAACTGGTCTTTTTCTGGCAGTCTCCTCACTGAAAGCTTTCAGGGATAGACTATCAAGTCCCACTGGCTTCTTGTAGCCAAAGACTTCAGAACTAGATGTTTATACTGATACTTAAAAAGTAAAAAGAGAAAACAAAAAATGATTTGAAGGTGTTTAATAGAAATTAAAGTCATTTATGTGAATTGACTACCTCATTTGCCTCCTTTGTATCTATTTAGAGCATGTAAAAAAAGTATTTTATATATCTATATATGTATGCATATATATATATATATTTTGCAAATAGATCTGATTAACTTTGTTGTAGTTTGTATTTGATTTCAAGAGTTGATTATTCCTTCATGCTCTGTCTTGATGACCTGCTTACAATGTTAAAATGAAATAGAAGAAACATTAATCATAATGGCAGCTTCCCCATAATTATGAAAACATATATATCTTTCCCCCAGAGACTTAAAATATATGCCTTTTAAAAAAAATGTTTATTAGGCCAACCTTTTCTACCTGATAAGACTTCTAAGTAGCCTGATGGATGAATTCTTTTAAAGAAATATAAAGCAACCTCATTTTCATCCTTTTTTTAACCTAACAATATGCATCTAAAAGCTGGCAGAAGCTTCTGTCAAATTGAACTATTGAACTTGGGGTGCTAAAGTCCCTCCCCGGGCAAGAGATTTAAATCATTTTCAAAGTTAATTTCCTGCTCCCAGATGGAGAACAAATCCAATCGGGTTTACTTCATTCTTCTGATGAACAGGAAAATGTCAGTTGCATACTCAAAAGGAGAGATTCTAGGAGCAGGCAGTCTGCAAGCATACAATATAGCAGACAAAGAAGGTGACTCTTAAATCTAATGGATTGGCTCATTCTGAATCTGAATGCAGATTTCAATTTAATCTAGTCAAGTCTCTAAGTCTCTCCTTCCAACCTATTTCTTTTCAGAGATTATGTTCTGTTTACAAGTGGCAATAAACATGTGTATCTCTAAAATCATGTTCATTTTAAAGGAAAAAAAGCCTTTTCCTGGATCAGAGAGAGTTTGAATAACATACTTGAGCTTTCTCAGAGTGAAATGAGGTTGGGACCTTTCAATGCCCATTAGAACTTGGGGTATTGGCAGGAGCTTGTTCTAGCTTAAAATAAGACAAGGTGAGTTAAAATTTGAATTACCAAATAATAGAACTATGGAAAGAAAGAAATAACCAGGATTCATGTTCTTCATTTAAGAGCCGTTGAAATCTATTTAAAGCTATGTTTCTATAGACCAGTTAGAAAAGATTCACATCAGCTGTCACGTAGATATTGAGTTCTTACATCTCTCAATTGTGTTCTTTCTTAGTAACAAAAGTGTATCCTACGCGGTAGCAGATATATCATTAGGGTTCCTTGGAGCAGATTTACACAGGCTGAGCATTTCACTCCTTTTAAACTACTACCACATGTAGCTTTGCTGTTGAGGAAAAGTAAAACACTACTTTAGACTTTGAATATCAGTGATTTTCTGAAGTAACCAGTTCCTTCTTATCTTTGCTTTAAGGAGTAGATTATCATTGAAATCAACAATGCAAAGAAAGAAATCATTTTGGGGAGGTTTGCAATGGATTTAAGAAAACTTGCCTAAAACCATTATCTCATTCAGTACAAAGGAGAATGGTTAAACTGGTGCATCCGGTGGTAAAATGAAGAGGTAGAGGGAGGGTAGGGAGAGAGAAAGAGAGATAAGAGATGGAGTCAGAGAGAGACAGAGTCTGAGGGAGAGAGGCAGAGAGAAAGAAAAAGAGAGAAACAGACAGACAGAGTTGTATTAATTGTATTTGGGGTCAGAAGATCTGAGTCTTAGAGTTACATCCTCAATGTTTTGTTGCTGTTGTTATTGCTATTGCTGTTGTGATGAATCTTGGGCAAATTGCTTTATTTCTCTGGGTTTGCTTTCTCATCTTGTAAATGAGGAAGGAGATATCTGTACTATCTATATTGCCTCCTGTGAGTATCAAAAAAGATAGCATAAGTAAATAACTATGTGAACTAGAAAATATTATACAGGACATTCTCAAAGTCTTAGTGCACTTTTAATTTTGAATTACTTGAAATTGCACTGAGACATTTAGAACACCATACATACTATCTTATATACAATAAATAAATGTTTTCCTTAGTGAGGTGAAGGATGAACTTTTTTTATAAAACCCTTACCTTCCATCTTGGAGTCAATACTGTGTATTGCTTCCAAGGTAGAAGAGTGGTAAGGGTAGGCAATGGGGGTCAAGTGACTTGCCCAGGGTCACACAGCTGAGAAGTGGCCGAGGCCAGATTTGAACCTAGGACCTCCCACTTCTAGGTCTGGCTCTTAATCCACTGGGCTACCCAGCTGCCCCCTAAAAGATAAACTTTTGAAATTAAAATAATGAAGTGGTAATACATAAGACTTGGAGTTGGGAAGAACTGAGCTCCAAATCTCCTTCTTGACTCTTACCCTATATGGGACCAGGAACAAGTCACATACCCTCTATCTATATCAGTTTCCTTATCTGCAAAGTAAGGATATTAATACTTTTAATTTTAATTAGTTAAAATAATGATTAATACTTTTAATAAAAAATAAAAGTTCCTATACAGTGATCCCTCACCTATCATGGGAGTTATGTTCCAGAGACCCCAATGATTGGTGAAAATCCACAAAGCAGTGGTGTTATATTTATTTTATATTATATATATATGTATGTATACATATATTAAGACTTTATAAACCCTTCCCACTCTCCTATAAACCTTTTCCACACTCTTATAAACACTGTGTCAATCAGCGCCCAGGATATAGAACACAGGGCTGCGACTGATCGCAATCCCATGTTGGCAAACTTGCACAAGTAGCAGGGGTGTATACTGCATTTCCATTGTGTACAGTACGGTATTGATCCATAAAATCCCTTGATATAGTGAAAAGTCCACTATACAGAATTATATATGTGTGTATATATATATATACTTAAACCTACAATAAAATTGTGATAAGTGAACCACAATATAGCAAGGGACAACTGTATACCCCAGAAGGATATTATGAGGCTCCAGTAACATATTTGTAAAACACTTCATAAATCTTCATATAAATGTCAATTATTAGTAGTAATAACTATAGTAAAATAGTGAATCTTCAGGTATTTAAAAAAATAATTACATATTTTGTTTCATGTCACCTTTATTTCAAAATATATTTCTTCTCTACTACCCAGAGATCCATTCCTAATAAGAAAGTATGAAAAAAGAAGGGGGAAAAGTAAATCAGCAAAAACAAAACATGAACTGAGCTAATGGTAGTTTCCATACCCATAGTGTTAAACTGCAAAAAACAAAGAACTATTAAAATAGTCAGAAAAAAACACTTTTTAATTAGAGAAAAGGAATGCATGCATTTAATAGACCTTCCACTCAGAGCTGTGCACCTCAAACCCTCGCAGATCCCCCCTGATTCTGCTCTTGCTCTGGTCATGGACCCCTGGGAGGGAGATCTAGGGGCAGGAAAAGATGATTGACATTATCATAGCTACAAGGAAATGGCAGTGTTCAAATTATACTGACAGGATACAATCAAGCTTGGGAAAGGAATCATAGCTAGAGGCTAGGGTATAAGGGAAGGGGCTATTTACAATGGATACTAAAAAGATGGCCCCTGCCCAGGTGTGGGTCTTCTTGGGAAGGGTCTCTAATACAATGGGAGAAGCTTCTAATATAAAAGAATATTTTAGCATCTGATTAGGCCTATCAGCTCCACCTAAGCTAATATTGTCATTTAATTTAAGGTCTATTATTCAGTCTAAGACTAGCTAAATCTGAAACTTCCTTGGGGCAAACTCTCAGGGTAACAGGAATGAACTTGAGGTCTCCAGTTTACAAGCTAACCCTAAAACTTGAGCCTCATTAGATCAGATCTTACTAGGCTATAAGTTTGGGGGTTTCTAGATTCCATGTTGACAATAGTTATCTATTTCTTCAAAGAAAAGAGGTACATTTTTTTCAAGTCTTCTCCAGGCATCCTTTCTTGTAAATAATGGATTGTTTGTTAACCTTTCTAGTCATGGACCCTTTTGGCAATCTAGTGAAGTCTATGGACCTGTTCTCAGGGTAATGTTTTTCTTGCATAAAACATAATGCATAGCATTACAAAGGAAACCAGTTATTTTGAAATACAATTATCAAAATTGTTTTGAAAAAACAAGTTCACAAAACCCAAGTTAAAAACCTTTATTTTAAATGCTAGTTCAGTGGCTTTTAAAGTAAAACTAGTGGTCATCCTCCATTACCTGCTCTTAAATGTGCTCAGCACAATCAGA
Organism: Gracilinanus agilis; assembly: GCF_016433145.1. Classification (NCBI taxonomy): domain Eukaryota; kingdom Metazoa; phylum Chordata; class Mammalia; order Didelphimorphia; family Didelphidae; genus Gracilinanus; species Gracilinanus agilis. The sequence goes on along the minus strand of NC_058133.1, from coordinate 296,647,216 downwards.
AGTAAATTGTTTGTGCCTGATGAGCAAAGTCCCCATAATCAACTGCCATGGAAGTAAAAAGTTCTTAGAATATGAATCAGCAGCTTCTGTTCCTCCACACAGTACTGATGCCTCTTATCAGGGTCTCCTTGAGTTTTGGAGTTAAGAGTGGGAGATGAGCTTCACATTTGGTAGCTTCCTCTACTGGAGATAAGCAAGTAGAAGATTTCACTGTTAAATCCTGCCTCTATCTCACCTTAAAAGCTTCTTTCTTTCTTTCCAAGGAAGAGTGAAAACAAAAGTACTTTCCTTTTATTTTTCTTCAGTAGAAGCCCTTACATTAGGAAAAACAAAACAAAACAAACAAAAAGATTTTACACTGTTATTCATCCTATCAATAAGACGGAGTATCTATTAAATACAACACATTGTATCAAATATTGTAATAGAACAAAAGTTTAATGAAGCAGATTCTATTTTCAAGGGTGAATTAAATAATCTCAGTTTTACAAGCTTGGAATCCTCTTAATGGCTCTATCCTAACTTTTACCTGGATATATATAATTTCTATATATTTATAATTTTCTGGGTATAAAATGAATCTAAAAATAGCAAGCTCTATAACACAATTATGTCGAGAATGACATTGATTTGCCCGGAGAATTATCCCAGTAATTGAGTCTGAACCACCAATGCAAGATGCAAAGGGACTTTATTGTCCTAGTTCAAACCAAGGGTCTCACATCAAAATGTGTGACCATGAGCTGTGCCTGAGCTGGGTATTTATAGAGTGATAGGCAGCTGGGGGCAGGATAGGGGGATGTCTCCAAGGTAGGTGGTCCAGCAGGGGAGAGGTCTGGAAGGAATTCCTTCAGGTAAGGGGGAAGGTCTGGAAGGAATTCCTTCAGATAAGGCTGGAAGGTCTGGAAGGAATTCCTTCAGATAAGGCTGGAAGGTCTGGAAGCCAGAGGTCTGTGAGTTAGGAATTCCTACAGACAAGCCTGTTTCACTATAATGTTATACAAGAGTCTGGATTTTTAATTCTGACTCTTTCTGGGTTCTACAACATATTTGGCAGAGTGGGGAGGAAAACCAAGATGATTGAGCAATAGAAAATACTATGGTGAATTCCTCTCCACAACTCCACCAGACAAATCTTTAAAATGCATCAGACCGAATCTGGTGTGAAAATCCAGGAAAAAGTTATAGCGAACCCTTTGTCTGATCTAGGATAGTATATATACACACATACATTCAAACACACACACACACATATGGAGGCAGTAGAATGTGAGCCAGGAGCACATTGCATACAGTACTTGGACAAGAAGACCAGGTCACTTTCCAATCCCAGCTACCAGCCAGCTTCAGATCAAGAGGACATCAATCAGACTTTGTCCTAAATAAGACCAGTCAGAAACTTGTGAATCCTTTGATAAGAGTTTACACACTCATAGGACTAGAGGTGGAACCTACAAACATTGCCCCCATGGGCAGTGCTAACCAAATTTAAAGATTGCAATTGGTCCCTGTAAAGTGGAGGAAGGGACAAGAAGGGACATAAAAAAAAGGACTATAAAAGATGATGAATTTCCTGTGCAAGAGGTCTTTGTCCTGAATTTTCAGGTTGGAGGATCTTCTCCTTCAGGACTTCAGTCTTCTGCTTCACTTGGACCTGGGACTCTAGCTCTTGTGCTTCTGGTAAGACTGCTCCTAGATCTCCTCCTTTTGGAATTCTGGCCTAGTGAGTGAAAAACTGACCTTCTTTTCCTGGCTTCTGGAGAGATTAGTTCTGGAGAAGCCTCCACTTCCTGGCGGAGGACATGTGGGTTGAACCCTTGTTTAATTCACTACCAAGACCTCAGATGAGGGTTTAATGAGCTTTTCGTGGGTTGAGCCAAGCACCAGAGAAATATTTAGTGTGGTAGGATAGACATCTCCTCTATCCTCTTTTTTCATTTTTCTACTTTCATTCATTTCACCTTTTTTTGTAAATAAAGCTGCTAAAAGTCACTTTGACTTGTGCTGTATTAATTTTAAAATCAGTGACCAAAATATTAATTTAGAATTCTCATATATTTAGTTCAACCCTTAATTTAATTCCTTACACATGGATGCACAATGATAAAAAACTAAACAATGTTTAGCATTCAAATATGGGGAAATGATATATGTATTCCCTCAGAACAATATCATAATCAGGGTTCATATAGGGATTTTAATTAGGCCTTATCTGGAAGTGCTTCTGTTATGTCTTGATGAGCTAAAGAATAGCAAAAGAGAAAAAGAGGAAAACACTGGGAGAGGGGAAATTTAGGGAAAATCACCTCAACATTTAGGGTGCACAAGTAGACATTTGTACAAACAAGGAAGAGGAGGATGTCAGGGCAGTGACTTACAAAGGTCTTGCTCTTGTCTGAACTGGTCAAAAGAAAGAAAAAATATATACCCAAAGTTAGGTATAGAAATGAATTTCATTAAACAGGGAAATAGGAGGAAAAACATAGGAAAGTATAAGGGGGAAAGGGGGTTTTGGTTGGGTAAATATTAAAATGTTGGTTGACAGGGGATTGAACAATTATCAGTCCCCAATTAAAGATTAACTTCAAGTTAAAATGACTTTTATGGAAATGTATTTGCAAATGAGAAGAGGAAGTAGAAATAAGGAAATAAGAGAGAGGATAATAAGATAGCACAAGTAATCTAACACAGTAGGTAATTTGCTCTGATCCCCTAGTTCAATCCAGGTAGATCTAATTAATCCTCAACTGAGGGAAATCTGGCCTTGATCCCAAGGCTGGGAAGCCAGAGATCCTAGCGGCCTCAAAGGAGAATGAAGCAAAAGCTTCAGCCACAGAGTTTCTATTAAAGGAAGTTCCTTAAGAGAAGTTCAGGAAGATTCAATCTTAACACTCACCACGTGGAACAGTCTCACCAGCTCCAGACCTCCTCCAAGCCCTGTCAAGAACCAGAAGAGCTCCTTTAGGTCCCCTTCACAAACCAGAAGAGAGGGCCCAGCTCACTGAGGTCTCTTTTTAAAGTGGCCTCTTTTGTGTCACTTCCTGTGGCCTCCTCTTAGTTTATATGTCCAATCACAACAGATGCTTTTCTTAGGACTGCCCAGGAGGCAGTCAATAAATTCTGATCTGTCACTCATTCTAACACACCTGGGTTACTGACCACCCAAGTTGTGGGTTAAATGGAGTTGTTTTCACCTTTGGTGATTAAATCTAAAGATGGGCAAGGTAAATTTAATCTCATTATCACAAAAGAAAGAGGAAATTACAAGTATAATAAAATAGGGATTAGTCTTATGCAAAACAGATACTAAAGTATGTACAAAAATGTTTATAATTCTTTTGAGGTAGCAAAAATGGGAATCTGAGAGGGTACCCATGAATTGGAAAATGGATGAATTTAGGAGATATAAATGCTATAGAATTCTATTCTGTTGGATTTCTATCAGTGTAATAACCAATTTGGATTCCCAAGAACCAATGTAGAAATACGCTACCCATATCTTGAAAAAGAGGTAAAGGACTCAGAATGCAGAATAAGACAAACATTTCTTGAATGTGGCCAATCTAGATATTTACAGTGGTACCTGACACATGAGTTTAATTCGTTCCATGGCCAAGCTTGTAACTCAATTTGCTCTTGTATCAAATTGAATTTCCCCATTTAAATTCATGGAAATGCAATTAATCCATTCTGGCCCCCCAAAAAACATGTAAATTTTTTGTTTTATATGCTTTTACATGTGAAAATGTGCTTTATAAATAGCAGATATATTTATAGATAATAAGAATGTAAAGAAATAAACTTTTTTATGAAATGTAATTTACCTTCAAGGTCAAGGGAACATGCTAGCAAAGAAGGTTTTCATTTCCTCAGCTATCGCTTATGTTATAATAAAATACTGATACTCCTCTACCAGATATAGATGTAGATGAAGTATAGAGAGAGGATAGGATGACACCTCTCTCCCTTATAACAGTTGCCCAGGCAGGATCCTTTAGGTCAATGGATGATATCCCTTCAGGACCCACCAGGGGTTAATTGATATTATTTACTGGGCTCTTTCGCTGGGTAATCAGTTGAGATATCCACCCTTTATCCACCCTCTTCTTCTTCTCCTGCCCATTTCCTGTATCCCTCCCAGGCCCTGGGAAACCTAGATAACTAAGATGATGGATTTCCTAATTTCTAGGGGCAGTAGAATCAGAGATGGTGGTCTGGGTACAGGTTGTTGATGGTACAGAAACAAACAGGAGGAGCTTGCAGGGTTGAGCCTGCAAGTCCCAATCCCACAAAGACCAGGATCCACTGATCTCCTTGTGCTATCTCCCTTCAGGGAAAGGAAAGGACCAAGAACCCCTGCCAGGGCTACCAGGGTGGTTTTATGCCCCACCCCCCTGCCCCAGGCCAACTGCCCTCTCCTGTCCACATGCCTTTCTGGGAACATTCGGACATCCAACCGATCCACCTGTCAATCAAAGTGTGAACTCCCAGCTCTCAGAGATTCAATATAACACTTAATATAACTTACTCTCTACACAGGTAATACTACATTTAAATAAAAAATTGACCATACACATGTGTAATTAGAAAATGTTACCCTAAAAACTACAATTCCCAGCATCCCACACTCCTCACATAACATGCTGATATAGGGAGGATATAAATTTATTTCTGCTCCCAGAATTAAACCCCTACTAATTGGTGGTTGGAATTTGGCCCTTGTCCTTGCACCTATATCTCTACTTTTTAGACTTTAATGGATTGTGTATGATTTGTAACCCCTTCACAGCTGTGACTCTTTCTTTGTGTTCTTTGTTTGAAATAAATAAAGTCCAAATCCCATTGCGTTAGAGCAACATGGGCTAACCACTAGTCTGGTTGTTCTCATTTTTCCTTTTCCTGTCTTAACCATCCTATGCCACCAATGCCACTCAGGACCCAAAACCGTATAGGGGACTGGCTCTCTATAATTTTTCATCTATAGGGGGTAGCTAGGTGGCTCAATGGATTGAGAGCCAGGCCCAGAGATGGGAGATCCTGGGTTCAAATCTGACCTTAGACACTTCCTAGTTGTGTGATCCTGGGCAAGTCACTTGACCCCCATTACCTAGCCCTTAACACTCTTCTGCCTTATAATTAATGTTGATTCTAAGATGGAAGGTAAAGATTAAAAAAAAAAAGTATGATGTCTTCATCTATAAAATGAGCTAAAGAAGGAAAATATAAGCTATTCCCATATCTTTGCTAAGGAAATTCCAAATGGAGTCTTGAAGAGTGAGACACAACTGAAACTGAACAAGAGGGGACATAACCCTGCAGGAGAATTGAGAGGATTAAAGTAAATTAGTGCTCTACATGGCTATTAAATACTGGAAGTTCAAGAGTACCAGTGGCTTTCCTTAACTTATCTCCCTATCTGTCAAGAGATCTATCTCTCTATATATCTATATTTATTTATATTACGTATAGCTATTTTGAAGATGGGATTAACTCTCCTCTGCCCATTTTTAGATTTGATCACCAGAAGTATATACACCCCACTTATCTTTAAGTTTGGGGAGGTCTGTGATATAGCTATTGTAATATAGAAATAGTACTGCCATATTTTCTTGGGGCAACCTGTCAGTTGCCCTGTTTGGAATGTTGACCATGGCATGAGCAATAGGGAGGTACCAACTGGCAGGTACCAAGGGCAGTTGGACCCACGGTATATATAAAGGCCTGGAGACCCAGGGTTGGAGTTTTTTCCTTACTTCATTTCTCACCTTCGTTTCTACCCCTTGGGTGGGATCCAGGTGGTCAAGGGAGGTGGAACATTGGATATTTTAGTTTCCTAGGCCAGGCAAGGTTAAAGATCATTGCTGACCAAATAGGAACATCAACCTGTTATACCAATTAATCCCTATCAAGAGATTGCTTTATATTTACCATCAAGAGATCATTTTATTTCTGTCCCAGGGCTGGTCCCTTGGGACAGCTGAAGATCATAGCAAGTTTATCAACATCCTGAACTTAAATCTAGAAGGCAGTAAAAGACTAGTTTCATAGTTTCCTAACCCACTCTCCAATCCCTTTTCCAAACCAATTTATTCAATAAATCCTTAGTTTAATTTAAGAACTAGTGTGTTCTACCCTCATCTTAGATCTAAATAGTGACAGCTGTTCAAGACTCTAAGAGAGAATCAGAGTAACTCCATTACCATTTAGACAAGAAGCACCATACTTCCTTTCCTGTCTAATCTCACTACCAACCAATAGGAGTTACTTCCTCAGCCAGGTCAGAGGCTGAAGGGAAATCATCTTAAAGGGGTTTAGTCCTTACCAAGGGAAATTACATCAATCCCTTGGCTGAATTAGGCACTGGGCATTTGTCATTCCTATATCCAGTACCCTCGGTCTACAGCTTATGACTAATCTATATTAGTTTCCTAAATGTTTTATAGCCTTACCAATCACCATTACAGATTTAGTCATAAACCCTCATTACACTATAAATAATATAGGTAGATATAGGGATATAGTGAGTGATGAATCAGAAACTACTATCTCCTGGAGTCCTAAGCAAAGCTATAGCTGCAATTGGTCCACATAAAGTGAAAGGCATAGGAAGTGACAATAAGGAAAGGTCTTTAAAAGTGCCAAGAACTTTCTGTGAGGGGATTTTTCACCTTCAAACTTGGCCTTGAAGGAGCTCTGGCTTGGGGCCTTGGACTGCTCTTCTATTTTTCCCTTAGAACTACCATGTGAGTGAGTGAAAAAGGCTGACTCCTTTTCCTGGCTTTTCTGAGAGGTACTAACCCCCAGAGAGGCCCCTCATCTTGGAGGAGGCCTTGTGGCTAAAACTCTTATGTAATTTACCTCTGGGTCCCCTTTGCTGGGGCCTCTGAAACCCTCCTTGGTTTGGACCAGGCCTGAGTAATTATCTGCTTTCTCTCTGATTTTCCTTACTTTCACTCTTTCTCCTTTTATAAATAAACTACCATAAAAACGTTATTATGACTTGAGTAATAATTTTGGCAACCACATTTTTATATATTTAGTCCAACCTCTAATTTTTAATCCTTACATTATAGATATAGCTATGAATATAGGTAGATATAGATCTATAAACACAATTTAACTAGAGATAGAGAGAAAAATAGACAGACAGACAGAGAGAGAGAGAAAGAGAGAGAGAGAGAGAGAGAGAGATGGAGAGATGGATGAGCGGATAGATAAGTGGATAGATAGATGGCTATGTAGATAGAGTGATGTGAGCTTAGAAAATTCCTAAAATGGGTTATGTCCATATTTTGGGTAGCTGCTGTTGATGTTCTTAGGTTCTACATCTCAGTGTAAAGTATATATAGTGCAATTAGAATAAACCATTATGTATGATTTTTAGTGAAAATAACAAAGTTAAATCGCAAGAATTAACCCAATGTATATTCTATAAGAAATAAAGGAAATGAGATAAAATTTAAAGCAAGAATTAAAGAAATTTAACTTCCTTTGCTATGGTCCCAATTGACTTCTATAACTTTTGTTTGTCAGTTATTATCACCTTAATGGACAGTTGCTATCCTGTTCCTACCCTTCTCTTGGAATCTGAATACTCAGCAGCTCTAATCATATCCTGTAGTAGTAGATGATGTTGTTTACATGCTGACCCAGATGCTCTTGTGCTTTGAGGCTTAAAGCATCAGAGAAAAGCAGATCCTTCCCTTAGGAATTGAGTCTTTGAGAACTATTCACACCCTGTAGTTTATCTGCTGACCCAGCTGCTCTTGTGCTTTGAGGCTTGAAGTATCAGAGGTAAGCATGAATAGGCCACTAAAGATGTGGAAGAATTGTAAACTTCCAGAATGCCAGAACCAAAAGTTTCCATTTTATTAACTGCTGTACTTTAAATTCTTATCTCCCTATGTCCCTAGCTATTCATGCTGTGATAAGTAAAAGCTTGTTTCCCAGGTGACCCATACCAATACAACTAGAATGGTGATTCCAGAATGTCCAGTTTCCTTGGGACTCTGTTGTCATATCAAAATCATCACTATATTCTCTTTGTGATAACTTAATCAAATTTATATAGGATCAAAGATTTAGACCTGAAGTTGAAGGTTATCTAATCTAATATCCTTATTTCACAGATGACAAAACTGAAACCCATAGAAATTATCACTTGCTTAAAGTTAAATAAATAGTAAGTGACAAATATAAGGTTCAAGCCCCGCTCTAAATCCAACATTATTCCCATTGCACTATGGTGCCTTTATTTTTTTGTCACTTTTGTCAGAACTCCCAAAACCGGGCTTACTAAAAAAATCTCTTTTTAAAAGCCTAAATCTTTTATCCTTTACCTAAATATCTTAAAACCTTTAAGAATATATTTTCTTGTTATTCAATTGTTTTTCAGTGATGCCTGACTTCATAACCTCATTTGGAATTATCTTGACAAAGATAGTGGAGTGGTTTGCCATTTTCTTCTCTAACTCATTTTCCACATAAGGAACTGAGACAAACAGGATTAAGTGACTACCCCAGAGTCACAGAGCTAATTAGTATCTGAGATCAAATTTGAACTCAGGAAGATGAGACTGATTCCAACCTGGACACTATATCCATTTGCCACCTACCTGCCTTTGGTTAGTATAAAACCTAACAAAACATTGCAAGTCTTTGAATATTCAAAGAAATCACTTCCCACATGGTCCTTCATCCTCTAGAGCAGTGATGACAAACTTTTTAGAGTGGCAGGTGATGTGAGAAATGTCATCAGGAGAGGGGGAGGGGAGCAGCCTGGCCCCATATCTCTCTGGCTTTCTGGTAATGAACTCTGGCTAATTCTGTACTGGGGCAATGGCATGTGTGCTCACAGAGAGGACTCTGGGTGCCCCTATGGCATGCATGCCATAGGTGCACTAGCACTGCTCTAGACTATTTCTGAGTTAATTTACAAATTCCTGAGGTTTGGAATTCAGTTCACTGAAATTCTGTTACTCCAAGGAGACCCATGCTGATGATTTGACTTCTTCAGGACTTTATAACCACCTCTTCCAGCCAGTCCATGGAGGTTTCTCATCAAAAGATTGGCTACTAGTTAATGTATTTTTTAGCCACAATAACAAATGAAACGATTTAATATAGTTTGGAGACTTTGTATTCTGGATCAGTAAAGGTAATTCCCAGAACTTTTATAGTCTTGAAGAAGATAAATGGTGTAGAAATAAATGAAGGAAGGATCACTTCAGCAGTTTGCCTAAATAGAAAAGAAATTTATCTTCTGGAGAGGTGATGTGCCAATGTAATGTCTTATTGAGAATATCCAGTAAGCATGTAAGCCAAATACACATTGCATAATGATACTTGGATATAGCTGCACTTAGAAATTCAACTTTTCAATTAAAAGGGGAAAAATGCAGAAAAGCCTAAAATGTATCTCCTTAAAGATTAGCATCAAAGTTTGGGGTACTGAGCTGGAAAATAGTACAACCACTATTTCATTCACATAATTAGTCAGTGATTAAACATGAGACTTGTTATAGCTATCTTGAGTACCATTGGACTAGCAGAGTCTGTTTGGAAGAAAAGTGCTTTTATTCAGGGAGAAATTAACTGGACAAGAGGATTAATGTGCCCTATGGAAGAAGGTTTCAAGCTGAGGCGAAAAGAAGGATATTATTGAAAGCTAAGGAACACTTCTTTAAATGACTTCATAAAACTGAAAAAAAATAAGAAAGAATCAACAATAACCCAACAATTTAATAGAGGTAAAATTATAGCCTGCATGTATGTTCAAAATATCCATTCAATAAATACAAGATTATCATATAAAAATATTTGGTAGTTTTAATTGACCCCCAAACTCAACATCAACCAACTTTATGACATTGTTGCAATCTACTGAAAGTTCATTCTGCTTTCATTAGATACTATACTATCCTTCCTTAGACCTTGTTCATATTTTTAATTGGGTCATGGAGGTAACTATGGCATAAGGCTCATGAAAGAGGAGCACAAGCTCTGGTACTACCAAGAAGGGAAGGATTCCAGATTAGATCTGGTAATGGAGCATCTTTCATGGACCAGATTACCTTGGCTCAGAGAAGTAGGTCTTTTAACTGAAGGTTGGCTATCAGCTAGTGAACTTTCTTGAGATATAATTAATTAAACTGTTTAGTAGAATGTAGGAAGTTTCAAATATTAATTAGTAGGGGAAAACTTTGATAAAAGCATGGGTCATTTTAATCATTATATAATGATAAAGGGTAGAAACAGTCTATCTATTCATAGTCAAATCTAAGGAAGTTTTGCCTAAATAAGAGAAATCTTTGCAAGAATATAAGTACTTTCAATTTGGAGGAGAGGTTGGACTAATTTTGCTTGGAAAAAGAGGACAGAACTAAAAATAATGAGAGGTAAATTCCAGCTGATCATGAGGAAGAGGAAGCATGGGGTATTATAACAAGCCCTGAATAAGAAGTCAACAGTCAAAGATTCAAATCCTTGTTCTACTACTGCCCATCTGTATGACCCTGACAAATCATATAAACTTTGGGGGATTTAATTTCTTTATCTGTAGAATAAAGGAATTAGAATTGGTGCTATCTAAGGTGTCTTTCAACTCTAAGTCCATAACCGTATAATAATTATATTGATCTTGAAGTTGAATGTACTGCCTTGTAAGGTAATTATTTCTCTTTTTTATTTTCTTTTTATTGATACTTTATTTTTAACATCACCTTCATTTACAAATACAGTTATTCCCCTTCCACTACTCAGCAAGACATCCCTTATAACAAAAAAGAGGGGGAAGGGGAAGCAATTCAGTAAAGCTAATGACCACATCAACATGATAGTATAAGTAATATACCACACCCATAGTACTTCACTTCTGCAGAGAAATGAGAGAGAGAGATTTTCTCAAATCTCCAATGAGTTCTCTTTCATGGAAGATTTTCAAGCATAGGGCGAATAATTACTTCTTAGGGATTTTAAAGAGGAGAATTTCTGTTCAGAGCTGGCTGAACTATCTAACCTCCAAGGTCTCTTTCAAATATTAGATTCTATTGTTCTAATTATAAAATGATTGTTATGGTTTCTGTTACCACCGCAACAGACTCAATCAGTAGAACATCCATATAGTCAATTCTCCACCCTCCCACCCCCACTGTCACCATTTCCTCCCTAGAGATACACTAATTAGACAGAATGGTTGAAATTTTCAAGGATCATTACACATAGTGTTCAGTGAATGTAAAAGGTTTCCACTGCTACAGAAAGCCAGCATTACAATGAGACCCACAGGCAAAAAGGCTCTGTTCTTTGTTTTCAGAAATGGCTGTGAACCTTTTATCTTATAAACAAAACACTAAATAAAGAAATCTAGTGCTTTCAAAATGAGAAAACTGAATATCAGCCATGTAGAAACTTGCTCAAGCCATGGGTATGTGAATATAAGCAGACAGATCCTTATGTCAAACTCTGTCTCCTATTAGAGACCTTTCTCACCAGTGGAGAGTGCCTTTCCTTCTAAGGTTCCTTTTCATTTCCATTAAGCATGTAAGCTCTTTGAGGTCAAGAATAGCTTTTGCTTTTTCCGTGTTATTCCCAGTATTTAGCACAGTACCTAATAACATATGGACACTTAGGTGGTAATAATGGATAAAAAACTGGGCTTGAAATCAGGATAATCATTTTCAAAAGTTTAAATCTGGTCTCAAACAGTTACTAGCTATGTGACTCTGGGGAAGTCTCTTAACTGTGTTTTCCTCAGTTCCTCATCTGTAAAATGAGCTGGAGAAGGAAATGGCAAACCACGCCAGTATCTTTCCCAAGAAAACCCAAAATGGGTTCCCAAAGAGTTGGATGCAACTGAACAAAAGCATCAATTGATTATAAAGGGTACTGAGGGCTGTAACTCCCGCATGAAGAAACTTCAACCAAACAATGTTGGTCACTACTTTTCTGCAACTTAGAGAGAGAACCGTTTAGAGTTCTGAAAGTCTCAGTGACTTGAATCCAGCCTCCCTGGCTATTTAAACTACATAATGAATAACTTTCACTGGGCACATGGCAAACAGTTAATAAATGCATCAACAATAAAACTCACATCTTCTCAGTCCCTCTTGTCCCTGGGGCCCCTCCTTACCTCTGATTAGGAAGAATGGGAAGGGGGCAGCTGGATAGCTCAGTGGATTGAGAACCAGGCCTAGAGATGGGAGGTCCTAGGTTCAAATCTGGCCTGACATTTCCCAGCTGTGTGACCCTGGGCAAGTCACTTGATCCCCATTGCCCACCCTTACCACTCTTCTGCCTTAGAACCAAAACACAGTATTGATTTGACTCCAAGATGGAAGGTGTTATGTGGAGATGCAAAGCATGGAATTCCTGCAAAGGTACAGGGACAGCCTCACCCAGAATTCCAGGGGACCCCCCTGGAGAACTTTGGGTGAGGGGGCAGTGGAGAAGGGTTTGAGACAGTTACTTTGTGGAGGTTGAAGTGAGCAGACACCCTGCTTACTACTCCAGACTTGGGGGTTCACCTGAGGTGGCCATTGTAGCATAAGCCAGTGGTTTCTACTCATAGGGTTAGCCTGTTTGATAATATTATTCTTCATTAATATCAATATATAACTACCTAGTGATTTAGTGATTAGATATATAAATTATCTAATAAGTTCAGTTAGGTGCCTTCACCCCTCCAGTGAGGGGGGAGGGGCAACTTCAACCTTGATAGTTCAGGATCACCTTTCCTTATTCAAATACCTTCATTAACCTCTCTAGTTTTCCTTGTTATTTCCTAATATAACCTTTACCTTCAAAACTGTGCCTGGGAAATTATTTGGGGGAATACTCACAACTCAGTCTGGACATCTAATTTGAATCCTGTCTGCTGCCAGTTTAAGAAGATCATCTCAGTCCACAACAGTTATAACTAGCTTCTACTTACTCCTCTAACTGACCTGTGAGGAATATAAATTAAAGAAAAGGAATATCATTGGGGTTTCAGCCATAACAGAAACTTACCAGGATCTGATCCTGTCTTCATACCCAACTGAAACAGCAACTGTTAGAGGGAGAGGGGTTTGAGAGCCAGGAGTGTTTAGCCCCCTCCTTTCCTCACGGAAGCCTGTCAATCTGTGGCTCTTGACTTGAAACTCTATTTGGCCCTGACACATTTATCTGCTTCTCCAAATTATCTGTTATTATCATCATAACAAAGGTAAGGGTTTAAAAAAAAAAGGAAGTTGGGGGAATGGACATCCAAGGCTTCTTCTCAGGTCTTTTATCCTTCTTAGGAGGCAGGAGGCAGTCATTTTATAATTTCCCACTAGGCTTTAGACTTCAGCATCATCTCTATCACCCAAACACCCCGCCACTCACAAGTCACTTTTCAACTTCTTTTTATGTTTTGCCTTTCTCTATTAAACTATGAACTTCTTGAGGGCAGGAGATATCTTTTGGCTTTCTTTGTATCCTTAACATTAGCGCAGAGCTTGGCATAGAGTAGATACTTAAATGTTGATTAGCTATTGCTTATAATTATAATAATGAAAATAAATGTAATATGCAATAATTAAAATGCTGCATGTAACATTTAGAAATTGGTTTTGTTAAATAATATTTGTAAAAAAAAAACCTGCTGTGGTTGCCATTTATAAAATTTACTCTTAAGTCACAAGGATGATAGTTGCTTTTAAATTTTTAATTTAATATTAATATAGTATAAGAAAGAAATAATGAAGGAAGGAAGTAGAAAATTATTTTCTAGCCTCTAAAATCTGATCTGTACAATTTCAGCTCACTCCCCAACAAAGTTCTGATCTCCATGTGGAAGTCCAGTAGTCTCTTCAGAGCAAGAGTCTTACAAGCCCAAGAGGGTATCTTCTGCCTGAGCCATCAATGCCAAATGGAGTAGAAGAATCAATCCCAGCAAACTCACGCCCAAGGACCCTCGACCTCCTCTATGGTCTCATCTTTTATAGCCCTTTTCTCCACATCCCTTCTTGTCTCTCTGAGCTGGTCTTTAGCATCTCAGGAACCAAAGTCTCTCTGACCCAGACTCCGTAGCTCTTACTTCCAACTTCCCACTAGACTATAGGACTTCAGTATCATCTCTCCCACACCATCGCCCCACCCCTACACAACTCACTTTTCAAATTCTTTTTTATGTTTTGCCTTTCTCTATTAAACTATGAACTTCTTGAGGGCAGGAAATATCTTTTGGTTTTCTTTGTATCCTTAATGTTAGTACAGAGTTTGGCATAGAGTAGATGTGTGGTTCCTAGGGCTCTTAACCTGTGACTTCTGTTTGGAGAGTTCCAGTCATGCTAATGGGATGGGTCAGATGAGAAGAAAGTTCACCTGGAAGGAAAGGGTTCTCTTTACACATTATTGAATTATTACTAATGGAAACCCCTTTTCTTTCTATGGCTCTTTTTGCTAAATATTAAAGTTCCTCTTTTCATTCAGGTTATTAGAGGATTCCTTCCTTCCTTCCTTCCTTCCTTCCTTCCTTCCTTCCTTCCTTCTTCCTTCCTTCTTCTTTCTCTCTTTCTTTCTCTCTCTATCACACAAAATGTTTCATTTTACATTAAAGAGTATAAACACTGCTTGTACTTATAAACATTTCTGTTTGACTAAAGCAGGAACTTTTAATCTTGTCAACAAGAAAATAAAAGGGAAGTAAGATACCTGATTTTTCTCTCACAGAAGATATCAGTCAATATAGTTGTGGCATATCCATTCTAATCCTCATAAGTAGAAAAATTGACAATTACATATAGGGATTAAAATTACATTTGGGATTAAAAACCATTTTGCATGTTATCTATTTTGCTCTTTAGGAAAGTTATCACTATTTTTATCTTCATTTTACAGATGAAGAAATTGAAGCAGTGAACAGACTTGCCTAAGATCATATAGCTGGTGAGTGATACATCTTCAAGAGACTAATCTTCTGCCTTCTACGTTTCACCAAGTGATATCTTTGAGCTTTAGAACCCATTTGTAAGAATTCATCATTATAATTCTTTAAATAGTTTCTTACAAATTATAACTGTATAGATTAGAAAACTTTACATTAATATTGCGTGAGACAGAATTGAATGTGCTATCTTTAGAATGAGTATTTAGCTTACAAAGCATAGTTTGTTACCTTTTGTTGATTGAGGACTCTGGGACAAGTTTGGGAAGGAGACTGATGAAAGATGGAAAGGGCAAGAGGCAGCTTGGGTGTTCCCATTACCTCACCTAAACTGAGTTAGAAGCTACAACCCAGGCACAGGTGCTTTGGATTGTGGTTCAGAGCCCAGTGCAGGGGGCATGACAGGGGAGGGGGCCTTGTGTTGGGAACTTGTATATATTGCCTGCTTCCTCCCTAGTCAGTTTGTACTTTAGTCCACCATTGAACTGCTCTTTTATGAAGGGAATAAAGAACTGCCTCTTTTTACTCCTACCTTCTGATTCCATATCTTGTTTATTTGAGTGAGTGGGGCATACAATTTTTTATCACACACAATATCATAATATATTTTGCATATGATAAAGCTTTGAAAATAAACTTCACATAATACATTAAATAATTTATTCCTTTCATTCCCATCAAAATAAAAATTATTCTAGTATACAAAATAATTAGAATACATGCAAGCTATCCTAATTTTCCAGGGACAAAGAAACAATTGTCTTACAAAATCATATTAAAAGGATTTTATTTCTGTTTGTTTTTTTGCCTCTTAAAACCAGATTTCTACAGGGTCAGCTTAAAGGAATAATTCAGAGTGATGGAAAGAATATAGGACTTGAAATCAGAAGACCTGTGCTTAAGTTCCAGAGCTTCTGTTTCATAAGCTATGTGCTTTTATTTTTTTAAGATTAAGTAAAAAAGGAGTTTATTAACCAAGGAGTTTATAACACGAAGGCAGAACACATTGGTGGACCCTGCCACCACTGACTCAGGTTTCAAAATGAGTACTGTTTTTATAGATAGGAGTAATAATGGTCCACATAAGGGAAAAGATATTTTGATTACATCACACATAGTCATAAGGAAGTAGGATTAGTGCCAGGGCATCTAGATGGTACAATGGATAAAGTATCTTGTTTGCAGTCATGAAAACTCATCTTCCTGAGTTCATATACAACCTCAGATACTTACTAGCTGTGTGACCCTGGGCAGATCACTTGGCCTTTTTTTTGTCTCAGTTTCTTCATCCGTAAAATGAGCTGAAGAAGGAAACCACTCTAATAGCTTTACCAAAACAAACAAACAAACAAAACAACAAACAGTTGGAGTTACAAAGACATGGACATGATAGAAAAATAATTAAACAACAATTACAACAATGAATTAGTTCTTTCTCAGGTCCTCCTGAGCATTTGATTGGATCAAATTTCAAATGAAGAGATGGGACCAGTGAGTCAGTGAGCAGGTGTGGCAGCTGCTGCCATGTATTCATTATGAGGAGATGGGATTAGCACTAAAAATATGACTAAAGTACATGCAGACTACCCTTTACTGCAGGTCCATACACACCAAAAAGAAGAAAATTTTAACATTTTAACATGGGTTCACTTCAGAATGACTCTCAATTAATGACAGATTTTACTCAATATTCTCCCTTTGGAATCAACCATACGCATAGTACAGCTTCATAATAAGATCTATATTATTCCTCTATTCCCAACTGCATTATTCTAACCTCTACTGCTGATGCCAAATCAATTTGAGTAAGCATTAATGGTGTTAGCCAGGGGACTTAAATGTACAATAGAAAACATGTATTGTATGACTATGAGTATTATAAAAATAGCAGTCTCATGTTTCCTGCAAAGCCATACTCTCACATATAGCTTAAGGAGATAAAACTTGCTAAACATATTTTATAGGTAAACTAAGTCAGGTCACAGATTAAACTATTCAAAGGGCTCATCATTTACTAATTTGAGAGGGGAGATTTGCATATCATCAAAGTCATCAAGAAAACTCAATAAACATAAACACCATGAAATAAAAGGTCAAAGAAATACAAAAATGATCATCAATATTAAGTAACAGCAAATGTCCTTGTAATCTGGTAACTCACTCCAAATATTGATTTAATCAGCACATTTCAACTGGTCCGTGGGAACACCTTGAACATTCTGAAATAAACTTCAACCTCAGGGAATCTCTGAATGGGGCTGCTTGCTGCTTCTCTGTTTCTAAGTCACTGGTAGAGATTCTTAGGTACTTCTGTAAAAATCTATCCATAACATGATGATAAAATTTAGTAAAATCTCTCAAATTTGCTTTTTCACTAACTAGTTCATGTATTGAGAACTAACTCAAACCTGTTAACAACAGAGATATAAGAACAAAAAACCGGAAATTCATAATTTACCTAAAACTTCAGAGAATTTCACTTTTCACATAATACTTGTTCTTTCTTTCTTTACCCCCAACCCAAATGTGATATATAACAAGTGATCAAGGGCTAAAGGAAGAATCTTAAAAAAAAGGAATCCAAGAAGACTTGGCTTATAAAATGAGCTCATCTGTCTCTTAATATTATCATTTAGAGAATTAGGAAAACAAGCTGCTATTATTTCAAATTCTTTATAATTATTAATGCAACTTTATATGTAAAAACCTTAATCCAATTTTGAGAATATATTACTAAAACATACTAACATTTGTATACCCAAGTAAAAACCATATGGAAATCAATTATATAGATAGATATAAATACTGACATATTTATGTATATTTGTATATATGTATATATACATATGCATATATACATCCTTGTCCTTAGATTTCTAATAGTCTAATCTTATTGCTTTCTCAATATTTATTACTTCATGAAATTAAAAATATTTTTACATCTTTGTCTTATCCCACTTTTTTTGAGGATATATGTGTGTGTGTATATATATATACACACACACACACACATACATTACCCTCATATAATCTTAAAAGAATTAGATTTTTAAGTATGTAATCTTATACATGAATATACCTATTAGCAAAGAACTATTACCTAAAAACTAATTTGCCTAATACCATAAGATATGGAGTTGGCCACAAATAATTTTATATTTTATACTTTTATCATATTATATTATTATATTATCCCAATATACTAACTCAGATGTTTTATATTAATTTATTATTTATTATTACTACAAAATCTTCCACTGTTCACCCACCCTAATTATAGAAATCATAGAAATATAGAAATTATAGAAAAATAGAAAAAAATAGAAATGTAGAAATATGTAAAGGAAAAAGGGACATAGTTATGATAATATTAAGACTGTTCCTTCAAGGGCACAGATTAACCTGACACAAGCCATAACAAAGGAAAATTCTCTTAATTCTGTTTGATTCCAGGCAATTATGCAGCAAAATTCCACTTTGCTCATAATTAGTCTTAGAATCAACCTAGGAGTGGGGGGGAGGGTGGGGAGAGTCATAAAATGTCCTGTTCAGAAAGGAAATAAGAATAGGAAACTGAGTCAAGTTGATCCTACCTTTGCTTATGCAAAATTTCCCAAGGGACAGGTATCAACATATAGCAATTCTCAGACAGCATTTCCTTCGGGCAGCACAAACATTCCCCTTGAATGGTTGACTGTTGGCTTCATGACAATTCAAACAATCATACCAGAAATCAAAACTTAGAACAATGTCTAAGTTTAGACACAAGAGATTTTCTCTCAATTAGCAAAATTTCACTAATTGCAGTTAAGGCCTACCTAGGTTATTATTATTTTTCGTATGTTTCAATAACAGATAACAAAGCAAATGTAAGGATATTTCATTTCACTTTTATTTTTAAATTATGAATAATCACCTTCTGGAGTTTCACATATACCGTGAATAGAAAATAGAGGGCCTAAAACTCCAGAAAATGCTGATATAATATGTCTCCCCATTAACATCCATATTGCCAATTAACTGCTTAGGCAAAATGAAATCTTTGAATCTAAGATCTAATTATTACTAAATTGTTTCAAAGATATAACTTTAATACATATTATTTATTAACAAAAATAATTTCTTAATTTTAATAAATGGCGATCAAGTAATCTCAGATAAAACTCATGCTTCACTTTAAGTTAATTTTTAACTTTCCTCACTTTGGCTGGGAGTGGGTCTAGTTTCTTAAAATTCAGCACTTTAGAATTGTAAAACATGTTTTATTTAACATATTGACCATATTCTTTTAATAGTTTAAGTCATGATTTAAAAGCATCTGTATTAAAAGAGTAGTTATTTTCTGGTACAGTTCCCCAAATTTCACAATATAAGAAAAATTTTAGAAACACAATAACATATACAATATCATATATTTAAAACATGAAACAAAACGTATTACCAGTCAGATGGAACCATTTCAACTGAGTGCATTTTAAAATTACCTTAAATAGAAGTCATTCTTTTTATCAGTTTTGGCATTTGATACCAATTGCATTCAACACTAATATGTAGCATATACATTTACTAACCTTTACATAGTGCTTACCATGTATAAGGCATTTAAAAGTTATTTGTCCTTTGATCCTTATCACAATCCTGGGAGATGGACACTATTCTTAACTCCCTCTCAGATTAGGAAACTACAGTAAACAGAGATAAAGTAACTTGTTCAATGGGCACAAAGCTAATAAATTCCTGAGACTAGATTTGAACTCGAATTTTTGTTATCCACACATTTTCCCAGAATATTTCTTTAATATCAAACAACAAAAGTAGTTTATCTTAAATTCTGACTTACCACAATTATCTTAAAAGAGACCACATCATAATTTAGTTTCAGTTCAAAATTAAATCTAGATTTATAATTACCAAATGGTAATCATTAAAAAAATCTCACTTTTTGCAAGGGTTATTAGCTGCCAGGACCTCAAATTTCAGAGCCCACTGCTTTCAATTAGCTCATGTTAAAAAAAAAAACAAAACATCATGATGACACTTTTACCTACTCATAACCCTTTTTTTGTGGGCCACGGGGGGGGGGGGGAGGGTATGCCTTTGAATAGTTTTTCAAGAACTGAGTGTTATTATGCTACTCAAATGATTTCATTTTGCAAATTTACTTCTGTTTCCATATGATGAATATTATAACTTGATGGAATACTATCTCTGAAATTGCTAACACATTTCTCTAAAAGTCTGTTGAAAGCTCCTTATAGTAGTAGAAGCAAGTCCTTCTCAAAATTTTTTTCCAAAACTTTGAATCTTTTACTTTCAGACCTTCTATTCACACTGCCAATGCAACCCGACTTTTTTTTAATCTTTCCATCCAATTTTCCTCTCATCCTTTAAACATTCTTTCTTCCTTTTTTTTTATACCTCACCATTGGACTTTGATGAAAGCTTACCAACTTTGAAATTAACTTTTCATTAGACTTTGAATCCTCACTCCTCTTTACCTTCACTATTTTTAAATTTTAATTTATTTTTTAATTTTTTGTTTTTCTTAGTACATACTGATTTCCCCTCTCAATTACATATAAACAACAAGTTTTAACATTTTTTTAAATTTCAAATTCCAGATTTTCTCCTTTCCATCCCTCACTCTTCCATGAAAATATTAGTTATTTGACATAGATTATACATACACAGTCATGAAAAACATTTCTATATTAGCCATGTCACAAAAGAAAACCAATAAAAAAAACCCAAGAATAATAAAGCAAAAAAGTATGCTTCAATCTGCTTTCAGACCCCTTCATCAGTTCTTTCTTCAGAGGTGGAGAGCATACTTCTTCATAAGTCCTTTGGGTTGTTGAGAAAAGCCAAGACATTCACAGTTGATCCTCATATAATAATGCTGTTATTGTGTAGAGTATTCTTTTGGTTCTATTCATTTCACTTTGCATCAGTTCATGTAAGTCTTCCTGGTTTTTTCCAAAGCATCTTTCTCCTCTTTTCTTACAGTACAATAGTAATCCATTAGATTCATATGCCTCAAATTGTTCAGCCATTCCCAGATTAATGGACATTCCTTCAGTTTCTAATTTTTGCCTCCACAAAAACTAGATTCATAAAAATATATATATGTATATATATATATATATTTCCTTTTTCTTTGATCTCTTTAAGGTATAGAACTATTAGTGGTATTTCTATGTCAAAGGATATGGACAGTTTTATAGATTTGGTCATATTTCCAAATTCCTATTTGAATGGCTAGATCAGTTCACAACTCCACCAACTATGCATTGCTGTCCCAATTTTTCTATATTTCCTTCAACATTTGTAATTTTCCTTTTATGTCTCTATTCCCTCACGAGGAACCACAAGCTTTCCTCTCTGTCCTAGAACTTTGACCATGATCTTACTTCCCTGTGACCAAAAATTCTATTGGTTCCTTTGACCCTGGCCTATGACTGGAACTTCATATGAGCAATGCAACAGGGTCCTGAACCCAGTGTCAGCAAAGGGTCCCCTGAAATGTGACCAATTGTTTGATTCTCTCACTGTCTTGAGATAGAAAACTCCAGAAGCTGCTGCCACCATTGGTGAGATTACCTTCTATGCCCACTGCTGGTTCTTGTAATGCAGTCTGTGCTGTGTGGTCTATCTAGTACTCCAGGCCCACCCTACCACTACCCCAGTGGCTTTTGTTGGTTATTCTACTCCAGAATTCAATTTGAGGTATAATTTTAGAATTCTTTGGAATAAAATTAGGAAGAGCTTGGCTGAGTGCTATTCTATTCTGCTATCCTGGCTTCATCTTTCACCTTCACTATTTGCTTAAGTTCATTTCATCTTATTCCTCAAATATATTCTAATCTAATCTAAGTGGGAAAATGGATAGAATGCCCCACCTGGAGTCAGAAAAATTTACTTCCTGAGTTCAAATCCAGCTTCTTTCACTTACTAACTTTGTCACCTTGGACAAACCTTTAAACACCAGTTGTCTCAGTTTTCTCATCTATAAAATGAGCTACAGAATAAAATGACAAATCACTCCAGTATTTTTGCAAGAAAATTCCAAAAGGGATCATACAACTGAAAAAAAAATAAAGGACAACTATCAAAGCAATAAACATTCAACTGAATTTCTTCTCTACAGATTTCCTTACACAATAACAACTTTTTCTTCTTGAGGTACATAGTCTATTTTAATTTAGGTGACTTGGCTACTACTTTACTTAAACAATTAAATTCTATTGAATTATTTTAAATTAAATTCCCTTATGCTTTTTCTCAAGTGGTTGAAATTAACTTCTATTAGAACAAAATATATCTTTTGCCCTCTAGGAAGGGAGAGATGTATGTTCTGTTGACATTTAATCTTAATCTTAACTGCAAACCTTCAAAAAATCCACTAAGATATTTTTGCAGTTTAACAAATATTTAAACCATAATTTTTAAATATACAATGAAGATATTACATTTCAGGTACAAGTTTTGGCCTCTAATTTATGTCATAAATTTCTACAAATTAGGATAAAGGTCTCCTTTTTCTTGTTTGCACATGCGTATGCGTGTGTGTGTGTGTGTGTGTGTGTGTGTGTGCAAAAGCTGCAATATTTCCAGGGTTGTGAAAACAGAATTTCAATTATTTGTCTCACAGCAGTTTGTGTGTGTGTGTGTGTGTGTGTGTGTGTGTGTGTGTGTGTGTGTGTGTGTGTGTTTTAATTCAGTGGAAGTTTTCTCCTTCCACATCCTCCAAGGATAAAAAGACCTTGTACTTAACTAGAGAACTCCTGAAATGGAAGCCCTAATAAATCCACCTCACTGCCTGCCTTGCCCTCTTCCTGTGGCCCACCTAAATCTTTACTTCCTTCTACTCTGATTATGCCCTACAAAAATTGTTTCTTAACAGTGCTATGGTCTCTTGATTTTCTTCCTTCTCTCTCCTTTTTTATCCTCTCCTATGTTCTAGTTTTTCAAGTTTGGTTTTAAAATGCACCATTGACAGTAGTCAAAAGTTCGATCTTTATCTGGTCAAATGTGCTTCCCAAAATTATAAACCTTGGTTACTAAGTTCTATCTGTGCTTCGCATTCCCTAGCAGTCTTCTTCCTTTTTGCAAACTTTTTTTTAAACATTTATTAATATTCATTTTTAACATGGTTATATGATTCATGCTCCTACTTTCCCCTCCACCCCCTGCACTCCCCCCACCCATGGCCGTTGCGTATTTCCACTAGTTTTTACATGTGTCATTGATCAAGACCTATTTCCAAATTGTTGTTAGTTGCATTGGTGTGGTAGTTTCGAATCTACATCCCCAATCATGTCCTTTTTCGCAAACTTTTAACAGTTTGGGGAGCCAGCAGGGGGCTTTCTCTGTGTTTAATTTTATTAATTTATTAATTTTATTAATACTAGCACCCCTTAGCCCAGTGATGGCATGTGTGCTAAAGATGGCACACAGAGTGCTTTCTGTGTCATACGTGCCAGTCTCCTCTGCCCCCTGCCAGAGCTCAATACTAGAAAGGCAGAGTGACTTCGGTGGAGTTGTTCCCTTCCCCTCTTTGGATATGGGGGGTGTGAGGTAGGGGTGTGAGGGGGTGGCACTCAGTCTTTGGGGCAGGCAGGCACAGCACTAAGTCTGGGGGGTGGCGTGGGGGTAGGCCCTGGCACCATCACTACTATAGCCTTTCTGTTCCTGGGTAAACTAATGATGGGTAAGAATCTGTACTCAGTGACTGCCCTTCTCTATGCACAGATGAGAAAGAATTGGGTTCAGGTCTTATTTCTCCTTAACCTTCTTGAGTTTTGGGAAGTTCAATTCTCTGAATACTTCTTGGCTAACTGCTGAGGGAGTCCGCTTTGACCTGTGTTCAGGCAAAAACATGAGTGCCAACCGCAAGGACAGGACAGGCTTCTTCTCAGTAACAGTCATGGGCAAAGGGCCCTCAAAAAAGTCTCCCGGCTGCCACACCAGACTGATAAAAGGAAATTTTAGGCTTGGCCCTTCACCCTCATTTAAGAGACAAAGCTCAGGAAGAAAAAGTTAAACAGGAATTTAGTACACCAAGGCAGAATGTGCTGATGGGCTGGTGGCAACTGGGCAAATCACTTAATCTCTTGGATACTCAATTCCATTATCTATAAAGCAAGGACAATAATATCAGCCCAATTGACCTCACAGAAGAATTGTCAAAATCAAGTGAGCTATCAGGGATAGTATTTTGAATACGGTAAAGGTTTTTAAAATATATGCTGCCAGGGCTGATAAACCATTTAGATAACACTCTCTTCATTGATGCCAATTAATTAATCCATGCCTCTGCAACAAGTAGTGTTGGCAAGAGCTTTTTTAACTTTTCTGACTTCTGTTTGCTTTTGGCTTGAACAAATAGCTTTCTTTGCTATTCACTATGTGTGGTCTTTGTGTAACTGACATTTGATGGGAAGAGAGTCACCCTTTGGATATATAATGTCTTCCCTGTTAAAAGATGATGAAATACAAAGTTTAAATCTAGAAATTGTTTCTATTGGACCATCAGTTCTCAAAGTATAGCTCAGGGACCCCTGAAGAAGACTTTCAAGGGAATTACAAGATAAAAATTTTTTTCATAATAATATTAAGATTTTCTAATTTATGATATGCTACAAATTTTAAAATCTATTTATTTAATTAATTTAGCATATTTATGATGTGATAAATATTGATAGATACAACCAACAGAAATAAAAGCTCATGCTGGGGATGGGATTTGAATAATATTTTGTGAGAGTAATTGTTATTGTTCAAACATTTTCAGTCTTATCCAACTCTCTATAATCCCATTTGGGATTAATTTTAGCAAAGATAGTTGAGTGGTTTGCCATTTCCTTTTTAAGTTCATTTTATAGATGAGGAAACTGAGGCAAAAAGTATTACCTGAGTTGCCCATGGTCAAACAACTAGTAAGTGTCAGCAACTAGATTTGAGGTCAGGAAGATGTGCCTGTGGGAGAGATAGATATACTATTATTCCAATACCCACTTTCTGAGAAAATCAGAGTAGTCAGACTCTAGCAATAATTTCCTGCTTTCCCTCCTGGCAAGAATATGTCTCTGGAAGAGAAAGGTTGGTGGAGGATGTTCTAAGGCTATCCACGTCTCTGTGTGAGAGAGATCTAGATAGACCTATGTGGACCCACAACCAATGTGGACAATATACCTTACATATAAATATTATTATAGATGAATTTGACTGTTCTAAAAAATTATGGTTTTTATTCTATCTACCACACTTCTAATTTCATCTCTTCTGGTTAATCAAATTTGTCCCTCTAAAGCTCATTTGCAATTCTAACTTTGTAAACATTAATGAATCATTGACTTTAGATTTAGGAACCTTCTGGTTTTTACCACAATGCTTTCCCAGAAGCTTCACCTTAAAGCAGAATGCATTATCTCTGAAAATTATGTTAAAACTGGAATAGGGAAAGGGAAGCAGAGATGATATTTTCCTGACTGAGGATTCAAATCTCACAGGAATCATAGACATAAATTATGCCATATAAATAAAGACCCACAAATTTTCCCACATGTATTTCTTATTACTATATACTTATTTGTTTACATGTCACTCCTTTAGAATGTAAACTTCTTGAAGTCAGGGGTGGTTTTTACTTTTTCTTTTGATCCCTAGAACTTAACAGTGCCTGGAATATGACTGCTTATTGTTACTGGAATCCATACAGGCTTAAGGATTAGACTTGTGATTTCATTACTATATGACACTCTCAAATGGTGGAACTCTACTAATGTAAGTCAAACCTTCTCTGAAATGTACTATTACTATTTCTTTATTTGTGTCTATTTGGTATATATTTCTCCTTTTTTTTATCAATTCTCATAGCATTTTATTTATTTTTCAATTTTATATTCATTTATTATTACTTACTTCCTTTCCTCTATAAAAAACAGAAAAAAGAAAAAGAAAAAGAAAGAAAACCAGTTTTACACTTGCTATTTCAACTGATTCTTACAAAAGTCCTATGAGGCAGGTGTTACGACAGCCCCTATTTTACATATGAGGAAAGTGAGGCAGAGAGAAGTTGAGAGACTTGCCTATCTAATTTTGTGGGGAGCTGGAATTTGATCTCAGCTCTTCCTGACCCCCAAAACAGTTTTCTATCCACTGTGATACTTAGCTTCCATAAAATCTTCCTTAAGAACCCAAGCGGAAAATTATTTCTCCTTCCTCAGGTTTCTCTTGTAACTTTGTATGGATCTCTTTTATGCATATAACATATTCCATTTTATATCATAGTTACTTGTATGTTTGTTCTTTCCTCCATTAGGATTGCAATTGACCCATTTAACAAATATTTATGAAATCCTTTCTACATGGCTGGCATTTGGCAGAAGGTACTCTGAGAGCATATAGTCCAATCCCTTCATTTTGCAAATGAGGAAAGAGACTCAGGGAGATTCAATAATTTCTATAAGGCCATACAGGTATTAAACATAAGAGGTAGAATCTGAACTCAGGTCCTCTGACTAGGGAGCCAGTGATATTTTCAATGTATCCCACTGACTTTTTTTTTTAATCCTTACCTTCAGTCTTAGAACCAATCAATACTGTGTATTGGTTCTAAGGCAGAAGAGTGGTAAGAGTTAGGCAATGGGGGTCAAACGACCTGGCCAGGGTCACACAGCTAGGCAGTATCTGAGATCAGGTTTGAACCTAGGACCTCCCATTGAAAGCCTAGGCCTGGCTCTTAATCCACTGAGCCACCCAGCTGCCCCCAATTCCGTCCCCCACTCCCACTCTCATTAGTTATATGCCTATGTCATATTCATCTTTGTATTCCCAATGCTTAGCATATAATTTTTTAATTTAATGTATTTTAATAGCAAACTTACAGGAACAGCACAGAAGACAAACAACTTTAAAAACATGTACTTGCATGTAGGACAACTCAGTTAGAAAAGTATAGTGAATGGATGGAATCTACCTTATAGTATAATAAATGTGCTACAAACACCATTTAGTTGCTGGCAATATGAAATTTACTTAAAAAAAAATCTGAATGCTGGCATTGTCCAGAAAAATTTAACAGATTTATTTATAATTGTTATAAAGTTGAATTGTTGAAACTTGTTCATGGAAACATTTTTTGACTGCATTAATGCTTTATGTCCTTGCATTTATATTCAAAATGTACACACAAATGAAAGTGGGAAAAAAAAACTTGCCAATACCTGATTCTGTCCCCTATTTTTCCATTAGCAATGATATATTTACTTACCTTTTGACCCCAAGGGGGGAAAAAAAATCTAATGTTCAGAACTACCAATAACAGGAAGAAGAGATTTTATTTCTGTTTTGAAAATGAAGAATGTTTCCCAATTAGTGGAATTTAAGTACGTTCTCTGCCTATGCAGAGCGCTAGCTGGATATCTTTTGGCATGATTGTGACACATTTGGCATGGATACCACATAGGTTGGTGTCCTCAAACAGACCAACCAGATAGACTTCACTTGACTCCTGCAGAGCACCAATTGCTTCATTCTGGAAGTGCAGATCTATTTTGAAGTCCTGAGCTACTTCATGCACCAGACACTGGAAGGGAAGTTTATGAATCAGAAGTTTAGTGGACTTCTGATAATGTCTGATTTCCCTGAGAACCACAGTACAGGGCTTGTAGCGATGAGGTTTCTTGACCCCTCCAGTAGAGGGCACACTCTTGCAAATGGCTTTTGTAGCGAGCTGCTTCCTGAGAGCTTCTCTACTGGTGGATTTACCAGCAGTGTTCTTGGTATGAGACATGTTCCTGAAAAATTGTCTTTAAACATCCCCCTTCTCTTTTGGCTTGGGCTTGGAGAGCAAAAGGCAGCCCTAGCGCTGAAGAGCTAGAACAGAGGTGGCTGTGGCAGAGGCAGAGGTTGTGGCTGTGGCTGCGAACACAATTGAAAGATCTAGCACAGAATTTTTAAACTACTTTTTAAATTTTAACATTTTTTAATTTTTTAAATTTAATTTTAAAAGATTCTGTTTTTTAATTACATTAAATTAACTATACATGAAACTGCACTAAGAAATAAATAACAGATGCAAATAAGCTCAATAATACATATATGAAGATATATAAATAAGCTCATCCTGGCTGAATACTGCAGCAATTGAAGTGACCAGCATTTGTGTAGGTCTTTTCTTGACCTTACATAGACAGAGTTCTAATTTGAGGAGAAAGAAGCAAGTAGACCTGATAAATAAATATACATAATAGAGGAGGCTGAAAAAAGCATATTGGTCTATTCCAAATGTGATACAATTATAGGTATGAATCTGTTGACTTTAGGAATAAAAACAAGTTTTGGCTACTAAAACATTTTCACAAATTAAGGAATCACAAGAGTTTTTCACCCAGTGTGTTAGCATTCAATTAAAGACCTGTGTGGGTACTGCATAACCCATAGTGATGTAGAACTAGCTTTGTAAATGCTGACTATGTTCACTTGCTAGTGGCAATACATCACTGGCTATTCAAAGGTGAGCCACTCACATAAAAATAGATGGAGTTTTTAATGTGATAGGATGTGCCAATTACAATGGCATTAGACTCTTGGCCATACAGGAGGCAGAGTTTCAATGTGCAACAAAATTAACTCACACAGACTTTCATGATTCTACATTTTTCAGTTCCTTCTGAGTTGCCACACCCTCTGGGAATCAGTCTAGCTTTAAATGACTAAAGCGATGAGATTTCTACCCCTTCCCCTGGGAAACTAATGTACAGTCTAATAGACTGTTAGGAAATTGTTCGTGATATGCAGCCTACATTTTCTTTTCCTTAATTGCATCCCATTACTACACACTAAACAATTCTTCTTCCTCCTTTATGTCCTACAGATTCTTGTCTAGGGCCATTGCAATTTGGCCGGGTTTTATAAATGGAAATGTTTTTGTTCTTTGTTTCTATTGTAAGAGAAGCTGTTTATCATCATCATCATCATCATCATCATCATTATTATTTAGTCATTAGCTTGCTTTTCTCTGAATTGTTTCTTTTTAGTATCTACTTAAAGTTTTCAGCATTATATCATATATTGAGTGTGGTCAGACTGGTGCCACACATCTTTTGTTCAAAATTCAGCTCAAATAAAATTTGTTGGGGTTTTTTCCCATG
Organism: Gracilinanus agilis; assembly: GCF_016433145.1. Lineage (NCBI taxonomy): Eukaryota > Metazoa > Chordata > Mammalia > Didelphimorphia > Didelphidae > Gracilinanus > Gracilinanus agilis. The sequence continues at coordinate 296,618,152 of NC_058133.1, read as the reverse complement.
CCCTGGAGGTGCAAAGACAAAAACAAAATATTTCTTGAGCTCAAGGTGTTATACTTTATTGCATGATGGAGGGGTAGATACACAACTTATACAGATAAAGACAAGTATATTTGAAATAATTTTGAGGAGAAAAGTAGTAACCTGTAGAACAGGGAAGATTTCAATAAAGGAGGCACTTGACCAATGCTTCAAAGGAAACTAGAAATTCTAAGAGACAAAGGTGAAAAGAGGGAAAGGAAGGGAAGAGAATAAGCAAATGTATATTACCCAATGCATGCTTTGCTTTGTAAATATAATCACAACAACACTGTGAGGTAGGTGCTATTATCCCCATTTTACATTTTAGGAAACAGAGACATTACAGAAGTTAAGTGATTTGCCTAGTTTTATAGCTAGTAAATATCTGAGGTGGTATTTGAATTCAAGTCTTTCTGACTTCAGGACCAGTAACCTATCTACTTTGTTGCCTACCTGCCCAGATTTGTAATTACATTTGTAGCTTTGTAATTACATTCATAGGATCACAGAGTTAGAGCAGAGAGTGACCTTCATGGTCATCTATTCTAATCCCTTCCCTTTACAACTGAAGATCTTGAAACTCAGAGAAGTTAAGTGAATTGAGCAAGACCTCATAGATAGCAGAGATGAAATAGGAACTCATTATCACTGATTCCAAATTTAGCACTTCTGCTATAGTATACTATAATTGTTCTCCAACAAAACATTTGGAATTTCTCTTCCTTCTGAACTTAATATAATATAATATATTCCATCTATTATATTTGCTATATATATATACATATACTCTCAGTATAATTAAACTATTTTTCTTAGATATGAAAGAATTCTTTCTCTGAATTTCATTTTTCTTTTTATTATAGGGTTCTTTCTTTATGTAAAACCTAGGACCCTTCTCATCTGTACACCACCAGAAAGTTACCTCAGATTTTAAGAACTTCTATAGTGTTATGAGGAAATTGGAAAGTTATATATTTAATGTAGAATAACACCCAGGCTGTCTCTAAAGATATGAGAGCTCTGAACATGGAATGAAGGAAAGGAAACTGTTTTTCTTGAGAACTCTGGTCAAGACTGAGACAGGGAGTGGCTACCTTTACCTGTCCCAGTGGAGAGAGCAAGGAATGTGGATTTATCAGAGAAGGAAGAACTGCCAGTGAAATATCAAGTAATCAAGAAGATCTAACTGGGGTGGTGTTTTTCTTAGATTCCAACAGAACAGAGGATGACCTAGGTACTATCTATCCAATACCTGAGGATATACCAAAGGATTTGTGGTCAATATTATCCACAGATGTAGGGTTATTAAAATCAGCTACTCCAGTCAGGGTGAGGACAAAGGAAGGCCCAGTTCCTTGTGTGCCTCAATATCCTTTGACTAAGGAAGCAATAGACGGTATAACACCAATTATTGAGTCCCTGATCCAACATGGGATAATTATACTGTGCTTTTCTGAGTTTAACACAACAATATTGCCTATAAAGAAGCCCAAACTTGATGAAAATGGCTGACCTCTATATCGATTTATTCAATATATAAGAGCAGTAGATGATTATATCATCAAGACTCATCTAGTTGTGCCAAGTCCAGCTGCTATAATTTCTTCCATTCCAAGTCAGGCTAGATATTTCACAGTGGTAGATTTATGCTCTTTGTTTTTCTCAATACCAATTCAAGAGGATTCTCAAAAGATCCTTGCTTTCACTTGGGAGAAATCTCAGTTCACCTGGACTTGTCTTCCACAGAGGTATACAGACTCACCTAGTCAGTTCTCTCAAATTCTAAATTGAAATCTAAAAATGAATAAGTTAAAAGAGAGTAAATTGGTTCATTTTGTGGATGATATTCTTTTAGCATCCCCAAATGCAAAGGTGTGTCTTATGGATAACAAGATTCTTTTGATTGAAGTATATAAATGAGGGCATAAAATATCCAAGGCAAAATTACAATGGCTTTTGCCTCGAGTGCAATATCTTGGATTTGTGTTGTCAGAGGGTTCCAGAAGTATCGCTCAAAAGAAAATAGCTGATATCCAGAAATTGAGTTCACCTAAAACTAAAAAACAACTTAGAGCTATTCTTGGAACTACTGGTTTTTGTAGACAATGGTTTCCTGGATTTGGTGAGATTACTAAGTGTTTAACAGATCTGACCAGGAATACAGAACCAGAACCTCTGAAACTAAAGCTTGAACATTGTTTAGCCTTAGATAAGCTGAAAGAAGCAATTTTATCTGCCCCTGCATTAGGAATTCCAGATTATGAGAAATCTTTTCAGCTATTTATCAATGAAACAAAAGGTATAACTTCTGGTGTGCTGACACAAACTCTAGGACAAAGTTATCATCCAATTGGATATGTTGTGAGGAAGATTAGGTAGTTATTGACTAAGAATTAAGGTTGACCTAGCAGGAAGGAGCGGGAGCTGGGAATTCTAGGATAGAATGAAGGAGGAGGAAGTGTATGTGCCCTGAGAGAGGACTCCATTAGTGGTGGGCAAAAACTGTTGGCAGCCTGGGAGATCTCAGAGCAAAAGACACCCTCCTTCCTGATTTTCCCTGGGATCCTGAGTTGTGCTAGCAAAGAGGACAAGATCTACAGTGCAGCTCCAAAGGAAGAGGTGAAGTTTGAGATCTGGTGGACAGAGTTTCAAGTAAATCCTCCCAACTTGGTACCTGAGACTACCTTGGCTCTTGAGAGATCATTGGTGGATTGCAGTGAGAATCCCAAAGCCATATCAGCCCCTAGATGTGCTGCTCAAGTCTGGCAGTCACTCAGAGACTCCATTACAGCTCCTTGGGCCCTGTCAGGTTAGATCACTAAGTTAGTGTAGAAATAAGTACTCCCCTTTCCCTGTGGGTTTTGTCATTAGGTTTTAAGGTTTTAGAGTAGACATCCCTATCCCACCTTTTAGTTATTCATAATTAAAACCAGTTATAACCTGTTACCTTGTCTGTTGGATACAAAGCCTCTGGCCCAGGGTGACAGTTGGTCAACTGTCCCTTTGTCAGTTAGGAGCAGCTTGGCTGTTCTGATCTCCACATCCAGGTCTAGTCTTTCATAAACCCCAGTGTGTGTACCCAAAAATGACTTAGTTTTATTATAATATCCCTGGTGTCCCCATTACCTTTACTTATCTTTTCTACAGATACTACAGCTGTCAATTATATCCAATAGCTGTGGGTATAGTACCCTGTCTAAGGGGAGTAGCAGCAGCAGCTGTGTTAGTCCAGAAGTCAGCTGATCTGGTTTTGGGATGTCCTTTAACAGTCTATTGTTCACATCAAATAGAAGCACTAATGAGAAAATTTTGTACTCAAGCATATTTCCACCAACAAATATCTAAGTATGAAATTATTCTCTTAGGTAATGAGAACATCCAGTTGAAGAGATGTAGCATACTTAATCTAGCTACTCTTCTTCCTGATTTACCAAAGAAAGTTGAACCATTGCATGAATGTGTTGAGGTAGTAGATCTTGTGGATATGCTTAGGATGGATTTAAAAGACACTCCACTCAAAAATCCAGACTTGGTATTATTCCCAGATGGATCATCATATTTGTGTAATGGAATTGGGTGTACTGGTGCTGCAGTTGTCACAGAATTTGAGACACTGTGGTATGGCTCATTACCTAGTAATCTTAGTGCATAAGGTACAGAATTAGTGGCACTGAATCAAGCCTGTCTTCTACCTGAAGGTATAAGAGTAAATATTTACATGGACTCTCGGTATGCATTCTCTGTTTGTCATGCAACAGGAAAGATCTGGAAACAATGAGGTTTTATTACTGCATAGGGAAAACCAACAGCTCATGTAGGAATAATAACTGAATTGTTGGAGTAAAGCCAAAAGCCAAAACAGCTGGCAGTAATCCATTGCTGGAGTCAAACTAGTGGTTGAGATTCAATCTCTAAAGGTAATCATAGGGCTGATATCACTGAAAAGTATGCTTCTCAGAAAACTCCAACTTATGTAATGAAACATCTATTGATTCTGATCATCTAAAAAGAGCTTATGTAGACTCAGATATCCAGAAATGGAAGGATAAATTTGGAGCCAGGAAAGAACATGGGATAAGGATTACTGATACAGGAAGACCATTGCTACCAAAAGACTTGTATACCTATTTGTGTCAAGTTATTCACACAAAAGGTCATTTTGGTACACAAGCTGTTGTAGATTCCATCAAGAGACAATGGGTTGCTCCTGGAATAAGTACTGTTGCAAATAAGATCTGTAATAGCTGTCCAGTCTGCCAAAAGTTCAATCAAAGTGCATTCAGAAAGAAAGGTTTGGGTGGTAAACCTTTAGCATATTGTCCATTTGAGAGATTACAGATTGATTACATCTGTATGCTGTATGCCTAAAGCTGGGAGATACAAGTATTGTCTTGTGATAGTTGATAGACTAAGTGGCCTGAACCTTTTCCATCAAATACCAACACAGATAGCTTTGTGGTGAAAGTGTTACTCAAGGAAATTGTGCCTAGATTTGTTGTACCTCTAACCATAGATTCAGATAAGGGATCTCATTTCAATCAGGATATCCTTAGAAGAGTCTATGAGTATCTAGGAATAACACTTAAATATCATGTTCCTTATCATCTACAGAGTTCAGGTCAGGTGAACCGTATGAATAGGGAACTCAAGACTATGGTTGGAAAACTCTGTGCTGAAACTCATCTCAAATGGCCAGATATTCTTCCCATAGCTTTCTTTTTCCTATGTACGAGGTCAAGAGTGGATCTGCATATATCATCATATGAGATGCTCTTTGGACATGCTCCACTGCAAGCAAAAATATTAACAAAGAGGAGCAGAAGTGGACAGAACTCTGTGAAAGATCCAAATTCCCTTCCAGTTTGTAAATAGTCTGTGTTAGAGCAGTGTAATCTCTGACCCATCTCCCAGCCCTTGTGTTGGTCTTTTAGTTTAGGTTAGTGTGGTCTCTCCCCATTATCCCTAATTCCTAATCATTATTAAACCTGTGTTTATAAATCCTTTTGTCCCAGTATTACTTAGTTATTTGTTGATTTCATAGACTCCCTGGCTAGGTGGATCTGAGAGGCAGTTGGGATCCCAACTGTCACTCCCTCCAACTGCCAAACCCATTCTTGATTTGTGTTTCCCCAACTTGTTAGGTCCCAGTCTATTGCCCTGTCCTGTCTCCTTCTCTCCCTTCCTCTGAACCTAGATAATATTTAAGTTACCCACCTGTGTTTCTCCATAAAAATAGGGAGTAATTCTCTTTAAATTACAACTCTAGAGCCCTTACCCAAGTAAAAATTTACTTTTAATACTGAGCAAGGCAATACAATTAATTCAAAAGAAATTTAATGAAATAGTTGTAATAAGGCATTGTTTCTCTGCTGTTTTCCCTTGTGTGCCATGTTTCCAATCCAACTTATCTTCAGTTATTCAGATAGCTTCAGTTCTATTTTGTAATGTTGTAAACTACAACAAAACATTATCCTCTCTATATTTGGGATCTCACTCTTGAACAAATATATTAATCTGTGGTGGATATAAATGGATGATAAATTATTTATTAAGCATTTACTATATGCTGTACAATGTGTTGGGGATACTAAAACAAGTATGTGAGATGGATCTTTAATCTGATTAAGATTATAGTCTAATGGGTGAAGACAACACACTAAGGAGAGCTAAAGAGCAATGGTGGGAGATATATCTGTGGTAAAAATAGACATGAAGTGATGAGGAGGCCTGGTTTGGGCAAAATAAGGCAAAAACTAACAGTCTACTGGGTCTGATGGACAGGGGATGTGGAACATGACCCCAGTGGAGGTGTCATGGTATAGAAATAACAGGTATGTAAAGGGGTAATATGAGACATGGATATCTTCATGGGGCACACATGTGGAAAAAGGGCCAACATGGAAGGGCACACATAAAAAAAGGGTAGCACATTTAGGATATTATAACTGCCTTTTGATGATATGCAACTGCTCTATCATTTGCTAGGTCTGTTCCCCATCACACATCACATCTCCAATGTTCCTTGCTGGGCATCTCATCATGACCAAGGATTACTTGTTGCTTTTCCTTCTGAGGCTTTGTTTCTCTGCTGCTTTCCCTTGTGTGCCATTTTTCTAATCCAATTTATCTTCAGTTATTCAGATAGCTTCAGTTCTAGCTAATGGTTCTATGGTTAACTTTTTTAGCCAGTAAGAGTCAGAGGAGCTAGAAGATTCTTTTTTTTTTTTCTTTACTTTTAACCTATTCTTTCAGTTGATAGCTACAACATATTTCCCCTTAACCAGTCTATGCCAGAAGATGCAGATGACCAGGCTTTAATCATATTTCTCCCTGGTCATTACTCTTTACTCTGCCCTAACACACTCCCTCCCCATCCCCCATACTCCTAGACTGCTTTTCAGCTCCTTTTTATTTATTATCTTCACCTGGTGGAATGAAATCTCCTGGATGGCAGACATTGTCTTTATTATGTTTAATTGTATTTACAAGGCTTCCCACAGTCCCTGACACATAGTAAGTGCTTAATAATTTTTTAATGAAATTTACTCTTTGTAAGGTTTTCTCCTCTATCAGTTCTTCTGATTTCTTTAGTTCAACTCTCATCTGATTTATAGTCAGAAAAAAATTTTAGCTCTTCATTATCATATGGCCCCTGGCTTAGCAATGTGTTCTCAGATGGGAAAAGAATTAAGTAAAATTGTGGTGAGGAAGCTACTTTACAGTCCCATGTTTCCCCTTCACCCCTATCCTTATCCTGCTGCTCTTTTTAATGCAAAACCTAAAGGCTGGGCTAGTTTCAGTTGCTATCCCTTGCTCTAAATCCAAGCATCAAAAAATGGTCCTACTCTAGTCTCTATTATTATTTCAGTCTCACAAATGTTTCAATAGATCATAGCTTGTATGAAAAACTTTAAATGAATATGAAGATTAGCTTCTTTTTAAGTGCCAATAAAATAAAACATGCCCTAAAACAAACCCAACAGTATCTCTAAAAAAAAATCCAAGCCTATTATTAAAACCCATTATTCTATTTTTATGACACATTAAGTACTCTTTATTAGGCTCTTAAATGTGAACAGTTGGTGCTGTGAGTAGTAAGTTCAGTCTCTATGCTGTGGATTCTAGAGGTTTTCATTTTAGCATTCACATCAGGGACACACCCATACACAACATCTTGACACATGTTATGAGAATTTGAGAGACCAAGCTAATATGTATTTTTTTTCAAAAGGCTTGGTTTGGGATTATTTTTGCATCATAGGACATCTTCCATGAATTTGAGAAAGAGGGAATACAGAAATAGCATTATTCTTTCATATAGGATGGGACGGACTAGTTTCTGTGGGGAAAATATAACAGAGGCAACATTAGTATGTTCTGATTTTATATATAAATAGTTCATAAAAGCCAAAACTTAAAAAGAAGGGTGGTTGCTTTTTTTCTATCACTAAAATATTTGAAATCTGTAAAATCTCAGATGAACTTCCCAAGCAAAAGTTCCAGATACTCAGGGTAAGGAATAATCCAAATATAGAAGACATTTTGCTTTAATATTTTCAAAACTCTGTGAGTTAGGTTATATGGCTATCATTGTTCCCACTTTAGGACTTTTAGACAATGTATTTGGAGCCAGCGGGGACAAAAACAATTTGGATTTATTAAGGACCTCTGCTAGGTACTAGTGACAAAAAGAGGAAAACAAACTATTCCTGACCTCAAGGCATTTACATTATATTGGACCAAAGGCATTTATATAGAAATTCAATTTTGTATATACATATATAATACATCTATAAAATATATTTGTAAAGCATAAATGGAGTTCATATTTCAATGATGAAATTAAAATCTAGAGGAATTTGATCAAATCACATAACTAAGAAGGATAGCAGACAGAAAAAACAATTTAAGTCTTCTGACCTCAGAACCAGTCCTTTTCCTACTATGCCATGCTGGCCTATTGTTGATTATTAACAATTCCAATAATAATTCCAACAATTAGTAATATTACATATAACATTATTGTCATAATAATTATTAATTATTGCTAGCCATTATATAAAATGTAGTTCATAACTAAAATAATACAATAATATATAATAAGTTTGATATCACTTAGTACCTGTTAACTCCATTCCAAGATAATAAGTAGTCTAAGAATTAAGTTGGTAAATAACAATACTAATAATACTATAATAACAACTTCACATACTGACCAAACTCTGCTCTACTTGATGGGCAGAGATCCTTACCCATCACGATACACCATAATTCTAACTTTCACAATCATGAATCCTAACCTGACAATATTTATTATTAGTCATAAGGATAATACAGAAGGTAATGCACAAGGATAAATTGATATAAATCCAACACTGTGACTATATAAGAAAAAAGAAAACACCTGACATTTCATATCATATCTAACTAACAATGTAGCTACATGATCTTTACATGTTCCAATTCCAAAGGAGCAATAAGTAGGCAAAATGGTAATTATATCCACGTTCTAATTTAGGCTTAGCCACTAACTAGCTGAAAGTCATAGGGTAAGAAATTTCACCTCCCTGGGTCTCAACTTCGTCATCTATAAAATGAGGAGAGGTTTGAACTCATAAATATAATCCTTAAGGTTTCTTTTAAAACTATGAGCCTGATCTGACACCCCAAAGCTACAGTGTCTATAATTTACCTTTAGTCATTGGAAATTGATGCTTTGTACTCTTGAAACCTTTTTTAGAATTGATCAATCTGCACTAAATTCCTTTAGACAATATGAGTAGCATTCACATTCACCATTATCATATCCACTGTCTTATACTGTTTCTGATAAGAGAATATGGTCTGGATCACTGAATTAATGGATAGATGGGGACAAAGGAAAGGAGAATTAACATTTACATCACTCCTACTATGTGTCAGGCATTGTGTTAAGAACTTTATAAGTATTATCTGAGGGGAACAGATGGTCAACAAAATAGTATAAATATAGTAAACAGAAGAGGCAAAGTATTTAAAAGGTTTTAGTCCCAAGTCTCAATTTCCTTTGGCCCCATCCTGATTTCCTTCATGCCAGAACTTTGAAGGTCAGTGCTTATTTATCAGTTGTATCTTCATTTGCTTCTTGTTTGCTTATTTACTTATTTATTTCAATTCCATTTCCTTCTAAACCAGTAAGATTTAAAATAATTGCCAAATGGCTCCTTTAACATTATTCAATTCCCTAAAAGCATTAGAACCTATGGCCTCTGGATGTACTGATTTTTATGTTTTTAGTTAATACACATCTACTTTTCCAAGTATTCCCTTATGGATCCCTCATGAACAACTTTTATTGTCAAGGGCTTGATTACTTCCTAATTCCCTATCTTACTTTTCCTCCAAAAAAATTAACTTTTTAAATAAAGAAAAATCATTTCTGAATCATGAATATTTTGGGTCCTGCCCCAACCAGAAATATGTTGTAAACTTTTGGAAAGCAATTTGCAATATATTGGTGAGAACATACATTTATATACATACATATACACACATATAGCTACACAATATATCAGAAATATTATGTATGTTATAAAAATTAGAGAGGTAGGGGTATCTTTATACTACCACTACTAAGCTAGTTATTATAGTTGTTATTAATCTGGGATATTGATCTGAGGAAGCTGTGTTTTTGGTTCCCCTTGATGGCTGGTGCAGGGACACCCCAGCCCTGTCACTCAGCTGGATGTTATAATAACTGCCCTTCTTTATAACAGTGCCCAGGCAGGATCCCTAAAGGTCAGTGGATGGGTAACTCTTTCAGGTCCCACCTGCGGTTGGATTGATATTGGTATTGGGCTCTATTAGCCTTTGATAACATTCATCTGACTGTATTGCTCCCTCCCAAGAGTTGTGATGGAATAACTACTCAAGGAAGGTACTTCATAATTTATCTATGTTGTTAATGAGGGAAAGGGATGATCAGGAACGGATTGGGGATAGGAGACCCTGTCACTAAATCTATGACAGTAATCCCTCGGGACTGTAGGCTTTCAGTAATGCTGGAGCTTTTGTTCTTCACCTCCTCTGGCTCAGCCTGGCCACAGCCAAACCAAAGAAAGCAATCTGCTTGGTTGAAGCAGATATTGATGATCCCTCTCAGCTTCTTACTGCCAGTTGTTGTGCCAATTCTACAGCCTTCAGGAAATACCACCCTTACTACCCTCTGCTTCTTCTCCTGCTCCCTCCCATCCCCAGCCCGGGATACCTAAATATCTAGAGATGGTTTAAATGCCTAAATATCTAGGGGGGGATTCAGATAGAAACTGAGGATCCACGATCCGGCCCACAGGTCAATCAGTGTCCAAGATCAGATTGGTGTTTAGGCAAGGGTTTCTGGTCAGGGCTCTTGAACCAAAAGCCAAGGCAAAGCCAAAGCCAAAGCCAAAAGGTCCAAAGGGGTCCCTCTCAGGGGGCTGCCAGGGTATTTATACCCTCTGGCCAACTGCCTTTCCACTTGTCCTCATTGTAGAAATGATAATAAATAAATAATGGAGACACCAGGGATGTTAAAATAAATTTAAATGATTGTGGGTTTACACACTGGGTTGTAGGAGAGACCAGACCAGGTTAGGGAGACCAGAGGTCAGCTATGCTGCTGCTAACTGAAAAAATGGCTGTTGATCAACTGTCACCCCTGGGCCAGAGGCTTTGAATCCAACAGGCAAGGTAAAAGGTTTTAACAGGGTTTAATTATGTTTAACTTAAATAGAGGTGGGATAGGGGTTTCTATACTTAAAACCTAAAGGATAAAACCACAAGGCAAGGGGAGGACTTATTCTACTCTAATCTAAGTGATCCAGCAAGCAGGGCCCAAGGAGCAGTGCAGTCTCTGGGAAGCTGATTCAAGCCTGGAACCTGCCAGTCTTGAACAGCACAACTATGGATCAGAGGGGTGGCTTTGAGGGTTCTCACAGTTTTCCAAAGATGCTCACTGGATGCCAAAATCCTAGGTGGTCCAAGATATCCAAGAAGAAAGAGTGTGCATGAGAAACTGTCCACCAGATCCCAAACTTCTCTTCTTGGTGCTGTTCTGTTGTTGCTGGAAATCCACCTCCTCTCAGGATCCTAAGGAAATCAGGAAGCAGGGTCTGACATCTCCCTAGGCTGGCAACAATTTGCCCACCACTAATGGAGTCTCTCTCTCAGGGCACACACACTTCCTCCTCCTTCATTACATCATAGAATGCACCAGGCTTCCTGCTAGGTCAACCTTAATACCTAATCAATTAACTAATCTTCCTCACAACATCATGGCCTCTGGGGACATTCTGATGTCTCCAACTGTCTTCACCTGTAATCACAGTGAGGTTCTCACTCCCAGACTTTGAGTATGACATGTATAAATGTATTATACATATTATAAATGCATTATACATATATTATACATATACATGTATGTATATATGTATGTATGTATAAAGTTTGATCCTCCTATATTCCCAAAATCATTTTTTCATCCTGGTTCGTTGACCCATGAGTAATTTGTAGAACTGGGCTCTACAGAATGAAAATATATGAAAATTACATATAATGTTTAATTAATGTGACCATCTACACACATACTTATATGTATAGATATATACATAATACATAAACAGTTATTCCTTTCACATCATAACTTCCCCCATCACAGTTTCAATGAATTATGAGCTGAAATAAGAAATTAAATGGAAATTTTAGGGGAGTTTTGTGGAAGCTGCAGATTACACAGAAAAAATTTAGAAACTCAGAAATGTACAATAAAGTAATACAAACACCCCATGAAACACCCCATTCAGACATCTCTGGGGCAAAGAGAGGGCCAAAAAATTTTGTGAGGATTTTCCAGGTCATGGGGCCAATGCATTACTAACCCCCACAACGTGGAGGACATAATTGTATATGATTATACAGTTACACAGTCCATATTTATGTATTATAAATGAATGCATGCGTATTTATATATTTTTGGTGTAACCAAAAATTTCATTCCCTTCACCACTGGTAGAAAACTCTGAATGAGGAAACTCCCTTGTCAACATAAAGTGGCAATTGTTCTTCAATTCACAGTCTTGGGGAGTTGCCTGGAACATTGAAAAGTTAATTGACTTGACCAGTATCATACACTCATATACCTTCCTGATTCTGAGATGCTAAAGTTATCCCTCAAATAACACATACACACACTTCACACACATGTTTTTGTGACTATAAATATGGTCTAGATCTATGATTTCCTTTATATTAGGAATGCTTGATATGGAAACCTTCAGAACTGACTGGAGATTCATTTGCATCATATAGTTTTTAGTTTTCAGGGGCACTGAAATTTTAAGTGGCTCATCCATGATAGCATAATTAATATGTGGCAAAAACATGACAGGAATCCAAATCTTTCTAAGTTCATAAAGTTCTAGTTCTGTTTGTTTCACTTTGTTTCACTTCATATGTCTTTTCAAGTTTTTGTTGTTGTTGTTGTTGGGTTTTTTTTGTCATCATCTTGTTTGCAATTTCTTATAACATGATAGCATTCCATTACAATTATATACCCCAACTTGTTCATTCATTCCCCAATTGATGGAGATCCCTTAGGTTTCCAGTTCTTTGCCATCACAAAAAGAGCTGCTATAGATATTTTGGTACATGTAGGCCCTTTTTTCCCCCAATCTTTAATTTCTTTGGGATACAGACCTAACTTGCTGGGTCAAGGGGTATAAGCAGCTTTATGATTCTTTGGACATAGTTCCAGATTGCTCTCCAGAATGGTTATATCGGTTCACAGCTCCACCAACAGAGTATTATTCTTCCACATTCCACATTTCAATTTTTCCATATTCCCTCCAAAATTCATCATTTTGCCTTTTTTGTCTTGTTAGTTAATCTTATAGGTATGAGGTAGTATACCATAGTTGTTTTAATTTAAATTTCTCTAATTGAGAGTGATTTGGAGCATTTTTTTATGTGACTGATGACTATTTTATTTTCTTCATCTGAGAATTGCCTGTTCATATTCACTGGCCATTGGTCAATTGGTTAATGAATGCTTTATATTCTTATGAATTTGATCCAGTTTTCTATATCTGAGAGATGAAACCTTTGTCAGAGACTCACAAAGATATTTTCTTAATCTGTAGTTCATCTTTTAATATTGGTTGCATTGATTTTTATAGGTGCAAAACTTTTGAATTTAATGTAGTTGAAATTATTTAATTCATATCTCATAATGTTCTCTATGTCTTATTTGGACCTAAATTCTTCTTTTATCCATATGTCAAATTAGTAAACTATTTTGTGCTCCCCTAATTTGTTTATGCCATCACCCTTTATTTCTAAATCATGTATCCATCTTGACTTTACATTTGGTATATGGCGAAAGGTGTTTGTCTTTACCTAGTTTTTTCCATACTGGTTTACAGTTTTTCCAGCAGTTTTTGTTGAAGAATGAATTCTTCCAATAGTTTGGATAGTTGGGTTTGTCAAACACTAAATCATGGCCATTTATCACTGTGTGTTGTGTCTCATATAGTCCATTGGGCCACCACTCTATATCTTAGTCTGTATCAGATTATTTTGATGGGCTATCACTTTATAATATAGTTTGACATTCAGCATAGCTAAACCATGTTCCTTCATATTTTTTCCATTAATTCCCTTGATTAATTCTTCTTTTGTTTTTCCAGATGAAGTTTATTATTTTTTTAAATTCATGAAATAATTTTTGGGTAGTTTGAGCAATATAGCATTGAATAAATAATTTAGGTGGAATTATCATTTTTTATTATTTCAGTTGTCTTTCCATGAACAATTACTATTTTCAGATTGTTTGGATCTGACTTTATTTGCGTGAAAAGTGTTTTGTGGTTGTGATCATTCAGTTTCTAGGTTGTTCTTAAAAGGTAGACTTCCAGATACTTAATATTGTTTAGAGTAATGTTAAGTGGTATTTCTCTTTCTATCTTTTGCTTCTGGGCTTTATTGGTAGGATAGAGAAATACTGATAATTTATGTAGTTTTGTTTTATATCCTGTAACTTTACTCAAGTTGTTTATTGTTTTGATTTATTTTTGGTTGAATCTCTGGGATTCTCTAATTATGTCATCTTATCATCTGCAAAGATGGTATTTTATTTCTTCATTGTCTATTCTAATTCTTTCAATTTCTTCTTCTAGAGTTAGAATTTCTAGTACAATATTGAATAGTAGCATTTAGTGGGTTCCTGATGTTTTAACAAAAACATAAACTCATTCTATTTATAGCATGAATAGTTAGGTTTTCTTTTTGATTATTTAGCATTACATATGGCCTAAGGAATATTTTAAATGAGCTAAATGCAATTCTTAAAAGAACTCTTTTCTTCCCCCTCTCACCTATTCTTATGGCTTTAACTTTCACCTTTATGAAAAGCTCAACTCTAAATGTGACTTTTTTTTTTTCATTTAAATTTCATTCTTAAGGTTATCTCTTTCTTCTGAACTTACATCATTATCATAAAGTGCTTCTTTAATGTTTCCACTTAGGTATACTTTAGTCCTTTCTGACACTATTAAAAGTCTGATTAGCTGATTAACTAAACTGGTTAGAACATAGTACTAATAAGGCAATAATCACAGGCCTCCTTAAGTCAATTAGTTCCACCCTCCTCCAAGGATATAGATAGTACCTTTAATTATTATCACGAATGTATTCTGTAGGCCAGCAACACGAACAAGTTATATACCAAGATGAAGAGGAGTAGATTCTAGTCTCCAAGCCTACAAATGAAAATCAAAGCATTTCCCACTAATCATCCTAACATTTAGCTCGGGATATCTAATAGAATACATATTACTTCATAACAAGAATTGTTGGGGGCAGCTGGGTGACTCAGTGGATTGAGAGCCAGGCCTAGAGATGGGAGGTCCTAGGTTCAAATATGGCCTCAGACACTTCCCAACTGTGTGACCCTGGGCAAGTCACTTAAGTCCCATTGCCTAGCTCTTACCACTTTTCTGCTTTGGAACCAAAACACAGTATTGATTCTAAGACAGAAGGTAAGGGTTTAAAAAAAAAAAAGAATTATTTCAGTTTTTGTCTGTGTCTCCATCAACTGTCACATGCTCTGGCAGATAGCAAGAAATAATTAAATTTTGTTAATCGATTCATCAACTTAATATAAAAAGGTATCATGAAATATTAGACAAAATAGGAAGAGGCAGTTTTAAATTCCAGCACTACTTCTGATCAACCATGACTTTAAATTCAATTTTTACCTGGATTATCATTTTATGCCCAAATATGTATTTTCCTTTATTTTCTTATTTTGGCACTGGAACCCTCATTTCCATTGTTTCTACACTTCTCAGAAACTTTATTTCACTTTGAGGTTCAACATAGCTACCAATTCCTCTTCTAAATTATTGCAGATTACCATCCCCTAATACGAATCGTTAATTCTCTTTCCCTTCTAGTATGGTCTTCCATAGCTATGGTCACACCATGTCCCTTATCTCACCATAATATATAAGCTTCTTGAGATCAAGGATCTATTTTGTTTCCTCTTATTCCTAATACTTGACAACAGGGTAGGTATTTGAAAATTATTTGTTTGTGAATGAAATTTCATGACTTGAGTATCGTCTTGAACTCTTCCCTTTACATAAAACCTCAAATTTAGTCATCTAACTTTGTTATTTCTGCTTTTGTTCTGTCTCCTGATTATACTCTTATTTTTCTATTCCCATAATCACAACTCCTCTTAGCAGGTCTTCTTTCCTCTTTCCAAATTCAACCTGCAAATCACTCAGATTAATCTGCCTAAGGTAAAATATTCATAATATCCCTCCTCTTCATGAAACAAACAAAAATACTTTCAAGCATCTCCAGACTGAAAGCTAAACCGAGAGACAGAAGATCCTAGGTTCAAATCTGCCCTCTGACACTTCCTAGCTTTGTGACCCTAAGCAAGTTATTTAACCCCCATTGCCTAGCCCTTACCACTTTTCTGCCTTGGAACCAATACATAGTACTGATTCTAAGACTAAAAAGTAAGGTTTAAAAAAAAAGGCTTTCCATTGTACCACTAGAAGGTCTACATTGTGTTACAGAGATCTTTCTCATCAATTGATCTATCCATCAAAAAATGTTTATTAAGGGCTTACTATGTATTTAGTGTTATTTTAGGCACTGGCAGAACATGAAAACAGATAGTTAACCTCTAATATTAAAGGGCTTATGTACTAACTAATAAAAGAATCTGAAGACAGTGTCCTTGTGGTCTGTTCCTCTCATGTGACACTTGTAATAATTCATATTTGTACAACATTAAAATTTTACAAATTCTTTGAACATTTAGAAGGTATTTCTCTGCATGATAGACCCATGATTTAATGTAAATATAATTATGCCCATTTTTCAGAAAAAGAAACTGAGGTTTAGAGAGGTTTAAGTGCCTTGATCACTTAATCATAGACTTCTAATCTGTCTTTAGATTCTAAAGTTATTCCTTTCATATCCCTATATTATCTTTCATATAAAGTCTGATTTTTAGTTTGACTTTTTGATATGTGAAATTCTGATGCCAGAGACTATCATCAATGAAAGTGATTGGGTGCACTTTGAGAAATGTTCTCCCTGTCTTGATTAATAGCCTTTAAGTACAAAACCTGGACAAATATATAAATGTTTGCAGTACAACTTAAATACAGCTATCCAGATGTTATGAATGAATTATTAGTGTTGTTCTTATTATTGTTGACTAGTTATCATATAGGATTTTTACATTTGCAAAGCACTTTAGACATAATCATCCCATTTGATTCTCCACAACACCGTGAACTAGGTGCTATCATTATCGCTATTTTACAGATAAGGAAAATGAGGCTGAGAAAGAATGTGGCTTCTCCAGAGAGGCACTGGCTCCATGTCCAACACTGTATCCACCACACCATTTTACCTTGCTAATTGGCCCAGCACAAGTAAGGAGTCCCCAAAGTCTTTGTGCAGCTTTACATTTTGATAGCTTAAAGCTTTGATAGCTTAAAACTGCACAAAGACTTTGGACTCACCCTGTATAAACAAAAGATTAACTTAGCAGTTAGCATATAGTGGTTAAATGCAGGACAAGGGAACATAGTGAAAGATTAGATATAATAAAAGCAGCAATCAATGGAAAGACTCCCTATGTTTCTGTCTGTACCCACCTTCATCCTCATTTGGGATGAAGGCTTGTTCCAAGTTCTAAGTTAAGCAGCTAGAAGGAGGTGAGGGTCTCACCAGACCAGAAGAGCAATTGCCCTTTATTCCCAAATTCTCGATACCACATTGGGTTGCTTGGACAATAATCAAGATAGGGTTTACATGACTTGAAGCATATTTATTTTTTTATTTTACAGCTTTGATTTTTTTCCTTCTTCCCACCTTATTAAATTCTCACCATGCCCACTCTCATGAGGCCTCTTTTTATGTGTAGCAATTTGTTTCAGTAGGGGGTTGCAGCAAAGCCCACTATAGCATAACACTCCCAAAACTTATTGAGACCTCACTTGTGAATAAACACTTCACAGTGTTATATAAGACAATTTTATTAAAAGAGTTAAAAATGATCATATGACTTGAACAAGATAGTAGGGTGGCTATTTTCTATAAATTCAGCAGCACTATAACTTCAAAAAGTAAGAATTATTTAACAGACATAGAATAACTGGAACTTAATTTGTAAGACGTAAGGAAACTTTGTTTGTAGTTAAAGCACATAAACTAATGTCAGAGAACTTAATTGCTTAGAAATCAAATTCAGTGTCTTACTGCCATACTCATACACTCTTCATGCAATGAACATAAGCAACCCAGGATTTGGTTATTTGCCTGTTTGTGGGCATCCCTTTCTAGTCCTCCCCAAAGTGGTGTCTCAGTTTGATCCCCATATTTCCCCATAAGATGAAAAAGCTGGCAAAAAAGTTGAATAATTAAGGTGAAGGGTTAATCAGTCAGTGAAAAACATTTATTAAGCATTTGCTTACTATATCATTGTGCTAGGCTCTGGTGATAGAAAAGCCATGCAAAGCAAGACAAAACAAAGGATTGAACAAAAAAAAAACATTGTCTCTACACTCAAGGAACTAATATTTCCAGAGAGGAGACAGTGTGTAAATGACCATATACAAATAAGAAATATATAGTATGAAAGTTAATCTCCAAGGGAAGGTGCACAAGGGAAGAGATAGGACAGAGAGGTTGCAAGAAAAGAAAACTTGCAGAACATGGAATTTAAGCTGAGTTTTGAAGGATCCAAGTAAGTCAGGAGGTGGAATTGAAAGAACATTCTAGGCATAATGGACAACCAGTGAAAAAGAAAGGATTTGAAAGATTGAACATCATATACAAGGAACGTCAATACAACCAGTATCCCTGGGTCATAGACTGTGTAGAGGGATATTACTATTAAAAGGTTGGGAATGTAATTATTTATATTGAATATAATAGTAAGACAGTGGAAAAAACCAATTGAATGAAAGGAGAGGCATGTGTAGATCAAACCTTTAGGAAGAGAATTTGGGCAGCTGAGTAGAAAATAGTTGAATTAAGGAGAGGCTTGAGTCAGGTAGACCATTCAGAAGGTCATAACAATGTTTCAAGCAAGGGGGGATAGGCATGTACAAAAGATGTTGTGAAGGTAAAAATGATAAGACTTAGTAACAGATGGGATATATGAGATGCGTATAAATGAAGAGTTGTGTAATACAGCAAGATTATGAGCCTAGGTGAGTGGAAGAATAAATATGAAAGGGAAACACAGAAGAAAGGAGGTAGAATATGTTCTATTTCAGAAGTGTAGAGCTCAAGGTATCTAATAAATGTCCAGTACAAGATTGCTAAAAGTTGTTGGTAATGTCAGACTGAAACTTAAGAGAGAATAGGTAGGGCTATATATTTAGATCAGAAAATACACTGCATAAAGATTGATAATTAAACCTGAGATAGCTCCCTCAGGTAGCAGGTATAATCGTCAAGCAAAATAATATAAAAGATGAAGAGAAGAGGGTCCAATATCCAGTCATGGGTAATATATTCAGAATGATATCAGTAAAGAGTCAGGAAAGGGAGATTGAGCAATAAGACATGTAGAAGAAGAATCAAGAGAGAGCAGTATCATAAAAACCTAAAGGGGAGAGAGTATCCAGAAGATCAAAGGATGTAGAAATAATCCAAATCTTTATTACTAAGGGAAATGAAAATAAAAACAACTCAGGGGTACCACTCCACACCAGCAGACTGGCTAATATGACAAAAAATAAAAATGATAAATATTGGAAGGGATATGGCAAAATTGGAACACTAATACATTATTTGTGGAGCTGCAAACTAACAATCATTCTGGAGAAAAAATTTGTAATCATGCCCAAAGGGCCATAAAACTGTGGATACCTTGACCCAGTAATATCACTGCTATGCCTGCATCCCAAAGAGAGCAAAGATAGTGGAAAAGGACGTACTTGTATAAAAATATTTATAGAAGCTCTTTTTGTGGTGACAAAAAACTGGAAACAGAAAGGTTGTCCATCAATTAGGGAATGGCCAAACAAGTTATGGTATATCATTGTAATGGAATGTTTTTGTGCCATAAGAAATGATGTTCAAGGGAGGACCCAAGATGTTAGAGAAGATACATACTTGATCTCTCCCAAATTATCCTCCAAACAACTTTGATATGATACCTCAAAAAAATTCTAGAGTAGTATAATCCCCAGAAAGATGGGTGAGATAATTTTTCATTTCAAAACAACTTAGAAGGCCTGCATGAGAAATCTACTGCATCAGGGTGGAAATAGACTGCATAAAAGCACACCAAGGCAAGCCCCACCTAAGCAGGCCAGTAGAGGTCCTGGTTGTGGCTGAGTCAGCAGCAAAGGGTTCTAGAGGTCCCAACCATTGAAGTTAAGGGGAGTCAGAAAACTCCTCAGAAGATTACAGAAGTCTCTTTGCTGGCTCTGGGTGCCGAACTCTTGTCGCATTGGCCACACACATATTTAGGTCACAATCCTGGGTGATCTCATGGCTAGAACCAGCACTTGTGGCTAGGGGAGCATGAGACCCTAGTCACAGATCCAAAGCAGAAAAAAAGTAATTGTTTTTGCTCACAGATCACAGCATAGACCAAAAAGATATTAAACATATCTCTCTTTAGATCAAACCACCTTGGAAGAATGGAAAACTTATAGATCCCCAAAACTAGCTCTGAAAGCAGCTACACAAAGAACCTGATACTTGGAATAATGTTCCTTTAACCAAATGAATGGAACACATCTGGAATAGTTTTAAAAGTTAAAGTACAGGGAGCAGCTAAGTGGATCAGTGGATTGAGAGTCAGGCCTATAGATAGGAGGTCTTGGGTTCAAATCTGGCCTCAGACACTTCCTAGCTGTGTGAACTTGGCAAGTCAATTAATCTCCATTGCCTAGCCCTTACCACTCTTCTGCCTTGGAACTAATACATAGTATTGATTCCAACATGAAAGGTAAGGGTTTTTAAAAACCCAAGGTTATGACCTAGACAAGACAATTAAAAAACTGGGAAATGAGGAAACAACAACAACAAAATAAAGTTACTTTGGTGACAGGAACGACCAAACACAAATTCAGAATAAGACAACAAAGACAATACTGCTTTATCCAAAGCTGCCAAGAAAAATACAAATTGGTCTTAAAGTCCCAAAACAACTAATTGAGATGCTCAAAAAGTTTTTTTTTAAACCTGA
This sequence comes from Gracilinanus agilis, assembly GCF_016433145.1. Classification (NCBI taxonomy): domain Eukaryota; kingdom Metazoa; phylum Chordata; class Mammalia; order Didelphimorphia; family Didelphidae; genus Gracilinanus; species Gracilinanus agilis. The sequence goes on along the minus strand of NC_058133.1, from coordinate 296,597,382 downwards.
AAAGAACTGATACTGATGAAGGAAATTAATTAAAAAAAAAGTTGACAGCTTAATAAAGGGGACACAAAAATATAAACAACATAATATCCTAAAAACAGGTCAATTTGCTTTTGAAAAGGATTTCATACCCACTGAAGAGAAGGACTCCTTAATAAGAAGTATTGGCCACATGGAAAATGAGGTGCAAAAGCTAATGAAAGAAAAATTACTTGTTAAAAATTATATTTGGCCAAAAGGAAGCTAATGACTCCATGAGACATTAAGAAGCTATCAAGTAAAATAAAAAAAAGAAAAGAAAAATAGAATAAAATATGAAATATTTCTTTGGAAAAAGAATTGACCTTGAAAATAGGTCCAAAAAAGATAACTTAAGAATCATTGGACCATCTGATGTCCATGACAAAAACAAAAACAAAACAAAACAAAGTTAAGATATCACACTACAAGAAATTGTCAAGGAAAACTTCTCTTATATTTTTGAACCAAAGAGTAAAATATAAATTGAAAGAATTCACTAATCATTTCCTGAAATAAGTCCCCAAATGATAGCTCCCAAGAATATTATGGCCAAATTCCAGAGCTCCTATGCCAAGAAGAAAATACTGCAAGTAGCAAAAAAGAAACAACTCAAATATCACAAAGCCACTATCAGGATTACATAGGACTTAGTAGCTACTACATTAAAGGATCAGAGGACTTGAAATATGGTATTCCAGAAGTCAAGGGAGCTAGTTTTACAACCAAGAATCACCTGTCAAGCAAAACTGAATATATTCTATCAGGGGTAAATGGTCATTTAATGAAATTGAGGATTTCCAAGCATTCCTGATGAAAAAATCAGACCTAAATAGAAAATTTGATATTCAAATACAAGACTCAAGAGAATTACAAAAAGAAAAACAAGAGAGAAAACTTAAAAGATTTGGGGAGGTCAAACTGTTTACATTGCCATTTTGGAAGAATATACTTGTAATGCTTAAGAATTTTATCATTATTAGAACAGTTAGAAGGAGTATATATAGCAAAGGGTACTGAAATCATTTGACTATGATCACATGATGTCTAAATATTTTAAAAATCAAAGGGTAGAAAAAGATTACACTGAGAGAAGAGGTCAGGGAGAAGTCGAGTAGAATAAATTATCTCACCTGAACAGGCATGAAAAAGCTATTAAAATGGAAGGAAGATAAGGGTGAGGATGGGCAATGCTTAAATCATACTGTTATTAGAATTGGCTCAGAGAGGGAATAATATCCATAATGAGTTATAAAAATCCATCTTACCCTCTAAGAAAGTAGGAAAAGAATAAGGAAAAGGGGTGAGGTTACTAGAAGGGAGGATGATTTAGAATTAAATACTTTTGAGAAGGGACAGAATAAAAGGAGAAAGAAAAAAGCAGAAACAAAAGGTTAAAATAAGATGGAAGGGAATATAGGTTGAAAGGGAATACACAATATGAGATATTAAAAACTTTAGTTTATATTAAATTAAGAAGTTTTGTACAAACAAGACCAATGCAATCAAGATTTGGAAAGAAAATAATAAATGGGAAAAATTTTATAACAAAGTTCCCTGATAAAGGCCCTATTTCTCGAATATATACAGAATTGAGTCAGATTTATAAGAATGCAAGTCATTCCTCATTTGACAAATAGTCAAAGTATAAGCCCAGCCTGTTTTCAGATTAAGAAATCAAAGCTATCTATAGTCATATGAAAAATATTTTAAATTACCATTAAGTAGATAAATGCAAATTGAAACAATTCTTATACTTCTCAGATTGGCTAATATGATAGTAAAGAAAAATGATAAATGTTGGAGGGAATGAAGCAAAATTGGAATATTAATACATTGTTGTGGATTTGGAAATTGATCCAACCATTCTGGAGGGCAATTTGTAACTATGCCCAGAGGGCTATAAAACTGTGCATATCCTTTGATTCAATAATACCATTACTAGGTCTGTTCATCAAAGAGTTAAAAAAAAAGTGGGGAGGCAAGGATCCATTTGTACAAATGGTTTATAGTAATTCTTTTTGTGGTCACAACAAATTAGAATTTGAGGGGATGTCTATCAAATGAGAATGGCTAAATAAATTATGGTATATGATTTATGATGGAATAATGTTATACTTTAAGAAATGGTGAGCAGAACAATCTCAGAAATATCCAGAAAAACCTCATGAACTGAAGCAGAGTGAAGTGAGCAAAATCAAAAGAATACTGTACACAATAATAACAATACTGCATGATGATCAACTGTAAAAAAACTTAGCTATTCTAAGCAATACAATCATGAAAGACTGATGACTTATGACAAAGATTCTATTCACTTCCAGAGAAAGAAATGATAGATTCTGAATATGGACCAAAGTCACTTTATTTGTACGTTTTCATTTTGGGATTTTGGTTTCATAAGAGTATTCTCTCACAATATGATCATGTTTTGCAAGACCATACATGTACAACCCAGATAAAATTGCTTACTATATACGGAATCACTTTTTATAGTAGGAAAATACTAGAGGCAAAATAGTTGCCCATCCACTGGAGAATGTCTAAACAAGTTATGGTAATATCATAAATTGCAATGTAGTGTATTCTTACCCTATTATTAAAAACAACGAATGGGGGGGATATAAAACAATAAAAAGACATAAGAATCAATGAAAAGTGAAGAAAATTGAAGAAGAAACACAAAATACACAACAATGATAAAGATAAAAATGGAAAAGGCAACAAACAATCAACCAAAATAAATTTGGTGGAATTAAGATGAACAAACTCTTCCCCACAATAGAAATATAAGAAGGCATCTCTTTCCTTCTTTGCATAAGTGGGAGTTATGACTGTGGAACACTAAATTTTATGTCAGACTTTTTCATTATGTTATTAAGTTTTGATCAATTTTAAACCCTTTTAAAATTCATTTTTATAAGCATAAGAGATAACCAACTCTTTCAGGTATAAGGAGGAGAGATACACTGGGAAATATAGATGTTAGAAAATCAACAGATAACAAATGTTTTTTTAAAATAAAATAGAAAGAAATTATAGTTAGAAACATTAGCAACAAAGAAGCAAAATTATCCTAATTTAAAGAGATGAGTTTACTTAGAAAACTGGAGAATAAACAAAGAAATTAATTTTTTACTTCACTGGCATAGCAATAGAAAATAAATGTATAAAAGCCAATTTTTACACAGCAATAATAGAATCTAAAATGTAACAAAGGAGAAGAAAATTCCATTTGAAATATCCAGAAAATGCATACAATTGAAAAACACACTTAAAAAAGATATAAACAAAATACTCTTTAGACAATTAAAAAATGGCAAATGATTGGAGAGTCATTCACAGCACTATTATAAGAATAATGTAAACACTACTTCCAATAATTTATAGATTTATTGCAATATACTAATCCAACTACTGAAAGGGTATTTCGTAGATCTAGAAATATTATTATAAAATTCATTTAAATTATCAAAAGTCTAGAATCACAAGGAATTTTTTAAAAGAAAGAAGCACTTTCAGATCTTAAATTGTACTACAAATCAATAATCATCAAAACTCTTTAGTACTAGTTTTAAAAAAGAATAGTGAACAAAATAGATAAATATGACTAATACAATGGAATTGGATAAGTTTTTTTCTTAAGAGTATCATAAATTAACGGGGAAAGGAATCCTTATATGATAGGAACTGCTGGCAATCTTTGAAAATAGATTTTTTGGAGGAAAAAAATTTGTCCAGCACTTTACACCCTATGCCAAAATAAGTTCAAATTATCAAACTATTCAATCTAGATATAAAAGATCAAATAGCAAAAAAAAAAGAGAAAAGAATAAAAAGTTGTAACAGACTATATTTTTGGCTAAGTAGAGAATTCTTAAAGATGACAAAAGATAAAATTGGTAATTTTGAGGTTTACAAAATTGAAACATTTTGCTTAAACATAATGTGCTTAGATAAGAAGTAAGACTTTTAGTTGGAAGGGGAAATTATTTGTACCAAATATTTTTGATGAAGGTCCATTATGAAAGAGTACTAGACTTGAGAAGAACAGTATCCTAGTGAACAAGTAATTCTCAAGGGAATTATGTACCATTTAAAACCATATAAAATTTTGTTCTCAATTATCAATCCTAAGAGAAATTCAAATTATGACAACTTTTAGATTTTACTTCATAACTAGAAATTTGACAAAGGTAACAAAAGAAGAAAATTGTCCATGTTAAATGGACTGCAGAAAGATGGGCACACTAATCCACTGGTAGTGCAACTGTGAATTAGTTCAATCATTCTGGAAAGCAAACTGAAATTACTGGATTTTTGGCTCTCCTCCTTTCTTAGGAGGTGGGCTAAAATTCAAATAATATTTAATATTGTTGTACTCAAATTTTAATAGCCAGATTTGGTTGTGGCAGGAAGAATCACAGTGACACTGCAATGTGCAAGAAGAGGCTCATATGTTTGCTAGCAGAGAAGCTAAGGTCAGTGGCAGAGAGGAATTTGCTGTACTGACCCTAAGGTTTCTTTAGCCAGGAGTTTATATAGAAATATTTGGGGAAGGAGGTTGGTGCATACGTAATTATTAAGGTGATGTCAGGGACAGGTGGTCAGGAAGCATCTGGCAAGGGGGGTTTCAGGGTCAGGGGTCAGGAAGCATCTGGTCAAACATTCATCAAGGGGGGGGGTAAACATTCCTTAAGGAGGTAATCATTTCATCAGGGCAGTAAACATTCCTTAAGGAGGTAAATCTTCACCAGAGAGTAAACATTGCCCAAGGTAAATATTCATCAGGGAGGTGTTAAGATAGCTTCATGCTGGAAAACATTTTTAGGTTTGTCATAGGGGGAAGGTAAGGGAGCAGAAAATATTTGGGGCTGGAGTTTTGATTTTTAGGCTCATCAATATATGCCACCTACATATTTAGACATCTGAAGTAGACATACGTATTTTACATAGTCAAACAGGAGGATTAGTTGGAAAAAAGGGAAAATGCATCAGCATCTGGTACATTCATCTACCAAAGTTTTGACTCAAATCAGATTGTGAATTTCCTTGAGACTAGGAATTTTTTTTTCTTTAACTTTTCCAGAATGTTGAGAAAATAAGATGCATGTTGTCAGAGGCATTTAGATGAAGGAAATTTGAGGTCTAGGGAACGATAAACATTTTTAATAACACTTCTAAAGACAAGTTTGCAAAGGGCCATTTGGAATGTGGAAAAAAGAGGTGACTGATAAGACCAGTGGTTGAGACCAGGAACAGAGGATTGTGGGAAGAAAAGAACCTTGGAGGGGCTTTGGACTTTGAACTCTGGGAGGGACGGAGGACTCTTGCCCCACCTGGAGATTGAGCAGAGATGAATTGAAGGTTTCCTTGGATAGCTACATACCCAAAGACCAGTTACTGTTCCTGACTTCCAAGACAAAATCTGATATTTTTCAGTGGCTAAAGGGGGTCAGTGGACCCAGCCAGCCACTGAAACAACTGGGAAAGACTCTCTGTCTTGTCCTTGCCTTTCAATTACTGCCTTTATTATCCTTAATAATCTGTTAGCTTAATTTAGATATAAGATATAAGGGAGGGAAGGAGAATTCTTGGTCAGTGCCAACTGGCTTGACCAGAGAAGAAGGACCTTTATACTTCGGGGTAGAATAGTGCTACCTCTACCCCACATCTCTCACCCATCCTATTTCATAATTATAATAAATTAACCTTTATATTAGCAGTCAGATAACGTGTTCTTGGAAACACTGGAAAGCAGAGGGAAGAAGAAGGAATTGGGAAAGGCTGTTTAGCAAGCTTGGCTATGAAAAGTCATTCAGCCTTAACCCAGCAGGATTGGGTTCTAAAAGGGTTTTCTTGGGGTCCAGGCATTTAAGCCAAGCCCTGGAGATCTGTCAACACTATCCCCAGAAGAAATCCCTTATCAGTTCACTGACACTTGCCCATGTCTATCAGCTACACCCCTTTCACAGAGATACCCTTATCATTTCCTCCAATAAAGGTGGAGAGAGAGTCTCCCAGATAGGCTTCATCACACAGGCCTATCTAATTAATCTAATATCAATTAACATCTTGGTACTCTCAAATAGGTAATCCTTACATACTTTAGAATCCTGGGCAAATAATCTCCTACTGGGATTTCCTCTCTCCCATGAAGAAAATATAAAAATAACTTATATGTGTTCTAATTATGTTATAAAAACATAGTCATATTCATTATCTCACTTGATCCTCAAAATAACCCTGAGAGGTAGATTCAAGGATAGATGGTTCAAGTATGATCATCTAGGTGAAGATACTGAGGCCCAGAGAAGACAAAAGATTATACAACTGTGAAAATAGCATTCAAGACTCAAATTCCAGTGTTCTTCCCAATCTATTTGCTGAAAAATTTTTAGAATTGTACATCATAATATGACTAAATCAGAACTCCTTAATTTTTCATTCAATACTCTAAAATAAGCAGGGAACATGCATCTGTCAAAATGACAGCATGGCTATGAACTTAAATAAAGATGGTGTTCTCCTGCTTTTTCTAACACCTCATACATTCACTCACCCAAAGTCAGAGATGCAAAATAGCTCATTCATATTTTAATTCCACTAAGGAGAATATAAATGCAATAGAAAACTTCCTATATATTTGGTGCATGAATTTACAACAGCAGTTGCATAATTTATAAGTTGATGGGACATATTTCCAAAACACCCAGATATGAGTGATGAAACAATGTGTCACAGTTCAGTAACTGAATATCAAATGTAGCTACAGGGGCTTATTTCTAAATCATTGAACTTGTAATGAATATATAGGTGAGTATTCTAGGGCGATTCAAATACAAATGATGAAACAGACACTAAACTCTCCACTAATGAGATATTTTACTGGTACATTCAACCTGAATTGAGTTTGGGTAAAAATACTTTACACCAATCTTATCCAACAATTTTCTTCCTAATTCTAATTACCTTGATAACTCCAATAACAATTTAACATGGCATAAGATGCATAAACATGAAGACTGGCATTTCAAGTGCTTTACGATTTGCCTGCAACCTATCTTTCCAAAAATGATCTTTTTAAAATACTTTTTTACATATGAAAATGTTTAACATTCATTTTTTTAAAAAAATTGAGTTCTAAATTCTCTTACTCCCTCCCACACTTCCCCCTCCCTGAAAAGGTAAGCAATCCACAAAACATTCATTTTTTCAAAATGATTTTGTAATAGTATATGTCATATAAATTATTACAGTTAAGTTGGCCTCCTTGACTTCACTCTATATGAGAATCAATTTCCACCTCTGTTCTTTTGCACAGATTTTCCCCTACACCTAAAAGGCTTGCCCTCCCCTAGTCTATCTCTTGAAACTACTATTTCTCTGCAGTTCAAGTTCCACTTCCTATGAAAGTATTTTCTAAAAGTATTTCCCCTGGTTGTTAGTGCCATCTCCAATCTTTATGTTTATTTATATTTTTGTTGTATTTTGTATTACTTATCTGAGTATATGATGTTTCTCCCTAGGAGAATATAAGCTGCTTGAAGACAGATTGTGTTTCATTTTTAACTTCATTAGCCCCAGCATCTAACATAGTGCCAGGAACACAACAGGCACTTGAAAATATTTGTCTAAATCAATGGAACTTACTATGTATTTATGCACATTTGTGTGGTAGTCAGAGAGTGTTAGAACTGGTTCTGGAGTCTATGATATGGGGTTCTGAATTTGTCTCTGATTCTTACTATCTGGGAAAGTCGTAACATCCCTGAGCTTCAGTTTCACCTATAAATCAAGAGAGTTAGACTAGAGGACCTCTAAAGTTTTTCCCAGCTTTAGATATATGATCTTATATCCTAAAAAGACTAACTATAGCTAACAAAAATATAAAATAAATCAATATTTAAATTACTAAAGTAGCAGAAGGGAAAAATCAATTCGAGGAACCTCTTCACAAACCCCAATAATCACAGAATCTCAGAGTGAAAAAGGGACTTAGTTTATGTAGACTAATACATCATTGACCAATAATTAGTTTTAAAATATTGTCAACAAATGGTCCACTGAAATATTCCTTTTTACCTTTGTGGAGTTCTAATTATTATGGAGTTTTTCACTAACGCAAGTTTGAATTTGTCCTTTAGCAACTTGCTCCCATTGCTCATAATTTTATCTTCTCAAAAACAAACAGAAAAAAAAGATTTCCTTCTTTGATATGACAAGTCTATTATAAGATAATAGGATGTAACTCCTTTATTTTAGAGATGAGAAAACTGAGGTCAGAAGAGGTTAAACGTCCTATCCCAGATCATGTAGATAAGGTATCAGAAACAAGATTTAATCTCAGGTCAGTTGATTTCATACTCAGCCACTCTTTCCAATGTATCATTCTGTTATCTTATCCCCCACTAATTTCTCTTTTTTATAGGCTACAAATCCCTAGCTTCTTTAAATAATCCTCACATAATAAAATCTCAATGTTTTCTGAACATTTTTACCTTAAAATGTCACCCAAGGTGGAACACAGTAAAGATGTAGTAAGAAAATGGAAGAATATAGGACTTAATAGAATCAAACAAGTAATGATGATCACTCAGGCTAGAATATGTACAACATTGGGCAACATGAAGCTCCTAATAAACTACATACAAAAATGAAGGCATCTGAAAACAAAACAAAAAATAAAAAAACATAGATAATTGATTGTACCCTTACTTATGAGGCAGCATAACATAGTGGCAAGAGAACTGGGTTTGAATCCTGGCACAGATATATAAAACTTTTTTTACTCTAAACAAAACACTTCAACTCATTCACAAAATGAAGGAGTTGGTTTGCAAAACTTAAGAATGTAATTATTAAGCATGATCCCAGAGAACCAAGGAGGAAATATAGTGCCCCTTCTTGAAAAAATGATGACGAATTGAAGGTATAGAATGAGACACATTTCTGGATGTGGACAATTTTAGAATTTATTGTTTAACTATAAATATTTGTTATGAGAGGTATTTTTGTTTATTTAATGGGAGCAAGAGAGAGAAAAAAAGAAATTTTAAGTGAAAATAATTTTATTTTTAAAATGAGTAATTTTAACTAAATTATATCTAAGGTTCATTTCAACTACCATTCCATAATCTACAGCTGTATTGAAATGGTTTGTATGGCAGTCCAGATGAAGAGAGAATGCATTCCAGGCAATAATAAAGAGCTTGTATAAAGAAATGGATGTAAAATGTAACTAGCCTGGAAAGGTATATAAGAAACAAGTTGTCAACCACTTTCAATGCCAAAGATATTAGAGGAGACAAGTAGTCAGGATGAAAATAGATTCCAATTTGTCTGAAACATCAACTATTTGAGAGGTAAATAACATGAAATTAGGATGAAAGAGCTTGAATATTAGGATTAAAAGTTTATGCTTAATTAATATGCAATGGAAATGGATAACTGCCATTATGGAATCATAGAATCTCAGCAATAGGAGGAAATTCAAAAATCACCTCTTCCATGCCTTTGTCAATGATTCCACATACAAATGATTGACCAGTCTTCACTTGTAGCATAGTCAAATGATCTAGAAAAATTATTCAATTCAATAAAGTATGAAGTTACACAATGCAGTAAATGATTTCACCAAACCTCTATTGGGCCCACTTCCTTCAACCCACATTATTAGGGCCACCATCTTGACTCCTCACTTTTCTATGCCATCTGTTTCTAAATCATACTCACAGAATCTTAAGACTTTCAGAAAGGAAACAAGTGAATGAATGAAAAAAGCATTTGTGAAACAATATTTTGTGTTTGCCTAATTTACTTATAGTTTCCTTCTTTATATTCAAGTCATTCACCCATTCTGAATTTATCTTTGTGTATGATGTGAGATGTTGATCTAAACCTAATCTCTCCAAATATACTTTTCCAATTTTCCCAGCAGTTTTTGTCAAATAGTGGATTTTTGTCCCAAAAGCTGGATTGTTTGGGTTTATCATGCACTGTCTTGCTGACGTCACCCCAAGTCTATTCCACTCATCCTCCCTTCTGTCTCTTAGCCAGTACCATATTGTTTTGATAAACATGGCTTTTATATAGTGTTCCTTAAATTTTAGTGACGTTTTAAGCCTTAATAGTTTTAATTATCAAAAATTATTTTAAGATGTTTGGGATACTTTGTATAGCTTTTTATGGTTTACTGTCATTTGATCCACAAATATGAGGTAAGTGATATTATTATCCTCCTTTTTTCACATGAGAGAATGGAGACACAGAAGGGTTAGGTGATTTGCTCTGGATCACACAGCAAACTCTGGATCCGGATTTGAACTTCTCTTTTCATGATGCAGGCTTTATGCCACCTAAGTGCCTCAGTGCTTAGAATTGAGCAGGTCTACAATGAGGAATAAGACGGGACTCTTCTCTTTAGTGGGCAGCTAGGTGATGCAGTGTATACAGTACTGGGTCTGGAATCAGGAAGAGTTATCTTTCTCAGTTCAAATCTGGTCTCAGAAAATTACTGGATGTGTGACCTTGGCAAGTCACTTAACTTGGTTTTTCTCAGTTTCCTCATCTGTAAAATAAGCTGGAGCAGGAAATGGCAAATTATTCTAGTATCTTTGCCAAGAAAACTTCAAATGAGATCACAAAGAGTTGGACATGATTAAAAATGACTGAACAACTCTTCAAGCAGCTTATGCTAAAATTGGGAAGATGATAGAAATCAAAGTAGAATAATCACTCTATTGAGTCAAGACATCTGAATAAAACCCTGACCATACATTGACCTGACTGGGTGACTGAGCAATTCCTAACCTCCTAAGCTTTTCTCATTAAAAAAAAAGATATTCTAGATAGTCATGCTATTAATTGAAGTTCTTAAGAGATGAAGGTATGATTGGTGGAGAACATTTTCAAATGGAAAGAAAAAAATCTTGCTTATTTGAGTTTTTGTTGTTGTTAATCATGATTTTATGAGAGTCAGTGGCTGCTGGAATCAGCAAGATACCTTACATGCCACATTTTCCAGATATATAGAGATGTTCTTCTTTTAGGATGTATAGTATTATTTAACATATTAAAGGAATAGCTTAGTTCGTGGGAGAAACCTTAAATATATTTAATCTAACTTGTACTGAGGAGGATATTAGTTTCCCAAAGGAATAGACATAGTAAGTACTAGATTCTTTTTTCTAGGTTGAGATAATTTGTTTCCATTCCTTGCACAAATACTTTCTCCCATCCCCAGTAAAGTCTTCCTTCTTGCTTCTCTCTCTGAGACTCCCTAGCTTTTCTCAAAGTTCAGCTTGAGATTCAACACTTCAAAAAAGGTTTTTCCATATCTATCTGCCTAGTTAGGTGCAGTTCTCTTTTGAAATTATTATACATTACTTTCTAGTTATTTATCTGTATATATGTTGTATTTCTATCCAGCCTCCCGAGGCATTGCACTCAATAAGTTGGCCCCTAATGTTTATTGAACTGAATTGTTTCTAACTTTAGTAGATGTTATTTAATTATTCATGTTTGATTCTTCACGACCCTGTTCTGCATGGTTTTTAGTTGTTTTTTTTTTTTTGGTAGATGTTAACAGAAAAACTACTGGCAATTAAAAAATGTAAAAAAAAGTTGCCAATTCATGGATTTCAAGTTTTCCCATCCAAGTTTATCTTAAACTGATTATTTGGGTGAAATTTCTAATTTTGAAACAAAATGTGTCCTGAATTTCCAAGTAGATTGAAAAAATTTGCTGGCAATTCATCAGAAAAGTAAGTATAGAATGTACATCTACATAAGATGCAGGGAATAGGCACCAAGCACAAGATGTTCAGTAATGGGATCAAAATAGAAGTAGTTAAAAGAACTAGGACTCCCCAGATGTCTGTACTCTGACACCAATTAACAAATTTGTAATGCAGGAGCAGGTGCAACTTTTCCAGAGCATAAAATTAAACACATCATGGTGGGGACAAAAGTTCTAAAAAGCAATGCAAGCCAGGAGAAAAAAGGAATGGGAACTTGGTTTGTTCAGTATGCCATAACCATTATTTTTTAAAGATATGAATATGGTGGCAGGAACATTTTTCTTTTCATGTTGGTACTGATAATGTTAGAATATATGTTTTTACTTGGATTTTGGGTTGAGAATCAACTAGGTTAACGTCTTTATAGCAATAGTCATTTGTGAAAGAGCAGTTAGTGATCTTTCAGAATCACTATTTAATCAATTAACTCAAAAATCAGAAAATATTGATATATCATAATACTTGGAATCAGGAAAACCTATGTTTGAATCTTACCACACAGTATCCATGTGACCTCAGGCAAGTGAATTATACTCTTTGTGCCTCAGTTTCCTCATCCATAAAACAATGATATTAGTAGCACCTACCTTCCAGAGTTCTTGTGAGGATCAAATGAATTAGCACATGTAAATCAATTTTAAATCTTAAAATGCTACATAAATGCTGGCTATTATTCTTATGTTATTATTATTCCTGGGAAAAAGATATTATTCTTTAATCTATTCTTGCCATAAGGCTTATTTTTACAAAAACTCTTACTTAAATCTTTATTGTTGTTGGTTGTTTCAGTCTTGTCCAAGTCTTCATTTGGCATTTTCTTTACTAAGATACTGGAGTGGTTTGCTATTTCCTTCTCTGACTCATTTTGTAAATAAGGAACTGAGATTGAATTGAGTGATCTCAATTGCGTGTGACCCCAGGGTCACAGAACTAATGTCTATGGCCAGGTTTGAACTCATGTAGATGAGTCTTCCTGATTTCAAGTCCAATGTCCTATCTATTGTGGCACCTAGCTACCCACTTAAATTTTTAAAGTTGACCCAATTGTGCTTTATATTTTTCATGAGGATGTTCTAACATTGGTCAATCATTTCTCTCTCTCTCAAATTCTCTAATCTTTGTGGAAGCATAACTTCAGAGATTCTGTCCAAGTCTTCCTCTATAACTTCATCTCAGTCAGCTAGTCATAATAATAGAACTTCTTTTCAAAAAAAACACTTTGTACATGCTTCTTTGTTGTTCATAACTCTTTGAGGTAGATGACATTATTTTCTCAATTTTATATATGAAAAAACTGAGGCTAAAAGAAGTTGTCATATCATAGATTGACTCAGTTGGTACTAGCATCTAAGAAAGGTTTTGATATCAGGTCTTCCTGACTCTAGGCCCCATGTTCTATCTTCTATGCTATCTAGCTGTTCTAAGACTAGTATCCATTAATCATTTACTGTCAGGCACTCTGCTAGGGACTAGGGTTACAAAGAAGGCAAAAAACAGTTTATGCCACCAAAGAGGTCACATTAAAATGGAGGAGGCAATGTACAAATTAGGAGCATCCAAGATCTATACATCTCTCCTGTATCTATGTGGTGAATCTTAAACTTAAAATAATAAGTCTAAGAGTTCTGGTTTTCTGTTAAATAGGGAACCCTTTATGAAATATTTTAAGATTTAAACTCCTTAAGGGAAGATACTATTTTCATCTTTATCTTCTTATTCCTAGTGACTATCACAGTGCCTATCACGTATCAGTTGTTTATTGATTTGAACACCGTAATGGTGGTGGCATGGAGATGACCTTATGTTCTGAAAGGTGATAGTAATGAAATATTAGCTTTGGCTAGTCTTCTTATCCCAGAAGTCTTTGTGTAGGGGTCTGTGATGACTCTGCCCTAAATTCAGAGAACTAGATTCCAGGCACTCTGGTAAGCACTGCAAATAGAAAACAAAACATGAAATAGTTCTTTACCTCAAGAAGTTTCTATTCCACTGGCAGAGACAAAATATGTATATATCCCCCATATATATATATATATATTATTTATTTGGTATATGTATGTACCAAATAAATAATTGGCAATTGAAGAACGAGATTTTAAGGGATGAAGATCAGACAGGTGGGGCATTCTAAGTATGAGAGAGAACCTCTGAAAAGGCAGGGAGATGGGAGATTTAACATTGTGGCAAGACCAGTTTGACTGGACCAATGAGTAAATAGGGAAGCACTGCAGTTTATTAGACAGGAGAGCAATGGAAAAGCACCCAACTGGCAAGGTGAGGAGATGGATCAGTATGTAAAGATAGGTAGTCAATAAGGAGTTAGGGGTTCACAGATACCAAAAGTCACAGCAAATGATCAATCAGCAAATAGCTGTCATTATTTGGTACTTTATTATATTGGCAATAATAATTAGCATTTATAGAGTTCTTTAAGGTTTGAAAAATTCTTTGCAATTATTATCTCATCTTCTCTTTATAACTCTGGGAGAATAGACATGTTATGATCCCATTTTACAGATAAGGAAATTAAGACAGGGAGAAATTAAGTTATTTGTAAAATATTTCACAGCTAGTATCTGACAGTAGTTACAAACTCAAGTATTTCTGACTCAATGACCATAATTTTATCCATTGTCATTAAGCATTTACTATGTGCCTGGTACTCTGCTTAATTCTATAAATAGAAAGACAAAAATTTACTTTATTTTCTAATTAAGTAAAAAAATATATGCACATATACACATATGTGTATATATGTATGTAAATATACAATATACAAACCAAGGACATCACAACCTTGGAAGAGAAGGTAGTGGTGGGAACAAGAAAGGCTTCCCCCTAACAAGTGGCACTTAAGATGAGTCTTGAAGGAAGCAAGGCATTCCAAGAGGCAGAGGTAAGAGGGAAAATATTTTGGACCTGAAGTCAGCCAATTCAAAGGTCCATGCACTCATGGTTGGAAATGGAGTATCACATGTGATAACTAGCAAGTAGCCCAGTATGGCTGAACGGTAGACCATGTGGATAAGAGTAATATGTAGACTAGGGTTCAAATCAATCTGTCAAAGATTTGGGCTGGCTAAAAAGAGATAAGAAATGCACAGGAACGAAAAGGGCAGAAAAAGGTAAGTGAACAAATGTAAAGCATAAAAAACCAAAGGAATTTGCTACTGAGATAAAAGGCTCTTTGAATGCTTCTTTTTTTTTTTTTTAAACCCTTGTACTTCAGTCTATTGTCTCATAGGTGGAAGATTGGTAAGGGTGGGCAATGGGGGTCAAGGGACTTGCCCAGGGTCACACAGCTGGGAAGTGGCTGAGGCCGGGTTTGAACCTAGGACCTCCTGTCTCTAGGCCTGACTCTCACTCCACTGAGCTACCCAGCTGCCCCCTCTTTGAATGCTTCTTGGTGAGGCCAAGCAACCTAAAGCAAGAAGGTAAGATCAATCAATCAACAAACATTTATCAAGCTTTATCTATGGGCCACTAAAACTTTGGTTATAAATATGAAAAACAGAGCAGCTTCTATTTTTTCTTAAGGAATTTATATCAAATTGAGAGAAATAACATGTACATACATAAGTATATACAGAATAAGTACAAAATGAATATAAACTGTAGAAAACATATATACTTGAGGGGCAGCTGAGTGGACTGAGAGTCAGACCTAGAGACAGGAGGTCCTAGGTTCAAATCCGGCCTCAGACACTTCCCAGCTGTGTGTCCCTGGGGCAAGTCACTTGACCCCCATTGCCCACCCTTACCACTCTTCCACCTAGGAGCCAATGCACAGAAGTTAAGGGTTTAAAAAATAACATAAAATAAAAGGAAAGGAAAATATGTATACTTGATGAGAAGAGGGAGCAAGGTAATGACAACTAAAAACAGATATTGACCTTTTGCTGCTCAGTATCAGTGTTTGTGTCCTCCTGCTCACAGAACTTCATCCTGGACTCAGCCTCCTGAAAAGGCTCCTTAAATATTTATTAACTTTTTCCTGAATTAAAAATTGGATCTGGAATCCAATGTGGAATGAAAAAAGTGACCTAGGAACATTACGTGATCACTGCATCCCACTAACCTTGAATCTCATTTGAAAGTCGCCAGATTCAAAAATTATTTTTTAGAGGGAGCAAAAATCCCTGTGAAAAATAGGACATTCTGTGAGCACCACCCACTGTGAAGCAGCTGGAACAATCTTTTTTGTATACTCAAGTATTTCAAGAAGACAAGTACAGTAGAGTCTCACTAATCCTCCATCCATCAATCCATGAACCTATTAATTCTCAGAAGAGCACTGGAAAGCTTCTGAGCAAAGATTTAATAAAGGATATAGGGAATGAGACTTTATACTACTATTTTATCACTAATGCAGTTTCACAAGCTGTTCTGCAGGATATTAACCAATACATGACTGGATATGATTTAATTTCATTCCTAAAAGCATAGGATCTCATCATAGACCTGGAGATGAAAGGGATCTTATAGGTCCTCAAATCCAACCCCCTCTTTCATAAAGATGAGGTCAAGAAAGCTAAAGTGACTTAACCTAGTTGGCATAGGCAATAAGTGGATAACATAGGATTCAAACCCCATATTTTCACTCTAAAATCAGCTCACTTTTCCACTGCACAATGTTGTAGCTGCCTCTTCTACTTAATACCTGTGTCATTTGACCCAAGTCATTTCAGCTATATTGATCTCAATTTCACCATCTGTAAAATGTTATTTTACTGGTTGACCTGTATCATATATTTCTGTTCAAAACCAATGAGCCTATGCCATCAAAAAAAGTTACTTCTTAACTAAGTATATGGCTGCTGCTCCATGAACAATGCGGTTACTGACTTTGACTTCTGAATTTCAAAAACATTTGCTTCAAAAATAGAGCCAAAGAATGATAGCCTTTCAAAAAAAAATGTAACGTCTATTAGTATAAACAATACAATATTATCTACTATTTAAACCTAAAATATATGTCTGATGAAATTAATTAGATTTTTTGCTTACTTAATTATAAAACTCAGCACATTACATAATATATGTGAATATATATATATATATGTGTATATAAATACATGTTTCTATATATATCTACATATAATGAATAAAAGAAATGCATTTAATAAACCCATACTAACCACCAGGAACTTTACTGAATTAAAGGGATTAAAAATTTAAGTAAGCAAGATAGCCCCTATCCAAGAGTTTAACTTCTAGTAACTAGACAACTAGTTGGTTTGCTGCATAATGTTATTATTATTAGACTTATATGTAGCAAGACTTGAGTTCAAAACTTTCCTTAGAAGACTTTACATAAAGTGAGATAGAGTAAAGTAAGCAGAACCAAAAGAAATTAAATTAACAGAAACAAAGAGACAAACAACTTTAAAAGTCTTAAGAACTTTGATTAATGTAATGACCAAGTAATATTCCAGAGGGCCAATGATGATACATACTATCTAGCTCCTGAGATGTCACAGATTCAGGATGAAGTGAGGCATATGTTTTGGAGGCATGACCAAAGTGGGAATTTTGTTGTTGTTGTTGAGTGGATAAACATTTGTTATGAGGTTTTGGCTTTTTTTTTTTTTTTGGTCATTTATTTTCTAATGGGAGACAGGTGCAAAGAAAATATAATTCTGCTCATTAAAACGTTTTAAGCATTGCATTTATAGTAAATATTTAAATATTATTATTACAAAGAAATATAAACCATACCGAGGAGGAGGAGTCAGGAAAATAGTATTCATTTGTTTACTGTATTCATAGCCACGATTGAAAATGGGGAGCTGAGGATACTGGAATTAGGCAATATCCATTTGGTGGTAAAGCAGATTTAGAGATTTCTTCTTTCCCTCTCAATGATATTCTATGAGCAGAGATTAATTCCGCAGAGCGATATTTTAAAAGATGGATAGCTATTCAAAACTATGCATGTTTTGCTTATTTGAACATATGCGGTGAAATTGGGAGAGAAGGGAGAACAAATCAAGAAACAAGGTAGATTTAAATTACTGAAAGTTTTCAAAACCACGTTGAAACTACCAGACCAATCCGAGATCAAGGATCACAAATTTAACAGAGATAAGAGTGCATTAGAGGAAGAAAGAAAATATCTGGGCATTGATTTGCATGAAACTCCAGCTAGAAACAAGAAACCTGGAGGAGTTGAACAAATAAATCACCACGGCTGAGGCAGTCGTTTTCAGCATAGTGTATTTGAAGGGAAAGTCACATCCCGAAGGGTAGGAATATGCTAAGAATGTTCCATTAGAGAAGGAAAAAAATATATAAATTATTGGAAAATAAAGCTGTGCTTCCTTGGAATAGTAGAGTGACTTCTTTCCTATCCCAAGCCAGGGGTTACTGACATCTCAACTTCACCATTTCCCATGGATCACCTAGTGAGTGTGTAATTGGAATTAGAAAGCCTTTTGGTAGGTATGAGGTTCTTTTCTTGCTGAGCCTCTGCATGAGGAGCAAGGTGGAGCTAGTGAAAAACAGGAGAAAGAATAGATTCAGGCTCTTCAGTCTCTTCACTTCCTTAAAAGTCTCTTAAGATTTTGGAGCTTCTGGATTTCAAGTTGGAAAAGGAAAATGGAAGAGACCAATCTCATTCAAGGTTATTGAAGGGAACAAAGACTTTTAGGAAAAACTGATGTGAGAGGAGTCGGCAGTCTCCGTCAAGCTTTTACTTCCAGCTTGCTAGCCTAGAGACTTTGGGGAATTTCTCCTCAGCTGAGATCTAGGAGTCTTACTCTAGTTAATTTGAGTGACCTTGCTTCCACTTTTCCACTGTTATATTATCATAAGTATATTTTCTCTGATTTCTGTTTTATTACCAACTTGAATAAAGGGGTTTATGGGCTAACTACAATGTGTGTATATTTTAGAACTGGTATTTGGTGAGAAGTTAATAAATCTTATTGAATTATGGAAAAAATGTTTGAGAAATGTAAAAGACCACTGATTCTAGAGTTATGGGACTTGGAATTAAAAATTCTTCCTAAGGCACTTACATGTCCTTGGTCAAATCTAGTTAAACCTCAGTTTCCCCATTTGTTAATTGAGATTGAGATAGATAGTATCTAAGGTAAAGATCCCTGGGTAGCTTGGTGGTTAGAGTGCTAAGCCTGGAGTTAGGAAGACCTCAATTCAAAGACAGCCTCAGATACTTATTAGCTGTGTGACTGGACAATTTACTTGGACTATCTCAGTCAGTTTGCTCATTTATAAAATGGGCACAATAATTGCACCTAAGGTTGAGAAGATCAAATGAGGTATTTTAAAAGTGCTTAGCAATAGTACCTGACATGCTTTTGTTGAATCATTTGCATTATTGCCCGACTCTCCATGAGCCCATTTGGAATTTTCTTAGCAAAGATACTAAAGTGGTTTGTCATTTCCTTCTCCAGCTTATTTTACAGATGAAGAATCTGAGGCAAACAGAGCTAAGCAACTTGCACAAGGTTACACAGCTAGTAAGTGTCTGAGGTCAGATTTAAACTCAGGAAGAGGAGTTTTCCTCACTCTCCAGGCACTCTATCCACTGCACTGTCTAGCTGCCAAGTGCCTGACATACCAGCACTTAATCAACATTTGTTTCCTTCCTTTCTTCTAAGGACCCTTCCAGCTCTTGATCTATGATACTATAAAGAATAAGATTAATTAAAACAAACTAATCCTTAGTTTTAATCTGTCCATCATAGTCATCGCTAAGACAGCCTAAAGAATTCAGGGGGAAAGAAGGAGAATCTGGCCTGGCTATGAGAATATAAGTCACTCAAGTACAAATAAAGTCAGTTAAAAAAAATACATGACCCTAGAAGGTGATAAATCCAACCTCTAAGAGCAACTTGGCTCTGCAAGGGCAGTACTATTTCCTTTCAGTCATCTTTCTTTCCTATGACTAAGAAGCCTTACACAATAATATTAGATAAAGTTTAATTGAAATGAACTCAGGGCTCTTTTAATGTTAGATGATGCTAAAAAGGGAGAGAAAAGTAAGTTGGAACACAATATCTCATTCCTGTTTAACAACAACCTCCATATTTCAACTTGCCATTCATTTGAGCACATATTTTTTTAAAAAACCCTGAAAATTGAATGTATGAGCTATTCCTTCTAATAAGCAGGACTTTGGGATAAAAGTAAAAATCGCCTTTCCCATTTGGTTCCCTGCATGAGAGATCTTGTCCTTTGATTAGAAACCAGATCATGCCTTCTTTGGCATTTATCTAGTTGAAATCTGGCACAAAAGGTCAGAGAAAGAAAGCACACACATCTCTGTGGCCACACAGACAGAAAGGCCAGTGAGTCACTTACCTCAAGTGCCCCAGCACAGAAAGTGCTATTTGCTGTATCTTCTGATTTCTTTCCAGTGCTTTGTTTGATAGAAACAACACATTTTAGAGAGCAAGCCACTTTGTAAGAACAGCTGGAGAATGGGAGAGTTATTCCAGCTTGAAAACTGCTAAAGATTAGGAGAGATAGCTGAACATATATAATATTTCTTTTGGATGATACCTTTTGAAAGCATAACTAGAAAAATCAGCATGGCCATTTGATTTGCACAAAAATATAAAGCAACTATAGGTTCAGAGTAGGTACCAGAGCTTTTTCTGAGTATTAAAAAAGGACAATTCTTCACGTTAGTGACTTTCCAATAAAGCTATCTCTTCTTTAGCTATATATTGATCTCAAAAGTTCTGATTTGTAGGAATGTTCCTCACTAAAGTGACAAGTAAGTAATAAGCTTACAATGGTACTAAATTTTTCAAATTATC
This sequence comes from Gracilinanus agilis, assembly GCF_016433145.1. Lineage (NCBI taxonomy): Eukaryota > Metazoa > Chordata > Mammalia > Didelphimorphia > Didelphidae > Gracilinanus > Gracilinanus agilis. The sequence continues at coordinate 296,576,780 of NC_058133.1, read as the reverse complement.
ATGTTTCTATTACTATTACTACTACTACTACTAATTTTTAAATAGGGCATTTTGAATGGTTCTGAAGTTTTATATGAGATGAGATCCTAAAATACTGATGCTATTTATCCTGGCAAAGTGAGTTGGGAAATATTGGGAATATTTTTCCTACATTTTCAACTTTCAGTTGGTTAAAAAGCTCTGACCTGATTTAACAGAACTCTTCTCAGAATACATCATCAGATATACTAGAATAAAATATAAATATTTCTTCATCTAAATGTATTTAAATAACCATCTTAGAAAATTGTTAAATCATCTGAACACATTTCTGAGCTATGTTATTTTGGATTATGTTCTTTTGATACTTTTTATTTTTACATCATGGTCATGCTCCATTGACCTCTTCTAGATTGAAGCCTTTCTTGGAACAATAAAAAAAGATTAGGCAGAAACATCAGAAACAGAAACAATATCTTATGATGTCCAAAATATGCTATCCTAGTAATTTCTAACTTCTCTTGCAAAAAAAGAGGAAGTATATTTTATCTCTTTTCTGAAAGCTTTACTAGTTTTTTTCCACTTTTTCAGAGTTGAATTTACTTCTAGTAATCTTTTCATTTACATTGTAGTTTTTTGTGAAAGTTGTTCTCCCAAATATCTAGCCTTTGTCTCTTTTTAAAAATTTAAACATTTATTAATAATCATTTTTAACATGGTTACATGATTTTGTCTCTTTTTTTTGAGCAACAATTCCATATCCAAATTGGGCATTTAGAATTGTATATCCTTTAGAAATCTCAGACTCAACTCTTCAAAATAGAACTCACTAATTTTCAATTTCTCCAGTCTTCTCCCTGACTTCCAAATACTGTCAAAGGCACCACCATCCTTTCTGTCATCCCAGTTCACAACCTGAGTCAATAATGACTCATTCTTACTCACCCCACATATACTTCCAGTTGCCATGTATTTCCAATTCTTCCTCCATAGCACCTTTTGGCCTAGTACCACAACCAACATTCACATGGTGTGACCAGCTCTTATCACCTCTGATCTGCACTAGTATGTACTCTATTTGTTCTCTGTTACTCCCATGATCAAGTAAAGACTCTGTTTGACATTTAAGATTCTTTATAGATTAGATCACACATACCTCTTTAACCTTATTAAATGTTACCCTCTTAATTCAGTCTACAATCCAAGTAAATCATCCTTCTTGCTGCTTTACACACATGGCATTCCATCTCTCCTCCATTCCTATAAAGTAGTCATTCATCATTTCTCCTTTTTAGAATTCCTGATTGCCTACAAAATTCACTTCAAATACTGCTTCCTTTTCTAAAGCCTGTTCTGATCACATAGCTATTTATCAGTCTCCTCCCTTACCCCTAATAACCATGTATTTATATTGTGTAAATACTGTTTCCTCCTATAGAATACAAGTTTTTTGAAGACAAGAACTGATTGATTTTTTGGTCATTGCATACCTAGTGTCTAGTACAATTAAATTATCATCTGATCTGCTTATTTTACTATGAATCAGCTCATATATATCTTCTCATACTTCTCTGAATTCCTCATATTATTCATTTCTTACTTATTAATAAAGTTCCATTACATCATATGTATTTGTTCCTCATTCATTCTCCATTAGAAACCCACTTTATTCCAGTTCTATGCTGCCACACAGAGAGATTTCATATTATATTTAGAATGATTTTAACTAAAGCTAAATACTAAAATTTCTCATGAAATAAATCTCAAAATTGAAGGCTAAGCATGAAAATATGGTAATTCCATTATCCCAGAATGACTGGGGAATGGAAAATTTTAGTTCGCAAAATTTAGCCTACTAGAAATTAAAGACATATCTATACAAGAATTATTTTTCTTGAGGAGAAACTGAATATCACTTCTCTTTTTGCATTTCTCTAATCAATAATGATTTAGAGCATTTTTCACATAGTTATGGGTAGCTTTGATTTCTTTTCAAAGAAGATAGGGATTCTACATTCTATTATAAATGCTCTACTGTATTTTTGTGTTTTTCATTTACTCATGATATGTGTTCATACCCATTTCAGTAACATTTACTTCCATATCTTAATGGATTTGTCTTTTACTTTAGATGTGATTACCTACCTTCATTAGTTCAGATAACCTCCATATCTTCTTATTCTATCTTCATGGCCTTCTTCATCTGTTGATATTGAATGAAAAATAGTGGAGGACATAAATTTGTTTCTTTTTCTGATATACAACTCTGAAGGATATATATTTTTCCATATTTCCTACATAATTTACATTGGTAATATGATATAGCCTAGTCACAGCCATCACCTCTCCCCTGAGCTATGAGTGACTTTGGAGTAGTTAGGTGGCACAGTAGATAAAATGTTGGCCTTAGAGCAGGAAAACCTGAGTTGAAATCTAACCTCAAGACTTTAGTAGCTCTGCAACCCTGCTTAATCTTGGTCTGGTTCAGTTTCCTCACCTATAAAATAGGGATAATATTAGCACCTTATCTCCCTGGTACTCTTTGAGAATAAAATGAGATAATATTTGCAAGGAGCTTTTATAGAGTTTAAAGTACTACATAAATGCTAGCTATACTCATGATTTTTCCTGACTTTAATTTTTAATATTCTTAACATTAAAATTATACTGAGTTATTTAATTTTCCTTCAAGTGCTCAGAGGACATTCCAGTATGTTGTGTCCTTTTAGGTAATCATTATGAACACTTGTTTTAATTGGATAACATTGTGACAAAATTCTGATTATTTGAACTTTGGAGTACCTAGATTTAGAATAAAGATGAGTTTAACATCACCACAAAGAATTCTTGTTCTCTTCTGTCCCTATGTCTCTCCTCTTCAGCTGAATGAGACTTATATCCATTTATAAGTGTGTTCCTTTCTTCTGCTATAATTCTGTTTTACCAAACTAATTTTACTTCTAAAAGACATCTAAAGTTGATTGAGATATGAGTATTCAGTGAATAGATTCTTCCTAGCACAGATTTAAGAACTCAACTAGTAAACCCACTATTAGAGATTCTTTAACTGGGGGCATAATCAAAAACCACTCACGTATTAAAAAAAACAAAACACTCAAGCAAAGAATTAAAATGGACCTAGGGTTCCCTTTCATTCTGTCCTTCATATTGTTCCTTACCTTTTGTTCTGTCAATGTAACTCAGGTGTACAGCTCACTAGAAATAGTGAAGTCTTGGTGTTTAAATTCCCCAACTTTGGAGGTGCTAGAGAAGATCCAGGAAAAGAGAGGAAGAATTGAAAGTTATATTTCAAATTTATCCCAGGCAAGAATGATCTGTAGGAAATTCAACCTTGCCGTTTTTCTGATACACAGTGGCAAATGAAGAAAATACCTTAGACTCCATAGAAACACTTAGTTATAAGCAGGGATGTCTACGGCTAAATATTTTAAAATAGTCTCTCCAGGAAATAACAGAAGTATACTTGACACATTTTTAAATTTAATCTGTATTTCCCCAAATAATATTTCTCTCTCCCTAATTAACAAAACAATAAATAAAGATCTAATCAGTGGTATCTGCCCATTTTTAAGGTGAAAATTTAATAATTCTTGAAAATCAATAAAAGCCATCTCCTTTACACCACTGGACAAAATGAGATATCAATTGAGGGGGCAGCTGGGTGGCTCAGTGTGTTGAGAACCAGGCCTAGAGATGGGAGGTCCTGGGTTCAAATCTGTCCTCAGACATGTCCTAGCTGTGTGACCCTGGGCAAGTCACTCAACTCCCATTGTCTAGCCCTTACCACTCTTCTGCCTCGGGAACCAATTCATGGTATTGATTCTAAGACAGAAGGTAAGAGCTTAAAAAAAAAAAAGATATCAGATGAGTGAGAGAGATTCTTCCCAGCTAAAGGAACGAAAGCAGACCTTATGAAGAGTTGGCCCCCTAATTTGGCTTCTGAGATTAGACATCTTCATTCTAAAGATTTTATGTGTTTTTAGAGATTTTTAGAGATTTAATAACATAGACCAGGATCTATACATTTTAAATATAGAAGAGGAAGATAACATTTTTCTGCCCAAAGCAAATTAAGTATATTATTGCTCATCTGCTAAAATATTTTTATTCCTCTCTTTTCAGGTGTTATAATGTAAGTATTCCTGTTTCCCACTCTAGGCTTACTACATTACATGTCCTCCTAACATAAGTACCAGATATTTTATCTCTATTGCAAATAAAACTTTCCATTATATTTAAAAATACCTGGCCACTTAAATTAGTTTCCTAGTCCAATCACTCTTTATCTGGATTAAATCAGAAATATCAAACATGTAGCCCACAGGCAACACACAGCCACTACACTCCCAAGAGCCATCTGAACCAGATTAAAATGTAAATGGAAAGTATTTAAGAAAATAAATTTAAATTCAATAAAACATAGATAATATTATATTTGAAATCTAAGGCAGTGGGGGTCCTTATGAATCCTTGAGCATGGATTAGTGGTCCCAACTTCTCTTTGACTTTGATACCACTCTAGACATATGTAGAAACAGTGACATATTATCATCATATGTAAAGAAAGAACACCAATTTCACCCATGTTTACTTTCCAAGCACATCAACAATGGATAATTACCTTTCAGAATAAAACTTAGCTACTTATGGTAACTAACACTCTGTAATCTAAAGAGCTGAATGCCTTTATACCCCTTGAAATCAAATGCATTTTTCCCTGGGTGACCTTTTATAGTTTTCTTGTCATTTTAAGGCATTCTGAAATATGCTAAAACAATCTTCAGGTGGAAAAGGAAAGCCTAAGATGCATGTAATGTAGCACACAATGGATTTTTATGGGCCTCAATGGAATTAATTACTGAAAACTTGCACATGTACTAATTAATTTCGTGCAATTCAGCACCATCTGCAGATGCATTATTTTGTTTCAAAGCTACTGTAATTTGGTGTAAAATTCAAATTGTTAGGAGCTTTTTAGAAGCTTAAGTCCCTACATCTTGTTTATTTTAAACAATCCAATGAGGGAATTATACCTTCTTTTAGGAAATTATTCTTAAAAATACTGACTGGTTCATCTGTTAACAATAGAAGCAAAAATAAAATAATATAAAAAACAAATTAAACAAAACAACCATCTCAGCACACGCACTCACCAAAAAATATTGTTCTATTCATATAAATCCATAGAGCTAGAAGGCACATCTAGAGGTCATCTAGTCCTTTGTCTGTCTTAAGGCCAAGCAGATACGTTCGTGCCATAGCAGTACAGAGTTTTCTAAATAATCCCCGGGCTTATAAAATTTTGTGCAACTTGTAACTTTGTGCATTCCCATCCCCACAGTCTTCTGTCTCTAGCTACTGTTCCTCCCTTAATAGGCTAAGAGAAAACAACTCTCTCAAACTGCTAATACACTTAAGACATCCTTCCCAAGAGTCCTATGAAAAACTCATCAAAACTAATCAAAAGGGACTAAGGAGGAGAGGGAAAATATAGTACATTTGTTAGGCCCATTACCTGCTTCTCATTAGATTTAGTAGTGTCTAAGCCTAATGCAGGCTCATTCTCATTTATTTTGGGCCCTAGGCATATGTAAGAGCTATGAGTTTTCATGACAGATTTAAATATGCAGGTAAACGCCACATTATAGGGACTCATGCTACCTAAAGATTTGAATGCATGAATCACATAGCATCCACAACTTATAAAACACTATCATAAAAGAAGTAGTTTAGAATCTCCCCTTGTGCTGGATGCTCCTTGATGTGTCTCTGGCAATGGAAAAACACTGGACTTGGTGTCAGAAGACTACTATTGAAGACTTGGCTCTGCTCCTTAGAAACTTGTATACTTGAGCTAGTAATTTAGGATTATAAGGTCATAAAACAAGAGCAGGAAGGGAACTTTGAAACTATGTGATCTAATCCCCTCATTTTACAGATGAAGAAACTGAAAAAAAAAGAAAAGGTAGATATCTTGCTCAAGGCTGCATGGATAGAGAAAGAGGCAGGATTTGAAATCATGTCCTCAGAATCCAATAAAAATGTTTTCTCCAAGTACCAGTTTTCTTAGCTAGAGCCTTGAAAGCAAAACCAATTCCTTATCTTTGTATCCCCTTTCCTGAGCAGTGTCCAGCATGAAATAGTTGCTAAATAAATGTTTATTAGTTCATTGATTGAATGATCTATAAAATGGAAATCATAAAACCTATGTTGTCCATCTGGGTTCGAATGTGACGTCAGACATTTCCTAGATATGTGACCATGGGTAAATGACTTAATCCTCATTGCCTAGCCCTTATTACTCCTCTACCTTGAAACCAATGCACAGTATTTATTTTAAGACAAAAGGTAAGGATTTTTAAAAGAGGAAAAACTAAGTCAATACATGGATTAATGACTCCTACTTCAATTTGAGTTTGATACCATTCTTTAGAGCACTGAGAAGTTAAACACATTGAGCAGAGTCAATGTAGGTCAGCCTTAGTTCCAAAGCAAGCTTTTATATAAACAATGCCAAGAAGCAGGTGAACTTGAATTCCTTCTAATTTCCAGTCTTGGTCCTGGTGAACAAAGGCTGAAGCACAAAGGTAGGGAATTAAAAAGCAGGACACTGTGTGTGCCCTTGATAACCTGTCTTGGAATTTTCTTTCTAATCATCTTAAAACTTTAAATTGGTTGGGGGCAGCTGGGTAGCTCAGTGGATTGAGAGCCATACCTAGAGATGGGAGGTCCTAGGTTCAAATCTGACCTCAGACACTTTGTTGCTGTGTGACTCTGGGCAAGTTACTTAACCGACGTTCCCTAGTGCTTACCACTCTTCTGCCTTGGAACCAATACATAACATTGATTCCAAGATGGAAGGTAAGGGGTTAAAAAAAAAACAAAAAACTTTCAATTGGTTGTCCAGTCATTTTCAGTCCTGTCCAACTTTTTGTGACAAAATTTAGGGTTTTCTTGGCAAAGATACTGGAATGATTTGTCTTTTCCTCCTCCAGCTGATTTTACTGGTGAGGAAACTGAGGCAAACAGGGTGAAATGACTTTTCCAGGGTCACACAGCTAGGAAGTGTCCGAGGCCATATTTAAAATCAGAAAGATAAATCTTCTCTCCACTGTACCACTTTCTACCCTTAAAATTTACTCCCCTCCATATACTCCATGATCCAATGACACTTTTTTTCTCAAAAGGAACTTAAAACTTTTCATTAAAAAATAAAAATACATTTCCCCCCTGAGGATGATATTAACACATTCCCCTCCTGAAGAGGATACAGGGATACACAAAGGAATCACATAGGGAGAAATTGAGGGTTTGAATCCCTTCATGGTTGCCAAAAATTGTAGGAGTAAAAATAAATAAATACTCCTAGTATTTAAAAATATATTGGATTTTAATAATAATCAAAAAGAGAGGGAAAAAAGGATTCTTTCAGTCAAGTGAGCAGAGCAAAGAGAACCAGAGACTCACACCTACAGCACTTTACCAAAAGCAAAGCCCAAAAAAAGCCCCGCTAATTGGGTTTCAGCCAAATTTATCACTCGAGCATAACGACATAAAGTGAGCATGTAACTTAAAAGGATGCAGCTCAGGTACATAAAATTTCTACCTACATACATCCTTGTTTTTTCTCAAACACAACACTCATAACACTCAGCCACCATGGTGCCCTAGAGTTATACTTAGCTACTTTTAAGTTGATAAATATTTATTTACTCTGTACATCTTTGCACTTATTAACTTTATATTTATGTTATATATGTATACATATTTCTTTTATTCTGGATTTATGCTTAAGTGTCTTCTCCTTTATTAAAATATGAGATCACTGGGGATAGAGATTGTTACATTCTTTTTTAATATCTTCTGTGCTTAGCATAGTATCTTCCACTTCTTATGAATATGTACTTGTCGATTGATTGATATATAATGTAGTTTCATCACTTTTTTCACAACTGTTTTCCTTTATTTCCAGGCAAGTTTTAATATGTGTATTATATGGAGAAAGATACATCAGGAAAACAAACTTATCAATAACACTTAAAACAAATAAGAATCAAAGAAATATGAATGTCTTCTGTTTTAGTCTCTGGTGGCTGTTTGATACAACAGAAACTTCCATGTGTAAGATAGTAAGGTTGTTCTCTGATGTGGACTCTGAGGTTTGTTTAGTTGGTGCACTTCTCTAAGGTCATGTGTCACTATAATAAAGTGAGGCAGCCTGCTGGATTTAGAATTATAAGACCAGTATTTGAATTCCAGTTCTGCTATCTTCCACAGAGTGACTTTGAGCAAGTCACTTACATTATCTAAGCCTTAGTTTCTTCATCTTTCAAAATAATAAAGTTGGATTAGATCTCTGAGTTCTCATCAGTTCTAAATCTCTGATCCTATGACAAAGCATATGTTATTTCCCACTCCAAAATCCAAACATTCTGATTTGTTAAAAATACACACTGCATATAACAAATGGGGGTAGATGCTCTAAGTCCCTTTCTCTTCCATAGAGAATGTTGTCTGGATTTGAGAGCTATTGAGGTTCCTTGTTATTCTTTCTTGGAATAGGAAAATTATGCAACAGAGAATTCATCTCAAAACTTACAATGTAATTAATTTTCTTTTAAAATATTCATTAACATTTTACCCCACTCCAAGAATGTTTTCCCCATTAAAAAGGATGTGACAGCATCTGTTTGTTCCCATCACTCTCGTCTGTAAAGTGAAGATAAAAGACTTATGCTATCTACTTCATAGGGTCATAGAGGAAAAAGGGCATCAAAAGACTTATGAAAAAGGCCACAGGAATGTGAGCTGTTATCATTGTCATTATACAATAATCACAGGATAAAAAGTTGCTGAAGGCTGAAACGAAATAAAAAGAAAATTGGCATCAGCAAATTCTGAGTCTCAATCTGCTATTTAGGGCTTATATAAAGTACTCATGGCCAAGGCTTGCCACCTGCCTGGTAAGGGAAAACCATGATGAAGTTTTTCACCTAAAAACCTCAGGACAGTGAAACATGATAAGTCTTCCATTTTGGGTTTCCTGTAATTTGATATTTATCTCACACTTCAATACCATAGAAATGAAGTCTTTTTGTACTATTGAAAGGAATTGATAAGGTTAAAAGGAACAACTTTAGTGGTTCATGGGCCCAATTTTCTGAGAGCTTGATAAAATCATTTCTAGAATAAACTGATGTCATTGAACATAAAAATATGGCATCTGTTAATACTTATTGGGAAATCAGGCAATGAAAGTTTGAGAAATTATTTGGCCTCTAAAGAAGAGTGTATGCTTAATAACGACTCTTTTAGTTTGGTTCATATGACTTTATGTAATCTCTTTATATAGGTGGAATGGTAGAATATTTACATATTTATATGAAAGACCCATAAAGGTAGTCCTGCTATAGTGGAAAGGGGTTTAGGATTGGAGAAAGGATCGTTCAGTCTAGATTTTTACAAACATAGAAACTGAGACCCAAAGAAATTATGTAACTTTTCCAAGTTCATACAGGTAGGAAGTAACAGAGTTGGGGTTTACTTCTAAGTCCCTCAACTCTAAGGTCAGTGTTCTTTCTACTTCACCCCATTGGGTTCCAATCCTGCTTCTGACACAACACAAATGGTTCTGGGCAAATCACTTCAGTACTTTGGGTCTGTCAACTCCCTAAGGGTCATCTACTAAATCAAGAGATAAGTTGTGGTCATCGTTGGTATAAAGAGCAAAGATCATTCATTCCTGTTAAGCAGGCTCTTCCTACCAGTTCACACCTTTTACAATATTCTTTTATATACATCCACAGATGGAACAATATCCCAAGGTTTGAAACCAAGATGTTCATGTTTTCTGACTAATGTGCCTTTTAACCCCGAACCTGAAAAGTATACACATACTCCCACACCCATACCTATACATATATGTGTCTGCATATATATATATGTATATATATATAATATATCTGTATGTGAATTATCTCCTGATAATTCTACATTAGAGTATATATATATATGTGTGTGTGTGTGTGTGTGTGTGTGTGTGTGTGTGTGTGTGTTTTTATATGAATTGTCTCCTGTTAGTACTACATGAGTATCTGGATATATACGATTCTTTAAAAAGAGATAGATATTGAAAATGAGGATAAAAGGATTTTAAAAAACTGACAGCTTTCTGATATGTTTGCCTGTCTCATTTCAAGAGAAATATACTATAAATCAAGTTACTTGAGGGTAATGTATATAAACAGCACTGACCAAATTATTGTTACTAAGAAAAAGTAAATAACATCTTCCAAAGTACTGACAGATACAATCAAATCTGCTTTAAATTGTGAGGCAGTAAAACTGACTTTTCACATGAAAACGATGACTAAAAGAACTATAAGTCATATTTTCAGAATTTCCAATTCACTGCCTGCGTGGGGAGGAAAAAAATCTCAGAATTAGACCCAATGGTTGTAAGAATGAATGTGAATGTCATTTAGAGAATGTGAATAGGGCAATATGACTTCCCAAAGGGTGATGAAATTATATGCCTAAGAATGGTACAAGAATGGGTTATTTTGGTACTATTTCCCACTATCATTATAGTCACTGACAAGAATAGAGATACAGTCACTGACAAGAGGAGTTTGGTGGGGGAGGGAGGTTGGGGACTGAATGGAAAGATACCTTCCCATTTTGCAGTTTTCAGATAGGCAGACAAATGGAATGAATACATCTTCTACTCCTACCCAAGGCAATTTTTTTAGCACATTAGATTAGTTCTAAAGGTATTGTTGCTGTTGTTCCGGGGGGAGGGGGGAAAGGGGAGAGAATAAGGAAGCTTCATTTCTATTCCACCTCCAGGTCCTGTTCCTGATGTTCTGGGAAAAACACACCCAAGTTGGTCTTACCCCAAGAACGGGAGACTCAAACTCTGTTCAATCCAGAAGTAAGAAAAGGATTTTATTTGAACAAATAGTTTATGTTAGCATAATACTCTAATAGCTGGTGGAATTGTCTGGGGGCTAATCAGGGACCCTTAGGACTGAAAGAAGACACCAGGGGCTGGGAGCTTCCACTCTCTGTGGATCAGGATTGGTATATTTATTAGGTTCTGGGTATTAGTCAACTCCCATTCCAGAGAAGTCTTCACATTTCCTGAAAACCCTGGAAAGTGAGCATGGCCAAATTCAGGTGAGGTGTATTTGGGATTTAATGTCATAGGGAATAAGGAGCATGTTTGAGTTTCTTCTGGAATGCCAGAAACCCTAATATGCGGATTCCACATTCTCCCATTGCTTATCTTGTCATCATTTGTCACTGTGGGAGACGTCTCCCTGCCCTTCTGAAATGAGAACACGGGATGGGGGGAATTGTGGTACATTGGAGAAACACTATAAGTAATTAATTGCGTTACAGTTCTGAACAGTTTTAATCTAAAGTAAATATAGAACAATATAAGTAATTAATAAAACAGGTCAGGCACAAAGCTGATGCCCAGTATAGAATGTTACAGTTGCCATATAAAGAATGTGTAACCAATCAATCTGCAATTCATGCTTGGCTAACATTGAAACTACAGGCTTTGCAGTTGATATTTAAGTAGTGCTAACTGGTGAGAAATGCAAAATTTCAGTGTGAGGATCCTGTTCCTATTACTACCCCTCTGTCAGCCCACATCACTGACTTTCAGACTTTAAAACCATGTCTCCTGCACTGTCTCACTCTACAATTATCTCAGGACCTGGGACTTCTTTGCCCTGGAACATCCAATGTCAATTGTGTCTTCCTTGGCATGGAATATCACTCTGTTAAGATAAACGCCTTTCTCCCATTGATAAATGTATCTAATGGTCTCATTTTCTCCTGCTGGTCTTGTTTCTGGCTTCCAGACTTCATAAACATGCCACTATTCTGGGCATTTTTGTTTTCCCTACCCAAACTTTCCTTGTCAAATTCTGTGTGTATCATCTTTCTCCATTAGAATATAAACTCAATGATGGTATTAGCTTTCTTTTTGTTTGTGTGTGTATAATATATATTCCTCACTTAGCACAATGTAAGACACATAGTAAGTGCTTAATAAATGCTTGTTTCAGCAGGAGATAGAGAAGACTACAAAATGTAAAATGAATAATTTTGATTATATTAAATTCAAAAGTTTCTGTATAAACAGAATGTGTTAGTAGAAATTTGGAATTTTCCTCAGGAGTCTTATACTGTTCTTTTACGTAATCACACTTCTTGTCTACCTGCATTACAAGCGGATTCATGGGAAATATAGTTTCCAAGACCCCTAAACATCCACAGGAAGTTTGTCATGTATCTAAATATTTAAAACTCAAATGAACCCCAAATTTCCACTAACACAAAGGGAAGCAACAAATTGGAGAAACATTTTGTAGCAAAACCTCAAAGGTTTAATTTCTCAAATTTTTAAGGAGCTAAGTCATTGTACAAAAAAAATCAAGCCATTTCCAAATTGAGAAATGGTTAAGGGACATGAATAGGCAGTTTTCAGATGAAGAAATCAAAACTATCAATAAATACATGAAAAAGTGTTCTAAATCTCTCATAATTAGAGAAATGCAAATCAAAACAATACCGAGGTACCACCTCACACATAGCAGATTGGCAAATATGACAGTAAAGGAAAATAATAAATGTTGGATGGATTGTGGCAAAATTGGGACACTAATGCATTGCTGGTGGAGTTGTGAATCTGGAAGGCAATTTGGAATTATGCGCAAAGGGCTTTAAGAGAATGCATATCCTTTGATCCAGCAATACCACCACGAGGTGTGTACCCCAAAGAGATAAAAAGGAAAAAGACTTGTACGAAAATATTTATAGCCATGCTCTTTGTGGTGACAAAAAAATTGAAAAATGAAGGGTTGTCACTCAATTGGGGAATGGCTGAACAATTGTGGTATATGATTTTGATGGAATATTATTATGCGATAAGGAATGATGATCTGGAGGATCTCTATATGAACTGGGAGAACCTCAGTGAAGTGATACAGAGTGTAATGAGCATAACCAAGAGAACATTGTTCACAGAAAGTAAAACATTGTGGAACAATCCAATGTAATGGTCTTTGCTACTAGTAGGAATGCAAACAAGCAAGGACACTCCTGAAGGACTTATGGGAAAGATACTAACCACATTGAGAAAAAAAGAACTATGGGAGTAGAAATGCAAAAGAAAAACATGTGACATCACTTATCACATGTATATATGGGTATGTGATTTGGGCTTAGGTTTTAAAGGATCACTCTCTAGCAAAAAATGAATAATATGGAAAGAGGTATCAAGTGATAACATTTGAACAACCTAGTAGAATTTGCTTGTTGGCTATGGGAGGGGGGAGGCAAAAGGGGAGGGAAAAATGAATCATGTAAACATGGGAAAATATTTAAAAATAAAAATAAATACTTATTTCCTTCTTTCAAGCAGAAATATCCTGTTCTTTATGAGAAAAGGCACACAGAAAGAAAGGAAATTAAAATTTCTTTGTGTTACACTTAGTCTCATAAAATCCATTTTGAACATTATAGGGTCCATACATGTATTAAAAGAGAAAAAAGAAAAACAAAGTCCAAAGATAAATTGGTTCAGTGGGAAAGAGTTTCTGGATTTGGAATCAAAGGATTTCAGTTCCTGGGATAATAGGTTAGAAGACTTTCTATTCTATCTTGTCAAAAACCTTCATTTTACAAATGAGGCAACTGTAGTCCATGTGGGTAAAAAAATTTGCCCAATGTCACACAATTCCAAGTGGAAAAGTTGGGATTTGAAATCATATCTTCCAATAGTAAATACAATGCTCTGTTCTCTGCATCATTGTGCCTCTCTATGTATTGAAATCCTGCCTTTACTATTCTATTGTATGACCCTCAAATAATATACTTAACTCCTCTGGGTTTCAGTTTCCTCATCTGTAATTTGAAAAGGTTGAACTAGTGGATATCTTATGTCTCTTCCATTTGTAAAATCATTTTCCTATGACCCATAATCCTAATGTACATAACATTACAAACTCATGGACTTGCTTAGAAACATCCTTATAGCATATAAACAGTTCACCTCTGAAGGATTTCATTTTGGCAATCTCAGAATTAATTTAATTCATCTTTACTTTTTGCATGTTGTATGAAAGCTTAATCTGCTATATAATTTTACTTGTCAATTTTATCAGATATATTCTCGTGATGATGCAACTATAAAATCCCATTTCACATATAGTATTCCCAAACAGTTTAATAATGTTCAGTGTAAAATAGATGACAGACAAGTCCCAAATATCAGAAGAGTGGGGCTCCAAACTCAACTGGATCATACAAAGTATAGTATTAACTTGGATTTTTCTGTCATTAAGCAGCCTTAAAGAATGCAAGTATAGATAGTGTGCCTAATACACATTTAGAATTTTGTCCAAAAAAATTAAAGATTACAAATTGGTTTTCTCTGAATTATTATTATGATCATTTCGTGGTTCTTGTTTCAGATCTTTCTACAACACAGAATAGCAAAATTATTAATGTCTGGAGTTGCATTATCATTTCAATGGCTAACTCTGTTAATTGGATTGTATTTTCACTGGCAATTAATACCATGTGCATTGTTCTGTAGGTTTAGCGTAAATCATTCATTAGTTGAATTCATGGCCCTGCTTCATTTAATACTAGCTGTCTGTGGCTGATTAGCTCATTTGGTTCAAGTATGATACTAATGAGGTGGAGACCAGGAATTTGATTCCCATGTGGACTAGTTAGTCATTTCTTATTTATGATGATAGATGGCACTACCAATCTTGAGCAACTATCGGAGTGGGGCAAAGTGCTACTAGTCACGTGAGAGATTAGACAAAGAAGTGTGAATGGATCAGCAGAAAACTTTTACTGTTATGAAAGAAAAAGGAAAGAAGAGAGGAAGGAAGTGAGGAAGGAAGGAAAGAAAACAGGGAGGGAGAGAGGGAAGATAAGATATAATTCACAATGTTATAGCATCATCTTGATATATAAAATATATTTAATTGCCTTTCCATATTTTTCCCAATGTCAATATTTTTAAAATAAGAGCTGATATCACTGAAATAGCTATTGATCATTGAAATCAATTTTCTATTAAATTTGGGTTTTAGATTGTGCTTTCATTCTGATATATAAAACAACCAATTATGATCTTTCTTTTTCAAACATTTTAAACATTTATTTGGTAGAGTTAAAAGTCAAAATAGCTATGGCTGCCCTAATTTCAAAAAGATGAAAAATGCATTATAAATAGCTTTTAATATAATCTTAGTATGTTATTATAATCATTTTGTGCACATTTTTATGGATTTCTATATAAATAAGGATATACCTGGCTATGTAAATGAATTTTGACTATTTGTCAGGGTAGGATTAAATTTTCACTGGGAATGTATGGCAAAATACAGTGTAGCATTTTTCTAGATACTCTGTTTCAGTGAAGATTGAAATCCATCTATGATTTAGAATCATAGGATTGCAGATCAAGATCTGGCAAGGTTCTTAGAGGTCATCTTGTCTAATCCTCTCATTTTGCAAATGATGAAGGTGAGATTCAAAACGGTAGGATGAGTGCCCAAAGAAACAGTAAGTAGCAGAGCTGGAATATGATCACAGGGACTGATATTTCAGCTTTCTCTCTATAAGACTACTGGTTTTAGGAAATCATGGTTTAGTAGGTGGGAGGGATAAAGGACACAGAATTGGACCGACCTAAATCCAGCAATTTATCCCCTTTGCCTTTGTATCTCTAAAACGAAGTTGATCGAGAGAAATTCCAAAAATGCTTTCTTCTTGATTAGCCATTTTTAGAAACTGAAGATTTTGTTCAACCAATAATCATAAATTAATATTTTTGATTGATAAGATCTTTAGAAGCATTCTAGGTCTTTCTTAGCCTCTGTTTAACCCTGAGCCATAAATCACTGTGCAAACTTAAAATGGTCTATGAACAATAAGTAAGCTGCTAGTGCAAAGTACAGAGCACTGGGCCTGGAATCAGGAAGATTGGAGTTAAAATGTCCTCATTCACTTAATAGCTATGTAATCCTTGGCAAGTCTCAATCTCTGTTTGGCCCAGTTTTGTCAACTTTTAAAAAGAGATAACAATAGCACCTACTTACCAGGGTTCTTGTAGAGACCAAATAAAATACTGTGTGTAAGAAAATTTTAGTATGGTCCTTACTATAGGTGCTATATAAATATTTATTCCTTTGCCTTCTCTTGCCTTTTCCTCTGAAAACACTGTATTCCTACTAGTAGTAGTTGATTAATAGTTTCCTACATCAATTATATTGTAGATTTGGGCTATGCCCTACAAAAATATAGAAGTAATTAGTGGTATTAAATGAATCAGCAAATATTTATGAAACACTACATGCTAAGCATTACAGTAAGTTATGCAAGCTAGAGATATACAAAGAAAGAATAAGCCCTCTCTTCAAGGAGCTAACATTCTCTTTTTTTATAGTTATAATAAACCAACTTATTTATATTATTTTGAGAGACAAAATGGGGTAATGGATAGAATATTGGATTTGGATCAGGAAATTCTGAGTTTGAATTCTGCCTCAGAAGCTTATAAGTGGTGTGATCATCATCAAGTCACTTAATGATTTAGTTTCCTCAACTGAAAAGTAAAGGTTTTGTCTCATTAAAAATTCTTCAAGGTCTCTTCTAGCTCTAAACCTATAATTTCATTGATCAAAGGTTAGAGAATAATAGAGTAGAAATGTTATTAGGCAAACATCAAAGACCCAAGTTTAATTCCCTGAGAGACAATGTGGAGAAAATGGTTCTGGAGGTGGACAATGTATGTTCTAGTTTTTACTCTGTCTGACTTTAAGCAAGCCATTGGACCTCAATGGGTCTCTCAATTTCTTAATCCATATTAATAAGAGGGTTGAACATCTTCTCAAAGTTCTTAACCTCATGGTTCCTCAACTTATTTATTTCCTATGACTTCACTTCACTGAAACTATATACAGTGATGGTCATGGTCTTTATCTTGCCATCAACCATAAATGCACTACTTCTATATTTACTCCATTTCTTCCATTACTCCATTATTTCCAGAAATTCCATTATTGGTTAACAAATATGATAATTCTACCTCTCCCTCTGCCTTATAACATCTCTTCTTTCCCCCATTATGTCCTCCAAAATCTCTATTTCTTAGTTTTTTACCAGGTCATCATACATGCTCTGAGTATAATCTCCTCCTTTTTTCATTCTGACCCTCTGTAGAACTAGTTCAGCTCTACCCTGTCCTCTTTTGTTGAGTATCCTTATCCTATCAAAAACATTTTTATTAAGCTAATTAAATTAATTAATTAATGGTATTTTTCCATGGTTACATGATTCGTGTTCTTTCTCTCCCCTCTTCTCATCCCCCTCCAGTAGCCAATGAGCAATTCCACTGGGTTTTACAAGGGAGCTAACATTCTAAAGGGAAGAGATAAACATTTATAAGTACATAGAAGCTACATTTAAAGAAGATACAAATACAATTTAAATGTAGTTGCGAGTGGATAAGGGGAGTTGGAGAGCAGCACTAAAGATGCCCTCCTATAGATGGCAGTGCAAAAACTGAGCCTTAAAAGAAGTAATCATCTATTGTACCCAGTATAAAACCATTGATTTTTCCAAAATGGAATGGGATAGAAGTGAAGGCAGGGTCCCTTAGCCTCTTTTCCCATTTCTGTTTTAACCACTTAAATTTCCCCTAACTTACCTTAAACTCTATCATTCTATCCAAATGTCACCCCTATGGCAGGAAGATTGTTATCACATGCCTTTCCCCAAACTGATGTAATTGCATCCAAATACATAGACTTCAGGAAGATGTACAATAGTGATAGAATCTTTTACTCTAACTGTGACTAACAACTCTTTCCTTTCCAGACCTTTACCAGGAACCTGGATTATCTTTCTTTTACTTGAGATATATACAGCAGAGCCAAGGTTATTTCCAATCTAAAAAAATGGAAGATTTTCTTTTTATCATCATTAGAACTATAGAACTTTAAATATAGAATGGCACAAGTTCCCATAACTTTAAGGAAAGCAAGTTTACATGTGTTGCTGGTTTTATTGAGTCTAACACATGCACATGTCATTCATTAAACATGATGTTTTATAGGGGGCCATGCCTCTATATGATTTTTTGGGGTCCTGAGCGGCATGGTGGCATAGGATGGTTAAGGCAGGAGAAAGAAAATGAGAACAACTAGACTAGTGGTTAGCCCATGCTGTCCCAAAGTCTGTGGGCTTGGGAGTTTATTATATACTGGTTTCAAACAAAGAACACAGCTATGAAGGGGTAACAGATCATACATAACCCATTAAAGTCTAAAGAGTAAAGGTATAAGTACCAAGACAATGGCCAAATTCCAACCATCAATTAGTAGGGATAATTCTGGGAGAGGAAATATTTTTATGGAGATGCTCACTTATTGAGTTCTATCTTCCAGGATTATAGGCACCTGGACAAATAAAGTCAAGACTAAAAGCGCCATACTTATCTAATTATGCAGACTTATCTTAAGTAATGTTTGTTAGGGTTCAGGCTTCTTAATTATCAAGGAGAGGAATCATTAACTCAGTAAATGCTGGTCTGCCACTTCAAAGTTTTCCAATAGGAGTTCTAAGAAAGGTGGGGATCAAAACTGAGTCAAAAGAGGAGCCTCAGATTTTATCTTAGGTGGCCCATTCTGTCTGCATTCCTGACATGCAGTGCAGAAAAATCATACACACAGTTTTACTTGCCGATGATTTTGTAATGGGATCCAGATAAAATATCTGTTACAGACTCTGTTTCTCTAAATGACTCCTAATAGCCTTTTCGGAGGGATCAAGTTGATTTTGGATTAACCTACCTGCTGGTACCAGAGCCTTTTGGGGCTCAGGTGACCAGGACCAAACACAAAGACTGCCTCAGCCTGGATTGGTCACATAGGGAATCCAGATAACAGGCCCTAAATTTGATCCTATTTCTCCAAAGGCTTTAATACATAGAACGGCTTCCCACAATGTTTGATTCTTCTTTTTATTCCAACACCTTATATCCCTGGAGAGTTTACAGATTCCCAAAGCTACTTCCCATAAGAGCATTTCTGGGAATATTGTAATGAGTCTCATTTCCTATACATGAAGGACATTTCTCTGGCCTGAGAACTGTCAAAAGCCAGACAAAGGAAGCTGCCTGTGGGTTTAGATGAATACTGGGAGAATTCTCCTTCCTTTATCAGGACCAGGATAGCTGAAACAGGCAAGATTTTTATCCCTCTTGCAACCTCAAAGGTTCTGTTGTTCTCTAAAGATTTGGGAGCGAAGGATCTAGGCAAAAGACTGATCACACCATTAGTTCTTAGGGCATCTCAGAAGAAAATAAAACAGATCATATGTCATATTGCCCAAGGGATCCAGTCAACCAAAATCAATGAGAGGATGATCAAAATAATAATTTTACATCAAAATGGGATAGCAGAAGATAGTAATCTAATGTAATGGAATATAAGAGGAAAAGCCAATCAGTAAAAATAAAGATAGAGAAAAATAGAGAGAGGAAAAAGGGTAATGTACTACTTGGGAAAAGCATTGATGACTAAAGGAGAAATAAGGATTAGAGGTCAAGTTACTAGTGACATAAATTGATTAAATTGGAAGGAGAGGTGGAATGGAGGGAAGGAGCAGGGTAATATGAGATAGAGGGGAACAAAGCTGATGGATGCTGCATAGAGGGGGACAATTAACACAAGAGAGAGATATATATAAAAAAAGCCCTATGTTAAGAGTGCAAAGTAGAGACGGTGGAAAGAACTTGATTCATAAGGTAAGAGTAAGGTAGACTGGAAGAAAGAAAGCAAAGTAATTGGGTATGTAGCTTTTCATCCAGAAATGAGGCAAATTCTACCACTCCTGAGTTTAAGAAAACCACCATTGCCTCTAACTTTTTGAAGCAAATCGGGAAAGCAACAACTAAAAGAAAATACAAGTGCTTTTTAAAAGCCTACTTCATATTTGTTTTACTTAGAGACATAGAAGGAGAACTTCATGTATTTTCTTCAACTGAAACACACACATAGACTCATAGGAGTAAGTGAATAGACAATTTGAAAAATAAACTTAAAATTCTTGAGGTCAGATATTATATTTCCTGGTTCTTTTAGTATCTCCCCAGAATGCATAGGTGAGTGTGAAACATGCAACAGATAAGCAATGAATGTTTCTTGAATTGAGTTGAAGAAATTTTGTCTGCTTAATTAGTCAGTCAATTAGCTGGCTCCTTATCTCCCTAGAGGATATATCATGTTGGAATGAGAATATCTTTCCTTAAAAGAATTCTTCCAACTTGATAGCATTCTTTCCTGTGACCATATATGTATAAAATAAGAATCTTTTTTAAAATGTTACTATTTGAAGCCTTGACAAATATACATTTTCTTAGGCTCATTCTTCTATATCAAAGTTTATTATTAAGGGAAAGGGGAAAGGGTTTGATCCAAATTGTATCTCCATGTAGCTAGAGTATTTTATACAATTGAGCAGAATAAAAAGAAGGGAACTATAACTGAGGGAATGTCTCCTTTTTTTTTTTTAAATATACAGATGGAATCTAAAACTCTAAAAGTTTAAAATGTTCCATTTCATACTAAGGGCTCCATAAATGCAAATTGGAGGAAATTAATCTTGATGGATATTGAGAAATGTATAATTAAAACTAACTTGTCCATCCATTAACATTTATAATATAGGCATTCTGATTAAGAGAACAAAAATAGTCCTACTTAGTTCTTTTTAATTTAGTGATTTCAAATTCCCCCCAGATACTACTTTATTAAAACATTTTATTTCATTCATAATGTAATAAACACTTTGGAGAAGTTTCCATTGGAATAGGTAGTTGTATTTAACCATTCCATAAAATAATGCATCTCATGATCTTTATTAAAATTACAAAATTGGTATTTCCACAGTTATTATTATAGATCATTGGATGATGAATATAAAACAATGATATGCCTTCTTTTCTAAACAAATAACTCAAAAAACAAAGTAGGAATTACAAATATTTGGGGAGGGGAGAAGCAGTTGTGGGTTTAGAGGATGGTATAGGACTATTATTCAAAAAAATAATAATGTCATTAGGCAGTTCAAGCACAGAGGATGGTCCATCTGAAGGAGCAGTCACCAAAAAAGAAAGGACAGCCCATTTATCAGATATTTAAAATTACAGAAGAAGGTCCAACAAAAGGACCCTGGTAGTGGGATCAGGCATTGTTTTTCACAAGCTGGTTGTCTCTTAGATGCTGCAGTGATAGATTTATATCCTTTCCTTGACAAAGGAAGCAAATGACACCCCATGCCAGCACTAGAAGAGGAAGTCTTCTTTGCCCTACCATCGTTGTATTTTTTTCTAAAACCCACCAACAATAAATGAAAGAATATCAGGAAATTAGAAGTTCCTAATATCAATTTAGCAGAAAGCCCATTGTGATTTAATAGATTAAGTGCTGAGCCTTAGCACTGATTGACCATGTATGTGAAAGTAAAACAGTCCACTAGTGAAAAAGTTTAAAGAAAACAGGAAGCATGAGGTGATTTTTTTTTAATGCTGACTGTTTCTAAAGATCTCAGTCTGAGTTTTGATTTTTGCCAGACACAAGATATCTGAGGCCAGACTTTGATCCCTGGACAGCTCAGCTCCCTAATGACCACCTACCCCTTTAGCACTAAAGATGGCAGATGTGAAGAGACAGTGGTAGAGCCATTTGTCCTGAGGAATGACAATAACTGAGGATGTAACAAATATTTCTGGACTTCGAGTTTCTGAATACAACCATGGAAAGGGAGGATTGTAAACCCTTGGCCTTAGAGATGGCAGCTACAGAAAGAGGAAGCATGGGGTCCTAAGAGAAAATTCAAACATGTGCCTGAAATATTGTGGTGGCTGGAGCTTAAGAGAGGGATACTAGGAGTTTCTGAATCACAGCCTTCCTAAAGAGTACTGAGAGATATGGGAACTAATGTCTGGATACCACTCCTAGACAAAAGGGGAAATTTTTAGATACCTCTAGAACTCTGGCTTTAATTTAAATAAGCATATTGCCCTACAACTTGAGAATCAGTGAGGAAATGAGTCACAATATAGGAGAAAACTGGAAGTTCACAGGAGCCTAGATTTAGAGTTGGAAGAGACTTTAGAAATCAGAGGGTCCAAACCACTCAATTTACACAGGAAGAAATTGAAGCAGAAGGTCTCCATGATTTATCCAAGATCACATAGTTTGTTAGTGTCAGAACCAGTATTTGGACCTAGGTGCCAGCTGCAAATCTAACAACATTTATATCATATTATGCTTTCTAAATCTCGTTCCAGACACATTTTACTCTAAACCTAAAACATTTGAGCAAACCAAAATAAGTTAACTGAACTATATACAATCTCTTTGATTGTACCTTTGCACATTTTACCCCATAGGCCTTCTACCATATTTTTCCCTTCTGTCCTCTGGCTTTAAACTTTATCTCCCTGCCAAACAGGTCTACTTTCTTGATGTTCATTGAATAATTTCATTTCTTGTCTCTGTTCCTTTGAGTGGTCCTCATATCAAGAAATATTCTCCCTCCTCACCACTGTCTCATAGAATCCTTAGGTTCTTTCAAGCTTCATCTCCCTAGTTTTTAGTACTATTATCTTCAAATTATCTGTTGTTGTTTGTTTTTTAAATAGTAAATTACTTAAAGAAATGAATTTTTTTTAGTTTTTTATCTTTTCATCACTGGTACATAGTCCTTTGTCTTGCACATAGTAAGCATTTAATAAATACTTGTCAAATTGAGTTAAGCCTCAGTTTCCTTATTTTCAAAATGAGAGAGTTGGAATAAATGACCTTTAATTCTTCTGACTCTAGTAGTCTGTGACTTCTGGGCATTCTACAAATAGAAAAGAATATGTAGGATAGAAACCCACTTCTGAGGGTCAAGAGCTTGCTCAGCTAATTGAAAGCAGAGGAGGCTTGAAAACTTCAGAGGTTTCCCCTGGGACCCACTGTTGCTACAAAACAGGGGTGATATTTCTCTCCAAGTTTTCCAGAGGCAAGAGATGAACTGATCGAATAGTTAGGAAACGAGCAAATCCTTCAGAGAATTACTGGATCATCCAGAGAATTCTCATTTAGTGGATATGTCCATCCTTTGGGTACTCAATACACATTTGTTACCAATTGCGATTATTGACTACTTCTTAATAAGACTGAACACCTCTAAATAACAACTCAGAGTCTAACAAGGACAACTCCATTCTCTTAGCAAAACAGTTGAAATGTTATTGATTTTTTTCTAAGTTTTCCTTCAAATGATATACTGCTGAAGATAGTCTTAATATATGCCCTGTGCTAAATTGAAATTTTTATTTGAGTGTTATAAAACACTTTAGGCCAGAAAAGCTAAATGTTCTTTATTCCATCTCTCAATAAAATGTTCAACTACTATTCACAAGTACATATATGAAAGCAGAGATCAGACACATTTTTCAGTCTATGCCATTGGGGCTTAGGTTTAATTTAGACACATTTAGTAACTGCTGAAAGTCAGATAGGGTGTGGGTGTGGGGGGGAATGCTATGACTGTGCAAATCTTGTGAAAAACAAAACAAAACAAAATTCCAAGGAAGTTTGTTTATGTGGCACAGGAGAAATAGCATTGGTTTGGGAATCAGAGAAGCAGGATTTTAATCACAGTTTTGCCATTTATTAACCACAGGACCTTAGTAAAGTCATTTAAAAACAGCTTCCTCAACCAAAAATGAAAATCAAGTCAGTAACAAGCTTTTATCAAGTGCTTACTATGTGCCAGGTATTGTCCTATGTGCTGGAGATGCAAATACCAAGCAAGTATAAAAGCAATTCCTGCTCTCAAGGAGTTTACATTCTAATGGAAGAAGATAATATGTAAGATGAAACTGAAAATCTGGGAGTGGGGATATGGAAAACTTTAGTAGGAAGCATTGTAGAAATAGTTCAGAATTAGAAATGGAATCAGGAAAAGAATGAAGATGTCACTATCCTTGGCACTTTCCTTTAGTTAGAGCTTCTGGGTAAACCAACTCATCAGAAGAGGTCACAAAGACAGAGTGAACTTCCAGGCTGAGGAAGTTTCTGTGGCATAGTGGAGAAAATCTGGAGATTGAGGAGTTGAACCTAGAGATGAATGAAAAATGAGAGGGCTGAATTGGAGGAACTTTAATGTCCCTTCCATCTCTGTAGCTCTGCTCTTTTCATTTTATTAAACTATAGAATGACAGCAAAATAGATTTAAACCTGAAAGGGACTTTAGATTCATTATTTCAACAGACAAGGAAACCAAGTTACTGGAATATTTAGCAATTTGCCCCAAATCACACAAGTAGTGAGTTATAAAACTGAAAAATTAGACACTTCAGAACTCAATATGGATGTAGAGCACTTGGGTTTTAATCCTGGTTCTCTGGTTACTATTTACATAATAATGGGGAAATCCTTTCTCTGGGAATAAAAGGTAAAATAAGGGTGTTGGATATTTAAATAGGTAGGTTTGAAAGTTCTTCTAGTTCTAAACCTAGGCTCTAAAATACTATAACTATATGACCTCTCAGGTTCTTTCTAGCTTTAATCTATGATCCGATGTGCTTGTCAAGATTTCAGAAAAATTTACAATTAACTCTACTTGGAAAAAATATGGCACAATATATAAGAATCCATGGGATTTAGACAAATGGCCAGAAGAATAGATAACAACAGATTAACTCCTAAGATTCTTTTCCTACCCATTTATACTGCTAAAACACAAAATCATATGCCATCTGGTGGATCCACAGGGTACTTATTACTATAATTGAAAAAGTCCTTTTCTTAGAAAACACAATAATTTCAAGAAAAAAAAAAACAGGCATGCAATCTATATTTGGGTTAAGAAATTAAGTTCTGAATCTGATAATCAAAATAAGTGTGATTAATACACTCAGGAGCATATTTTACAAAGTTTCTTCATTAGGAGATGAAAATCTTACTAATTTTAATCCCAAATGGAAAAAAATATAAAATTGCTTTATTATGAAATTCTATTGCATAGAAATAATTTTTCAACTCTAGGTTAGTATAATAAAAGTATATTAAATGCCTTAATTATTAATGTATTTTACTTCTAAGGCTTCTAGCTTTTAAAGTTAGTATCTTTTTAATTAATTTAAAGCATGTTATATGCAGGAAAGTGTTATATAATAAAAATTTACATTTTTATAACAACTACTCTATGAAATTGCAAGCACAAGTATTATCATCATCATTTTGTTGATGAAAGAACTCAATTTTAAGAAGTTAAGCGACTTGCCCCATGTCACACAAATAAGTAGCTGAGTTGAGATTCAAACTCAGATCCCCTAACTCCAAGTCTTATTTTCCCTCCATTCTTCTACCCTGCCTCCATAAATGTGAGTAAAATTACTTATTCAACTTTACTAAGTAATTCCCATATTTTTTGTGCCTTAATCATTTTTTCAATTCCAGTTCCCTCTCTTGGTGCCTGCATCATGATATGTCATGGTTAAAGTACCAGATGAGAGCATGATGATATCTGGTAGTGGAAACAGCACTGGACTTGGCAACAGAGAAATTGGATTTTAATCATTGTTTTGCTTTGTTAAGAAATGAAAAAAAATTCTTGTCAAACAATCAATCAGTCTTTAATCACTATCACTCCACTATCCTAAGCCTTTTATAAATAGTACATAAATGGATTAACTTGAAGAACAACACATTTCTTGAAATCATTTTAAAAACAGCCAACCATTTAAGTCTGTTTACCTCTGTTTCTTCATCTGTAAAATGAAGGAAGAAAATGGCATATTACTACAGTATCTTTGCCAAAAAACAAAACAAAACAAAACAAAAAAAAACAACCCAAATGGGGTCACAGAGTCAGGCAGTACCGAAATGACTCAACAACAACAATGTTTATAGAGAACTTTAAAGTTTGCAAAGGGCTTTACATATTTCCTCACCACAAAAACTCTGTGAAATAAGTGTTATTACTATCCCCATTATAGATAAGGAAATTAAGACTAGTAAAGGTTAAATGACTTTTTTGGGGAAAGGAAATGTCTAGTTAATGTTTGAGACAAGATTTAAATTTAGATTTTCCTATCTTCAGGTCCTTTCTCCATTATGCCAATTTGCCTATTTATGAAAACTCTGTGATATTTAAAATATCAAGGAAAAAATTCCATATTACTAAAATTACTCCTAATTTGCAAATTGGGATCTTGTGAAAGTTACCACTCTTCTGCTATAGGACATTTGATATTAATCACATCTTACATTTTAAGATGTGTAAAGGATAATTACACTTCAATTTGCACTCATTGGTTCTCTCTCTGGAAGAGGATAGCATTTTTTCATTATGAATCCTTTGGAATTATATTGAATAATTTTATGGATCAGAGTAGCCAAATCTTTCACAGTTAATCATCTTTATGTACAATGATCTCCCAGGTCTTTTCACTCTACTTTTCATCAATTCATATAGGTCTTGCAATGTTTGTTTGTTTTTTTAATTTGTTTTTTTTTTGTTTGTTTTCTGAAACAGTTCCCCTCATTTCTTTTAGCACAAGAGTACTCCATCACAATCATATGACACAACTTGTTCAGCCATCCCTCAATTAATAAGTATCCCCTCAATTTTCAACTCTTTGTCATCATAAAAAGATCTGCCAAAATATTTTGGTAAATAGAGGTCTTTTTCCTTTTTCTTTGATCTCTTTGACATACAGACTCTGGGTCAAAAAAATATGCACAGCTTTAGAGTCCTTTGTGTATAATTCCAGATTCTTCTCCAGAACGGTTGCATAGTTCACAATTCCAGCAACAGTTTATTAGTGTACCTATTTTTCCTCACTTTCTCCAGCATTTGTGATTTCTGATAAATCTGAGGAGGAATCATAGAGTTTTTTAATTTGCATTTCTCTAAGCAATAGTAATTTTTAACATTTTTTTCATAAGAATGGGGTGTCACAGCCACATCCAAGGTTCTTTGCTGCTCCTGCTGCTACCAGGTAGCCCCAGCCTGGCCCCCATCCCATGGACCTCTCCTGCCAACGTCCTAACTTGTCTCAGGCAGGGAAAATGTCTCACTCTAACCTTTTGTTGGCTCTGCCATTTCGTATTTTGATTTTAACTATTATTTTTAAATGGTTTAGAAGGAAATGTTGAAGAAGTTCATCTGGGTTGCTGCCTGTACTCTGCAATCTTGACTTTACCCCAAAAGAGCTTATATTTTACTGAACTTATACTTGAAGGATGTAGGTACTGCTATTCACTATATTAAGGGATATGAATTTTTCTATTTTTAATTTCCCCCTTTCCTTTTGGAACTAAAGAATGAATGGATCAACATATCTGGAACTAGGAGGCAATGATAAAACTCAAGAGCTCTGTCTGTACCTATTGGCCCTCTATTTGAGGATACCTTATAGTCTGTGCCCTCTTTCCAAAGCTGAATCTCAGTTCTCTAAGTATTTCTGCTTTGGGTAGGTATTTAGACTGATTAGACTAATCACATTGAAGTATGAATAAATGACTAATAGCCAGCAGACAAAAAGCCACACTCCCCATTGCCAATCTCTTTTCCCAAAGGAATTTAAAAAGAGATATTTCTGAACCTAAACAAATCTCTAAATGGGAGAATCTTGACTAACGTAAAAACGGGAATTGACAAATTTCAAGTAATGTGAGTGAGATGATAGGACCATGATTCCTACTCACAAAAAGATACACTGTCTTTGGACTAAATTATTTTTATATCATTCAGAAATTATTTTCTGACTGAAGAAATTTACAGAAAATACCATCATTTCATGAATATATGACACATTTTCAACTAAGTTCAAAACTCAATCTTCTTACAATCCTTCTCTTAAGAAAATGAAATTGGAAATGTTTATACCAAGCACAAACAAACGTGTGTTTATCTATACACAAACATATTCTCAAAGGGGAAAAGCTATTGTTAGCTCACTTTATCTTTCTAGGCCTCAGTTTTCTCATCTCTAAAATGGAAACTGAGGTTCAGATCCTTTCAAGCTATAATACTGTGATCCTACGAAACTTTTAAAGAAAAAAGCCCAAACTCAGTGAATTTAATTTCTCTCTATTGCATCTGGAATTATGTTAAAGCATTTAAGTCTTTTTTTTTAAATTTCCTGCTGAGTGGATTCAGTTTACTTAACATGCTGAGAAACACACCTTCATTTTTTAATTTATCAATGAGTAATTGAAAGAAAAGATCTCTTCATTTGTTAACTGTATTTGGTTTTTTTCTCCAAACAAATCTCATTTGATTTTTGGTCACATGGGTTCCTCATTGCCTCCTTAAAAAATATTCATTCAAATTCCCATTCTGTTTAATTCTGAAAATGACTTTCTATTAAGTCTAGTATTGTTTTCATGTTGAGTATCACACATACACACAAAAATATATATAAACACATACATGTGTGCATGCTTTTAAAAATATAATGTTGTAGAAATGTTCAGCCTTGGAGTCAGTATATTTGTATTCCATTACTGCCCCTTACCCTTATTATAATCTCTCAGTATTCTAATTAACCTCCCTTCTTTCCCCCTTTCTCCCTTCCTTTTCTTTTCTCTCTCCCTCCCATCCAATTTCTCTTCCTTTCTCTCCCTTTCTCTTTCTCTCTCTTTTTCTCTTTTTTCCTTCCTTCCTTCCTTCCTTCCTTCCTTCCTTCCTTCCTTCCTTCCTTCCTTCCTTCCTTCCTTCCTTCCTTCCTTCCTTCCTTCCT